>NC_069501.1:436603079-437203079 GCF_027579735.1 Bombina bombina | reverse complement strand
AACAACTTTCATAAGAATTATTTTAGATTATATTTTTTTCTATTATTTGTTTAAGGCCCGGTTCCATTTTGGCTTAAACATTTTGTGCAAAATACTTATTATAACTTTTTATTCTTACAGGATTTTGACTTTTTAACTGTAAATCATGACACCGCTTTCTTGCTGCTTAGTATCTTTCTAAGAGACCCTTAAACGAGATCATGCAATCGTGAATGTTCTTTTTCTAAACTCGTTCATGATAGTTAATATGTAATTAAACTCACTGTCACAAATACTCGTTCCAGATTATAAATTCAATAATATCTGCACTGTCATGAATGAGTTTGGACTTACTGTGGTGCATTTAGATGGGTTAGCAATGGGGCAGATTTTAATGGATTCCAATAGTTTACTCTGAAAGCCGTGTTTTAATTTAATAATGACTGTGAGAAATACAATCAAATATGAAAAATGAATTATGAAATCACACCAAACAGCTTAAAACACTTCACCTGATAGATTGTGATTTAGGCCATAGGGGTCAATTCCAATTGTGTTCATCTGCTGTTATTAGCTCCCAATACGCCTTTTTCAATCAGAATCTAAATGATAACACAATGCTCGTATTTGAAAAATAATGGATTTGATAAGTCACCCATATGTTGCATTGACCAGTTGTGGTGATTACAATCCACCTGACCATAAGTTACAGATAGGCTTTTTTAACATGTTTGCAAGTATTTCAAGCTGACTTTGAATAATTCTATCATTTTGTGCATGTGCAATACACTCAGTAATGGCCAGTAATGCTATTTTAAATGTATATATGAATGTATATTTATTTATATATATATAGAGCCAGAAATGTATCTAAACTATTTTTAAATGTATCTAATGTATTGGCATTTACTACTTCCTTAGGTAATGAGTTCCACAATTTGATACATTGAAAAAACGTTTACGTTTCTGGAGATTAAATCTCCTTTCCTCCAGCCTTAAATTGTGACCTCTTGTCACAAACAAATTTCTTGGAATAAAGAGAGCTTCCACCATATCTGTATATGGGCAATGAATATATTTATATAAAGTAATCATGTCACCTCTCAAGTGCCATTCCCCTTATTAGTTTTGTGGCCCTTCTATGAACTTTTTCTAGTCCTACCAATTCTCCATTCCTCTTATTAGTTTTGTGGCCCTTCTATGAATTTTTTCTAAGTCTGCAATGTATTTTTTTCCAATAGAAATGCACTCCATACTCAAGATGAGGTCTTAACAGGGATTTATACAGGGAGTGCAGAATTATTAGGCAAGTTGTATTTTTGAGGATTAATTTTATTATTGAACAACAACCATGTTCTCAATGAACCCAAAAAACTCATTAATATCAAAGCTGAATATTTTTGGAAGTAGTTTTTAGTTTGTTTTTAGTTTTAGCTATTTTAGGGGGATATCTGTGTGTGCAGGTGACTATTACTGTGCATAATTATTAGGAAACTTAACAAAAAACAAATATATACCCATTTCAATTATTTATTTTTACCAGTGAAACCAATATAACATCTCAACATTCACAAATATACATTTCTGACATTCAAAAACAAAACAAAAACAAATCAGTGACCAATATAGCCCCCTTTCTTTGCAAGGACACTCAAAAGCCTGCCATCCATGGATTGTGTCAGTATTTTGATCTGTTCACCATCAACATTGCGTGTAGCAGCAACCACAGCCTCCCAGACACTGTTCAGAGAGGTGTACTGTTTTCCCTCCTTGTAAATCTCACATTTGATGATGGACCACAGGTTCTCAATGGGGTTCAGATCAGGTGAACAAGGAGGCCATGTCATTAGATTTTCTTCTTTTATACCCTTTCTTGCCAGCCACGCTGTGGAGTACTTGGACGCGTGTGATGAAGCATTGTCCTGCACGAAAATCATGTTTTTCTTGAAGGATGCAGACTTCTTCCTGTACCACTGCTTGAAGAAGGTGTCTTCCAGAAACTGGCAGTAGGACTGGGAGTTGAGCTTGACTCCATCCTCAACCCGAAAAGGCCCCACAAGCTCATCTTTGATGATACCAGCCCAAACCAGTACTCCACCTCCACCTTGCTGGCGTCTGAGTCGGACTGGAGCTCTCTGCCCTTTACCAATCCAGCCACGGGCCCATCCATCTGGCCCATCAAGACTCACTCTCATTTCATCAGTCCATAAAACCTTAGAAAAATCAGTCTTGAGATATTTCTTGGCCCAGTCTTGATGTTTCAGCTTGTGTGTCTTGTTCAGTGGTGGTCGTCTTTCAGCCTTTCTTACCTTGGCCATGTCTCTGAGTATTGCACACCTTGTGCTTTTGGGCACTCCAGTGATGTTGCAGCTCTGAAATATGGCCAAACTGGTGGCAAGTGGCATCTTGGCAGCTGCACGCTTGACTTTTCTCAGTTCATGGGCAGTTATTTTGCGCCTTGGTTTTTCCACACGCTTCTTGTGACCCTGTTGACTATTTTGAATGAAACGCTTGATTGTTCTATGATCACGCTTCAGAAGCTTTGCAATTTTAAGAGTGATGCATCCCTCTGCAAGATATCTCACTATTTTTGACTTTTCTGAGCCTGTCAAGTCCTTCTTTTGACCCATTTTGCCAAAGGAAAGGAAGTTGCCTAATAATTATGCACACCTGATATAGGGTGTTGATGTCATTAGACCACACCCTTTCTCATTACAGAGATGCACATCACCTAATATGCTTAATTGGTAGTAGGCTTTCGAGCCTATACAGCTTGGAGTAAGACAACATGCATAAAGAGGATGATGTGGTCAAAATACTCATTTGCCTAATAATTCTGCACTCCCTGTATATATATATATATATATATATATATATATATATATATATATATATATATATATATATATAAAACAGTCTGAATGTGAATCGGCCCTCCTGGGGTCAGCCACCCCCTGTATAGTGACAAAGTTATTATTTCTTCCCTTGCATCAATGCCTCTTTTAATACATGCTAGTATCTTAGCATTAGAAGCCACTACCCTGCATTGTGCAACCATATTTAGCTTCTTCTCTATAAGTACTTCCAAATCCATTCCTCCTCTGATTTGCTAAATATAGTCCGTTTAAATAATAGTCTGCCTGCTTATTTTTACTTCCAAAATGTAGAACATTGCATTTTCCAGTTACCTGCCTAATCACTTAAATTATCATTCCCATTATTGATGTAAGACTAACTGGTCTATAGGTTCCTGGATCAACCCTGCTTCCCTTTTTAAAGAGTGGACTCACATCAGCTTTACGTCAGTCCTGGGGCACTATGCCTGAGGATAATGAGTCTTGAAATATTAAGAGTAGAGGTTTGGCTTTAACAGTGCCAAGTTACCGTAAAACCTTTGGGTGTATTTCATCTGGGCCTGGAATTTTATTTACCTTAGTATTATTATTTTTTTTCCTGGTATCCTCTAGAGATAACCCAGTTAATGGTATGGGCTTGTATTTTCTAGTTTATTTCTGTCACGTCATTGCTGCACCGCTGCTCACTATGGCCATTTCCATAGACGAGGCAGTGGTGACTCGTTGCCATAGATCCGGCAGTGGTTGTGTGAGTGCGGCAATGACGTCATCACCATACGCTCTCTCCTGATGCTGCTTCCCCATACACCTGGGAGGTCTCCTTGGCGTTAACAGGCGTCTATGTAAGTATCTCCTTCACTTCATCTCACTGCCCAAGTATAAGTGTTACTGTGTGTGCTACTGGGTGCTGTATTACTTATATTGCTGGATTGCCATATCGTTACTGAACTCTGCCTGTCTGACCACTCTGCTTGCTTAACCCTTATATTGCTGGATTGCCATATCGTTACTGAACTCTGCCTGTCTAAACACTCTGCTTGCTCAACCCTTGTATTGCTGGATTGCCTTATCATTGCTGAACTCTGCCTGCCTGATCATTCTATTGGTTTACCCCTGAACTGTTATACTGCTGGATTTCCTTCGTTGCTGACACATGCCTGTTCCGGACCATTCTATTGGTTTACCCCGGAAGTGTTATTCTGCTGGATAGCTTTCCTGTTGCTGGATTTTGCCTGTCTTGACCATTCTCTGCCTTCATCTTATTACCGTGAAGGACAACCCAGTGTACCGTGAATACTGCTTACCTCATTTCATAAACTCACTCTGTTCTGGGATATTTCCTATCCTTCCACTTGATGTCAGGATAAGAAGAAGTTTGGTCTGATAGAGAAAAATCCCACAAGCATTACATTATACTTGGGCCATGGACCTAAATGAGGTAGCGAGAGCAGTCACTCTTCAGGGACAGATGCTGGGAACCCATACCATACATTTTCAGAATGTGGATTCTAAACTAGAGGCTATATCCGCTATGCTCTCCTCACTGGTTGCAGAGAAAAATGCTACTCCTGTTGTTATACAGCTAGTCCTAGCTGCTAGTGCTGCAAATTCTTTACCTGCTTCTGGAAGTGTACCCCGGATACCATTACCTGACAAGTATGATGGTACTACTGATTGTAGGGGTATTTTCAACCAGTGCAGGCTGCACTTTCACAATGATCCTCACATCTTCTAGTCTCATCAGTTAAAGGTCACTTTTATCATTTCTTTATTGAAAGACAAGGCCCTAGCCTGGGTCTCTCCCCATTTGAAACAGAGTGCTGAACTCCTGAATGATGCTAATGCCTTCATTTCTGCACTATTTTCTGTGTTTGGGACCTCCAGCCACACTTCTGCTGCAGAATACTCTCTCTTGTATCGATAGAACCATGGCACAATACGCCATCGAGTTTTGCACCTTGGCATTTGAGACCAGTTGGGATGGCAGTGCTCTTAAGGCAGCCTTTAGGAGAGGCTTGCATGAGCGGGTTAAGGAGAAACTTAATTATTGTGATGTTCCTTCTTCACTGGATGAATTCATAACACTTTGTATCAGTCTGGGTACTCGCTTCCAGGAAAGACAAGCTGAGAGAGACAGAGCTTGTAGAATCCCTCCCTCTCATCCTCCTACCTGTATAGTCTCTAGACTATCCTCTACACCTTCAGCCCCTCCAGTTACCTCTGTAGAGGAACCCATGGATCTTTCCTCCCTCAAGTCCACATAATCTGAATGACAGAAAAGAAGGAGATTGAGACTATGTTTCTATTGTGGTTCTAATTCACACCAACTTAAGAATTGTGATATTCTGCTGGGAAAAGCCAATGTTTAGATAATAAAACTGGGGTACCTCTAAGCATAGCCACTACTAAATCCCCTCAATCTTCTCAGATCCTGGTACCTGTTACTCTTACCTTTCTTCAGAATTCTGTCCACGCTCAAGTCTTTATTGATTCAGGCGCAGCAGGAAATTTTCTATATCAACATTTCATGATTCAGGCAAGGTTGCTTCCTCTGCAGAAAAAACAATGTCTTAAAATAACTACTCTGAATGGCACTCCCCTTGGATCAGGTTTAATCCGAATCTGCACCCCTAACCATGACTGTGGGAGTCCTTCAAACCAAACAGTTGCAGTTCAATGTAATTAATTCTCCAGCACAACCAATTATCCTTGGTCTTCCTTGGCTTCGTATGCACACTCCACAGTTTGACTGGGCTGAGGGACAGTTGGCCTCCTGGGGTACATCCTGCTTCCTCTCCTGCCTGGCTAAAGTTACTCCACTGCACCACATCCCCATAGCCAGCCTACAGACCCCTTCAAGCCTTCCCTCAGTATATGCAGAGTTTAAAGATGTGTTTGAAAAGAAAGCAGCTGATGTACTGCCACCCCATCGTCCTTACGACTGCAAAAATGACCTCTGTCCTGGAGCCCCACTTCCTAAAGGGAGGACTTATCCTCTCTCCAAAGCTGAAACCAAGGTCATTGAGGAATATGTCAAGGAGAACATAGCTAAAGGTTTTATTTGCCCTTCCTCTTCTCCTGCTGGGACTGGCTTCTTTTATGTCAGTAAAAAGGATGGTGCACTCAGACCCTGTATCGACTACAGAGCCCTAAACAACATCACTATCAAGAATCACTATCCTATTCCTTTGATCACTGAACTTTACTTTATTTGCTCCAAAATGCTCTCTACTTAACTAAATTGGACCTACGTGGGGCGTACAATCTAATTCGTATCTTCCCAGTAAATGAATGGAAGACTGCCTTTAACACGAGATCCGGGCATTACAAATACCTCGTAATGCCTTTTGGGTTGTGTAATTCCCCTGCTGTCTTCCAAGCATTTGTCAACGATGTCTTCCGTGACCTCCTTAATCGCACTCTCATCATCTATCTGGATGACATCCTTATATTCTCCTCCGCCCTTTAGGAGCATCATGAGAATGTAAAACAGGTACTTCTTTGCCTCAGGAACAGTTTTCTGGTAGCCAAAATGGAGAAATGTGAGTTTGATCAAGTCCAGATCCAGTTCCTTGGCTATGTCGTCTTTAAGGAAGGTTTTGCCATGGATCCTACTAAGCTAACCGCAATTCTGGAATGGCCTCAACCCAACTCATTAAAGGAACTACTGAGATTCTTGGGGTTCTCCAATTATTACCGCATGTTTTTAAGGAACTTCTCTCAGATAGTCGCTCTACTCACTGAGCTGACTAAACAAAACAGAGACTGTAAGAATTGGCCTCCTGTAGCCGTGGTCTTTTGTTCTGCTCCTGTGCTCCGCAATAATGATCATGACCTGCAGTTCACTTTAGAGGTTGCTGTCTCTGAGATTGAAGCTGGAGCAGTCTTAACCCAAAGGGATCCTTTAACCTCTTAGTTGCACCCTGTAGCCTTCTTTTCTAAATGCTTTACTACTGCAGAGAGGAATTATGATGTGGGTAATCTTGAACTCTTAGCCATTAAGATGGCCTTGACTGAATGGCGTCATTGGCTATCAGGTACCACCAACCCCATTCAGATTCTCAGTGACAAGAATCTGACGTACCTAGAGACTGCTCATCGACTCAATCCTCGACAGGCCAGGTGGGCCTTGTTCTTTTCCCGTTTTAACTTTGTAGACTCTTATCTTCCTGGGACCAAGAATAAAAAGGCTGACACCCTTTCCCATTAGTTTCCATACTCTAGTGACTCATCTGAAGCTCCTATTGAACACATCATACCCCCTCCTGTGTAGTCTCTCAACTGAACACCTCTCTACTTCAAAGACTGCAACATGCTAAGTTTAGATAGCCTCCTGAAGCCCCCATGGCTCCTGAGTGTTAGGGTGCCAGGAATCAGACTGAGACAAGAAGTGCAAAAAAAATCACACCTTTATTAATAGCAAAAAATAATAAAAAGTCCACAAGTCAAATAACAAGCCAGGAATCAAAACCTGAACTGGTAGTCAGACGAGCCGAGTCAGGAGCCAAAGCGAATAGTCAGACGAGCCGGAATCAGGAACAAGAAGAACAGCAGAGTCAGGAACAAGCCAGACATCAGGAACCAGGAGGGACATCAGACAGCCAGGAAATAAACAGGAGCTCTCACAAACAGGTATGAGACAACGCAAGGGCAAAGCATACTGAACAGAGGACCTTTAAATAATAAGTGATGACATCACAATTCTGAGACTGCATTCTGTCTCACATGGATGATGTACACCAGTCTGGCCATTAAAGGAAGTGCAGGAAATGAGCAGCATCACACAGAATGCACCAGAGTCAGGAAGAGAGGTGAGAAAAATGGCTGCCAGCAGCACATGGCAAACAGATCAGGGAAAAAACCCTGACAGTACCCTCCCCTCAACAACCCCTCTCCCACGGGAGGACAAAAGGCTTATTGGGGAAACGGGCATGGAAGACATGGAGGAGGGCAGGAGCATGAACATCAGAAGAGGGAACCCATGAATGCTCAAACCCATGAACGCTCCTCCGGACTGTAGCCCCTCCAGTGAACCAAATACTGTGCACGGCCCCTGGACATACGAGAGTCAATAATGCTGCTGACCTCATACTCCTCATGGTTGTCAACAAAGATTGGGCGGGGACGAGGCAACACAGGGGTAAACCGATTACTAACCAATGGTTTCAAGAGGGAGACATGAAAAACATTGGAGATGCGCATTGCAGGAGGAAGGTCAAGAGCGTAGGCCACAGGATTGACCCGTCGTAGTAATCAAAAAGGACCAACATAACAGGGAATCGGGGAGCCAGTTTATTGGAAGGCACATGAAGGTTCAAGTTGCGGGAGGACAGCCAAACTCTCTCACCAACGTGGTAGAAAGGCGCGGTCAGATGTCTACGATCAGCCTTTTGGTGCTGTATAGAACGATGAAGGCAATCCTGAATCTGCACCCATGTGGAATGGAGTTGCCGGAGATGCTCCTCCAAAGCCAGAATACCCTGAGACATGAATGAATCGGGCAACAAGGATGGTTAAAACCCATAATTTGCCATGAACGTGGATAACTTGGAGGAAGCATTAATAGAACTATTACGTGCAAACTCTGCCAAAGGTAACAGTTCAGACCAATTATTGTGGTGATCTGAGACATAGCAACGGAGGAACTGTTCCAGAGTTTGATTAGACCATTCCGCAGCCCCATTGGATTGAGGGTGATATGCCGAGGAGAAGGAAAGCTGGATACCCATTTGAGCACAAAAGGTACGCCAAAATCTGGAGACAAAACTGGCTACCCCGGTCTGACACTATCTCCTTATGTAACCCATGTAATCAGAAGACCTCCCGGGCAAAAAATTAAGCAAGCTCCTGAGCGGTAGGCAACAAGGGAATGCAATGCGAAATTTTAGAAAAACGGTCAACCACCATAATGATAACAGTATTGCCATTGGAAACAGGGAGCTCGACAATGAAGTCCATGAAAAGATGTGTCCAAGGGCGCTTACCATTAGCAATAGGTTGAAGAAGACAAACAGGAAGATGTCAAGGAGTCTTATTCTGTGCACAAACTGAGCAGGAGGCAACATATGCAGCAACATCAGAACAAAGAGCTGGCCACCAGAATAGTCGAGTGACAGACCAAATCATTTGGTTCTTGCCTGGGTGACCTGCGGCTTTAAGATAGTGGTAAGTGTGCAAAAGTTTAGTTTGAAGATTCTCAGGAACAAAACACTTGCCACTAGGTTTCTCAGGAGGTGCATTGTTTTTTGCAGCCAGGATCTCCTCCCCAAGGGAGAAGTCAAATTTGTACGTATGGTAGCCAAAATATGGTCAGGAGGTATAACTGGAGTAGGTACAGACTCCTCCTTGGACAGAGGGGAAAATTGTCGAGAAAAGGCATCAGCCCTAACATACTTACTACCAGGCAGGTAGGAGACCACATAATTAAACCAAGACAAAAATAGCGCCCATCTGGCCTGTCGGGGCGACAAACGTTTTGCTTCAGATAGGTACGTTAAATTCTTGTGGTCAGTAAGAATGAGCACTGGCACGCTAGTACCCTCAAGAAGATGTCTCCTTTCCTTGAGGGCCAAAAATTATGGCCAGTAATTCCCTGTCACCAATTTCATAATTGCACTCCGCTCGAGACAATTTCTTAGAGAAGAAACCACACGGATGCAAGGAACAGTCAGGTGTAGGACGTTGAGACAAGAGGGCACCTACTCCAGTCTCAGATGCATTGACCTCAAGAACGAAAGGGAGGACAGGTTTAGGATAAGCCAGAACTGGAGTGGATCATTCTCTGTGATAGGTTTGACCAAGGAAGAAAAGTTTTTAATAAACTTTCTATAGTAATTGGCGAACCCCAAAAAACATTGAATAGACCGAAGACCAACTGGGCGAGGCCACTGCAGAACTGTAAAAGGTGGCCCTGTAACCCACAATAGAGGCAGAGCCTCTCCCTCCTCCTAAAGGCCCTCTCCGTCGCAGAGAGATGCGTGAATCCCAACTGCATTGGCTCAGCAGTACCTGGTGACTCGGGACCAGGAGGCATGGGAGGAGAGGGAGGCATGGGTGGGAATGAACACGTAGGAGACAACAGAACAGGAGGCTTCCGCAAGCGCTCCTTGAAAGAGGGCCTTTCACTTAGTCTGATGTCAATTAGGATCAAAAAAGACACCAATGCCTCGAGATCTTCTGGTAAATCTCTGGCAGCAACTTCGTCCTTAATCGCATCAGAGAGCCCATGAAAGAAGGCGGCAACAAGGGCTTCATTGTTCCAACCTACCTCTGCGGCAAGCGTACGGAACTCAATTGCATACTGAGCAACAGATCTTGTACCTTGCTGAATTTAGCATTTAGCAGCAGAGGAGGAGCGAGCCAGAACATCAAATACCCTTTGAAAGGAGGCCACAAATTCAGGGTAGTTTGAAATCACAGGTTTATTAGTCTCCCACAAGGGATTAGCCCAGGCGAGAACTGTGTTAGAGAATAACGAGATGAGAAATCCCACCTTAGCTCTGTCAGAGGGAAATGCCTGAGGTAACATCTCAAAGTAAATTCCCACCTGGTTCAAAAACCCTCTGCACTGATTAGGATTGCCTCCATATTGCTGAGGTAGAGGTGCAGAACTGGACATGCTCCTGGTAGGACTAGGTGCAGCAGCGGAAACAGGAGCAGCCATAACTTGCGGGACACTCTGGTCCAAATGTGCAGTGTGAGTCAGCAGCGTTTGCAGGGATAGTGCAAATTGATCCAAACGGTGATCCTGTTCATCCATCCTGGAAATTATGGCAGGTAAAGGTGGATTATTAGCACCATCAGGATTCATGGCCCTTGCATAATGTCAGGGTGCCAGGAATCAGACTGAGACAAGAAGTGCAAAAATAATCACACCTTTATTAATAGCAAAAAATAATAAAAAGTCCACAAGTCAAATAACAAGTCAGGAATCAAAACCAGAACTGGTAGTCAGATGAGCCGAGTCAGGAGCCAAAGCGAATAGTCAGACAAGCCGGAATCAGGAATAAGGAGAACAGCAGAGTCAGGAAAAAGCCAGAGATCAGGAACCAGGAGGGACATCAGACTGCCAGGTAATAAACAGGAGCTCTCACAAACAGGTCTGAGACATGCAAGGGCAAAGCATACTGAACAGAGGCCCTTTAAATTATAAGTGATGACATCACAATTCTGAGACTGCATCCTGTCTCACACGGATGATGTACACCAGTCTGGCCATAAAAGAAAGTGCAGGAAATGAGCAGCATCACACATAATGCAACAGAGTCAGAAAGAGAGGTGAGTAAAATGGCTGCCAGCAGCACATGGCAAACAGATTAGGGAGAAAATCCTGACACTGAGATCCCAGCAGGACTGCTGGGTGGAGTTTTGTGCATGAATCCAGCACAAAACTCCACCCAGCAGTCCTGCTGGGATCTGATACTCCACCAGCTCAGTTTAAAGCAAACAGAACAAGCTGGACGACTGACCAAATACTTCATTAGAGGCTTTACACAAAGAACAAGATTTGAAGAAAACAACCGTGGAAACCTCCTGGCTTTGATTGGAGCTGTCTTGTACATTGAGCTGGACTATTGCTAAAGTTCCAGCCTGCCCCACTAGCACCATTGGGTGCATTACGTTTGTGAGTACCTGTCTTTTTTATATCTATTGTCCCTGTATTGTTGGTACTAGGCCATTGTGGCGCCTCTGTGTTCTCTCTTTCACAAACTATCAGTACATCCTGGTTTGACAAGAACCTATAAGCTTTTTTCCCAACGCGTATGGTGGCCTACCAAGAAGTTTGACTCTCAGGATTATGTAAAGGCCTGCATAACTTGTGCTGCCAATAAGACTCCCCGATCCTTGACTTATGGCTTACTCCAACCGTTGTCCATTCTTGAACAACCTTGGATACACATAACCATGGATTTTTTTGTAGACCTCCCTCCTTCTGACCATCATACAGTTATCTGGGTTGTAGTGGATTGATTTTCCAGACTTGTTCATTTTATACCCTTAAACAAGCTAACCAAGAATTATTGACCCTTTTTCAGTTACATGGAGTATGACTACATGGCATTCCTGTGAATATTGTTTTCGACAGAGGACCTCAATTCATCTCTACCTTTTGGAAAGCTTTTTGCAAATTGATTGTATCCACTGTTTCCTTGTCTTCTGGCTACCATCCCCAAACTAATGAGCTAACAGAGAGAGCGAATCAAGATGTCGAAGCCTATCTCAGAGCTTATGTCAATTCTCTTCATACCAATTGGTCTGGATTGTTGCCCCTAGCTGAACTGTCAAAGAACAATCATTGGCACTCTTCTCTACGATGTTCTCCATTTCAAGCCAGAGCAGGCTATCAGCCTTGTGTCTTTCCTCTTTATTCTCAGTCTACAGGGGTTCCTGCTGCATATCAACACTTTACTTACCTCACTACTCATTGGCAATGTATTTGCTCTCAGTTGCTCCAGATACAAGAGGTTTGCTGATCTACTGTGTGTGACTTTTCGGTAGGTGAACGTGTCTGGGTCTTAAAAGACTGGGTCCTTAAAAGACTGTCTCCTGTTGCCTACAAAGTGGCCTTGCCCAGAACCCTGCACATACACCCAGTCTTCCACATCTCACTACTAAAACCCTACATCAAGAACAGATATACTCGACTCAGACTTCCTCCTCCTCCACTCCTAATTCATGGTGATCCTGAGTATGAGGTTGCTAAGAACCAGGATTCTAGATACAGACGCAGGCAACTGCAGTACCTTGTGCATTGGAGGGGTTACTCTGTGGCAGATCGTTCCTGTATTCCTGCCTGTGATGTGCATGCTCCTTCTTCGATCTCCAGGTTTCACGCTGCTCATCCCTCCAAGCCGACTTTGGTTCCCAGAGGTAACCCTTAGGAAGGGGGCTATGTCACGCCGCTGCGGCCACGCCACTGCTCGCTGTGGCTGTTGCCATAGACACGGCAGTGGTGACTCGTTGCTATAGTCGATGCTATATATCTGGCAGTGGTTAGGGATTAAAAATGGTACTTTATTTAAAGAAAATTAAGATCAATGTAAAATACACAGCAACGCGTTTCTCAGCGAGTGTGCTGTTTCATCAGGCTGTAGTGTTCCTTCCGAACCTTGCTCTAATTATACTAACAAAGGGCCAATCACTATATACTTACTATACACTTTTGTGATTGGCCCTTTGTTGGTATAATGAAAGCAAGGTTTGGAAGGAACACTACAGCCTGGTGAAACAGCACACTCGCTGAGAAACGCTGTGTTCCTTGTTTATTTCACATTGATCTTAATTGTTTTTAAATACAGTACCATTTTTAATCCCTACCTTGCTCTAGTTGTTTGGACGCTGGATTGGGTATTTTAGGTACTTGAGTACTATCTGGAGGTGTATCCTACAAGTGCACTTTGGTCACCTAATCCTGAGGTTGCTGACTTCTCCATAGGACATGTTTCTGTTCAGTCCCGTGTCAGTAGATTGAGTCAGC
This sequence comes from Bombina bombina, assembly GCF_027579735.1. Classification (NCBI taxonomy): domain Eukaryota; kingdom Metazoa; phylum Chordata; class Amphibia; order Anura; family Bombinatoridae; genus Bombina; species Bombina bombina. Next base: position 437,189,768 of record NC_069501.1, on the reverse strand, counting down.
TAAGTTGCTCTGAAGTCTCGGCTTGCTGATTATTGCACTAGGTGTGCACTTGGGCTTGTGAGTATATTTGGATATTTGTACTCGTTTTACTTGCCTGCCTCCATGTTATTATACCATCAGGCGCCTCTTTCTCTTTCCATATTTCAGGATTTGGTTTACATTATGGATTGTAAAGGAGCTAGGCGGCAGCTAGGGAGACCACAGAGGATGGAGTTGCAGTAGTTGAGGCGGGAAAGGATGAGAGAGTGGATTAAAATCTTAGTTGCCTTGCGTAAGGAAATGTCTGATTTTAGCAATGTTTTTAAGGTGGAAGCAGCAGGCTTTAGCCAAGGACTGAATGTGAGGAGGAAAGAAAGATCTGAGTCAAGTGTGACCCCAAGACATTGGGCATGTGAGGTTTGGGTAATGATGGAGTTATCAACAGTTATAGAGACATGGGGTGTGGAGATTTTGGAAGTGGGGGAAAATAATGAGTCAGTTTTGGAGAGATTTACCTTGAGGTAGTGAGAGGACATCCAAGATGAGATATGAGAGAGACAGTTAGTGACACAGGTTAGCAAGGAAGGAGATAGTTCTGGTGCAGAGAAGTAGATTTGGGTATCAATGATAGATGATAGTGAAACCCGTGGCCCTTTATTAAGGAACCTAATGAGGGCATGTAGATTGAGAAGAGGAGGGGACCGAGGACAGAGCCTCGCGGTACCCCAACAGAAAGAGGTAACAAGGCAGAGGATGCCCCAGAGAAGGCTACACTAAAGGTATGGTTAGAAAGATAGGAAGAGAACCAAGAGAGAGCTGTGTTGCAGATGCTGAAGGATTGGAGCTAAAGAGGGTGGTCAACAGTATCAAAGGCTGCAGACATATCAAGGAGGATAAGTAGAGAGAAGTGGTCTTTGGATTTTGCTGTAAGTAAGTTTAATGTAAGGAAATGGGATGGACGTGCATATATTAGCTTTTCAAGAAGCTTTGAGGGAAGAGGGAGTAGGGAAATAGGGTGGTAGTTGGATGGGGAGGTTGGATCGAGAGAAGGTTTTTTGGGGATAGGTGTGACTAATGCATGTTTAAGAGATGTGGGAACTATACCAGTGCTGAGGGAGAGGTTGAAGATGTGTGTGAGTATAGGGGTAAGGGTAGAAAAGAGGCAGGGGAGTAGTTGTGAGGTGATGGGGTTCAGGGGACAGGTAGTGAGGTGAGAGGATAGTATAAGGGACGAAACTTCTACCTCTGTAACAGGGGAAAAAGAGCTAAATTTATGGCTATGTGGGTTTTGGAAGATTGTGAGCTTTTGAGAGCGTGGTAGACCGGTAGTATGTTGAGAGCTGATTTCATTTTTGATGGAGTCGATTTTGTTGTTGAAGTAGCTGGCAAAATCTTGAGCTTAGAGAAAAGTTGTGGTGGGAGGTGGGGGTAGGCGAAGAAGAATATTGAATGTGGAGAACAGACATTTTGGGTTTGAAGAAGAGTAAAGATAAACGTAGAGAAGTAATGTTGCTTATATAGAGTAAGGCCAGAATAGTAAGAGATCAAGATGAACTTATAGTGAAGAAAGTCAGCAGAACTCAGAGATTTCCTCCAGTGTCGCTCAGCAGTATGGGAACATCTACGTAGGTACCGTATCAGAGGAGTATGCCAGGGCTGAGGATAAGTGTATGTTTTCAAAGCTATGGTAGGTGGGGACAGATTATCAAGGATCGATGTAAGGGTGAAGTTATAGTGGCAGATAGATCCATCATTACAGGAAAAAGAGGGGATGGAAGAGAGAAGAGGTTCAAGAGTGTCAGGTTAGGAAATGTTCAGAAGAAGACCCAAATGCTAGGGCGAACTTAAACAACACCCTTGCACTCTGAGTTTAATCCAGGACGTGACCCCACGACAACCTCCAAAAAACAAAGTACTCACAATATGGAGCAGGGTTAGCCTGTGCCAAAGTAATTCATGATATCAGCCAGATAGATTTCTGAATAAGGAACTGTTTTCAGGAAATGTCTTCCACAGTATCAGGAGAGCAGGGATAGTCCACTTATACTCAGACAGAAGAAGGGTAAAACAGGAAACAGTTAATAATGCAGGAGTAGGTCATTTGTTATCAGGCAGTCTGAAGGTTAACACTGTGTAGACAGTCTTTGCAGAGTATGCAACAGGTAATCAGGAAGTTTGAGAGTTAACACTGTGTAGACAGTCTTTGCAGAGTATGCAACAGGTAATCAGTCAGTTTGAGGGTAAACACTGTGTAGTCAGAACTTGCAGAATTAACAACATGTAATCAGGTAGTTTAAAGGTTAACACTGTGTTGTCAGAACTTGCAGAGATAGCAACAGGTAAGCTGGTAGTTTGAAGGTTAACACAGATTAATCAGTACTTGTTGAGATTGGCAACAGGATATCAAGCAGTTTGAAGGTTTACACTGAATAATTGTATTTGCAGAGTTTGGAAACAGGTAAACATGCAGATTGAAGGTTTCACAGAAATAACAGTATTTGAATAGTTTGGCAGTACACAGAGTAGTCTGAATATGCAGGGTTTGCAGCAGGTAAACAGGAAGTTTGAAAGTTTCACAAAACAAACAGTACTTGCATTGTTTGTAGACAGGTAATCAGGAGGTTGAAGGCTAATCCAGCATAGTAAATCCTTGAAGAGATTGGCAACAGAAAAGCAGCAGTTAGAGAGATTCCTCAGCGAAATCCTATCAGAAGCCACAAAGTTAACAAACAAACTGGCACTGGAGAAACAGGAAGCCAAGAATAAAAAGCCTGGTTGTGACATCATCAGGAAGGGGTGGCTCAGACACCTGTCAATCAAGCACACAGAGAGGACTGCAGAGCTTCCCAGCAGTTGAGCGTGACAGTGCCCCCTCCTCAAGGACCCCTCCGGGGACCCGACCGGGCCTAGCAGGGTATTTCTTGTGAAAAGACTTGACAAGAGCTGGAGCATGAACATGAGAGGCCAGTTCCCAAGATCGTTCAGAGATAGGATAACCCTTCCAATGGACCAGGTAGTACAGCCGATTGCCCCGTAGCTTGGAATCGAGAATCTGGCTGACTTCAAACTCAGAAGTTCCCTCTACGGAAAGTGGAGGAGGTGGTTTACTCTTGATAGAGTACCGATTGTAGATGACTGGCTTGAGTAGGGAGTCATGAAACACTGGATGGATCTTGAGAGTCTTGGATAAGGCCAGGCGGTATGCAGAAGAACAAACTCTGGAAACAATTCGAAAAGGTCCAATGTACTTAGGACCCAACTTGGTACAAGGTTGTTTTAGATGTATGAATCTGGTGGATAAAAATACTCTGTCTCCAGTACGAAATAAAGGAGCCTTGCACCTTCTGCGATCAGCATATTTCTTATGTCTTAAGGAAGAAGAGAGTAGATTTTGACGAATGAGTTGCCAGTGATTACTGAGATTTTTCACTATACAATCTGCTCCAGGGACTTCAGTAGAACTGGTAATCATAGGAAAGGTTCTAGGTTCAAATCCATAAGCTGCCTTAAAGGGAGAGGTCTGTAATGAGGCGTTATAACATGAGTTGTGAGCTAATTCCGCCAAAGGCAATAACTGAGACCAGTTGGAGTGGTGATGGTCTACATAATGTCTTAGAAAAGATTCCAAGGCTTGATTTACATGCTCAGTCTGTCCGTTGGATTGAGGATGGTGTGCAGTAGAAAGTGATATGTTGATTCCAAATTGTTTACAAAAAGACCTCCAAAATTTGGAAACAAATTGGACTCCACGATCTGAGACTATGTCAGTGGGAAAACCATGTAAACAAGATATATGTAGAACAAAGAGTTCAGAAAGTCTTTGAGCTGAAGGCAAGCCTGGAAGAGGTATGAAGTGAGCAGACTTGGAGAACCGATCCACCACTACCCAAATGGTCGTATTTCCAGCAGAAACAGGAAGATCTGTAACAAAGTCCATGGATAAGTGAGACCAAGGGTAATGAGGAATAGGAAGAGGGTGTAATAGACCAAACGGTCGATGAGAAGATTGTTTGTTCAAAGCACAAGAACTACAAGCAGCAATATAATCCTTAACATCCCTCCTCATAGTGGACCACCAAACATGCTGCTTCAGTTTCCACAATGTATTGGTTATTCCCGGATGACCTGCTCAAATGTTGTCATGAGCCCAACGTAGAAGCTTAAGACGTAATCCTTTGGGTACATACAGGATACCAGAAGGTAGTTTGCAAGAAGATGGTACCCGGACTTGAGCAGCATGTAAAACTTTGACTGGACGTAGTATAGGTTCTGAATCCAATGGAGAAGGTTCAGAAGATTGGAACTGCCTAGATAAAGCATCTGCCTTGGAATTTTTTTGAACCAGGAACATAGGAAAGTACAAAATTAAACCTGTAGAAGAACAAGGCCCACCGAGCCTGACGAGGATTGAGACGTGTAGCTGTTTGGAGGTATAAAAGATTCTTGTGATCTGTCAGAATGAAAAAAGGTTGACTGGAACCCTCTAACCAATGCCTCCATTCATCCAAAGCTAATTTTATAGCCAAAAGCTCCTTATTGCCCACATCATAATTTAACTCGGCAGGATTTAATTTTTTCGAAAAGAACGCCACAGGATGTTTCTTGCTGGTAGTCGGATCACGTTGGGAGAGAACACCTCCAGCTGCTATAGAGGAAGCATCAACCTCCAAAATAAACTGTAAATCAGGAATTGGATGACTGAGAAGAGGTGCAGAAGAAAATGCTGATTTTAGCGTTTCAAAAGCCTGTACTGCCGAAGAGGACCAGTTCTTACAATTTTGCCCTTTCTTAGTAAGAGAAGTGAGTGGAGACGTGATGTCAGCAAAGTTCTTTATAAACTTCCTATAGTAATTGGCAAAGCCAAGAAACCTCTGCAGGGATTTGAGAGTAGTTGGTCTGGGCCAGTCCTTGATAGCCGACAGTTTAGCAGGATCCATCTCAAAACCTGATTCAGAAATGATATACCCCAAAAAGGGGATGGAACTCTGATGAAAAGAGCATTTCTCCAATTTAGCGAACAGGGAATTGTCTCGTAACCTCTGAAGAACCAGTCTTACATGATGTACATGTTCCTGTAATGTTTTCGAATTGATTAGAATGTCATCAAGGTAAATGATAACAAATTGATTTAGATAATCTCTGAAGATTTCGTTGACAAAGTGCTGAAATACTGCTGGTGCATTGCACAATCCAAATGGCATTACTAGATACTCGTAGTGACCAAATCTAGTGTTAAATGCCGTCTTCCATTTGTCTCCTTTACGGATTCTGACCAGATTGTAGGCCCCACGGAGATCTAACTTGGAAAAAATAGAAGCACCTTGAAGACGATCGAATAACTCAGAAATGAGCGGCAGAGGATAGCTGTTTTTGACAGTAATCTGATTCAAGGCTCGATAATCAATACAGGGACGAAGACCTCCATCTTTTTTCCTAATGAAGAAAAAACCTGCACCCACAGGTGAAGAGGAAGGACGAATGAATCCTCTGGCTAAGTTGTCCTTTATGTATTCCTCAAGAGAGACATTTTCTTGACGAGAGAGGGGATAGGTCCTTCCCTTAGGTAGAGGAGCCCCTGAATACAATTCGATAGGACAGTCAAATATCCGGTGTGGAGGTAACGTCTCAGCCTCTTTTTTAGAAAACACATCACAAAAGGCATGATAGTAATTGGGCAATGATTCAGGAACTTCCACCATAGCTACGACAGGACAGGTTGGTTTAGAGGGATTTTGCAGGCAATGTTTGAAACAAGTAGTTCCCCAGGAAATAAGTTCTCCTTTAGACCATGAGAAAACTGGATCATGAAGCTGCAACCAAGGTAACCCCAGAATCAATGGTATGTGGGGAGAAGAAATGACATCAAAACGAATAATTTCAGAATGAAGTATGCCCACAGTCAAAAGAAGAGGAATGGTAGAATGTTGTATGATACCAGTACCTAGAGGCTGTCCACTGACAGTAGTTACCTTAATTAACTGTTTCTTGGCTTGAAGAGGAATCCTGAGAGAGTCAGCAAATTTTGAATCAATGAATACTCCAGCAGCTCCAGAATCGATGAGAGCTTGAGCTCGAAACTTGGTGTTTCCAAAAGAGATAGTTACAGGAACAAAAAGTTTAGAATTGAGGGAAGACATGGGATTCTGGCTTAACTCTGTCCCTCTATCAAAAGTTAAGCCTTGGCTTTTACTGGCCGGATAGGACAGTCCTTCAGTAAATGTCCTTTGGTACCACAATACAGACATAACCCAAGAGTACACCTTCTATGGCGTTCAGCTTCTGACAATTTAATAGCTCCTACTTCCATGGGTTCCACAGACTCAGGAGATTGGGAATTATTATTAGAAAGACTTGAGGTTCGAATAGGAAGACGAAAAGAAGATTTAACAAAGGATCTCCGATTCCTATCTCTCTCCTGAAGACGTTCAGAATGCCGGGCGTCAAGAGTAATACATAAATTGATAAGACCCTTCAATGAATCGGGGAGTTACCGAAAAACAAGTTCATCCTTAAGGCGTTCGCAAAGTCCTTTGCGAAAGGCTGCCCGTAAGGCTCCATGGTTCCAATCAGTTTCTGCGGCTAAAGTCCTGAATTCAATAGCATATTGAGCTACTGAAAGGGATCCCTGTCTCAGATCCAACAATCCTGCCTCAGCAGCTGCAGACCTCCTAGGCTTGTCAAAAACAGAAGACAAAATGGACACAAATAATTCCACATCCTGTAGTAACGGATCATTCTTCTCTAAAAGAGGGGACACCCAGGCTAGAGCCTTACCCTTCAAGAGAGAAATAATAAAGGTGATTTTGGAAGTAGAATTGGAAAAAACTTGAGGATTGTTTCTGAAGTCCCACGAGCGTTACAGTTTCAAAGTATCTCCCATTGGTTCCTCTCTTTTTTCTCCAGTTTTAATTAATTTGCACTGAAATGTTTTGAATATAATTTCATGACGTTGTGATCCTTCACAACAAGATGAGAGGTGAACAGTTAGATATAAACTGTTTCATTGAAGATAATGGATAATGGATAATTCACAACTTGTGCTATGAGGCAGGGACAAACCTCTTTGAAATGCGCATATTTTGAGTTGCAATATTGCATCAAGGTTTTTCACAAGATATGAATTTCATGCACAAGATTGAGCAAATCTGAGATGATGGAGGTTTGATTTCTCTACTACAGGAAGTGCAGAATTATTAGGCAAATTAGTATTTTTACCACATCATCCTCTTTATGCATGTTGTCTTACTCCAAGCTGTATAGGCTCGAAAGCCTACTACCAATTAAGTATATTAGGTGATGTGCATCTCTGTAATGAGAAGGGGTGTGGTCTAATGACATCAACACCCTATATCATGTGTGCATAATTATTAGGCAACTTCCTTTCCATTGGCAAAATGGGTCAAAAGAAGGACTTGACAGGCTCAGAAAAGTCAAAAATAGTGAGATATCTTGCAGAGGGATGCAGCACTCTTAAAATTGCAAAGCTTCTGAAGCGTGATCATCGAACAATCAAGCGTTTCATTCAAAATAGTCAACAGGGTCGCAAGAAGCGTGTGGAAAAACCAAGGCACAAAATAACTGCCCATGAACTGAGAAAAGTCAAGCGTGCAGCTGCCAAGATGCCACTTGCCACCAGTTTGGCCATATTTCAGAGCTGCAACATCACTGGAGTGCCCAAAAGCACAAGGTGTGCAATACTCAGAGACATGGCCAAGGTAAGAAAGGCTGAAAGACGACCACCACTGAACAAGACACACAAGCTGAAACGTCAAGACTGGGCCAAGAAATATCTCAAGACTGATTTTTCTAAGGTTTTATGGACTGATGAAATGAGAGTGAGTCTTGATGGGCCAGATGGAGGGGCCCGTGGCTGGATTGGTAAAGGGCAGAGAGCTCCAGTCTGACTCAGACGCCAGCAAGGTGGAGGTGGAGTACTGGTGTGGGCTGGTATCATCAAAGATGAGCTTGTGGGGCCTTTTCGGGTTGAGGATGGAGTCAAGCTCAACTCCCAGTCCTACTGCCAGTTTCTGGAAGACACCTTCTTCAAGCAGTGGTACAGGAAGAAGTCTGCATCCTTCAAGAAAAACATGATTTTCATGCAGGACAATGCTCCATCACACGCGTCCAAGAACTCCACAGTGTGGCTGGCAAGAAAGGGTATAAAAGAAGAAAATCTAATGACATGGCCTCCTTGTTCACCTGATCTGAACCCCATTGAGAACCTATGGTCCATCATCAAATGTGAGATTTACAAGGAGGGAAAACAGTACACCTCTCTGAACAGTATCTGGGAGGCTGTGGTTGCTGCTGCACGCAATGTTGATGGTGAACAGATCAAAACACTGACAGAATCCATGGATGGCAGGCTTTTGAGTGTCCTTGCAAAGAAAGGTGGCTATATTGGTCACTGATTTATTTTTGTTTTGTTTTTGAATGTCAGAAATGTATATTTGTGAATGTTGAGATGTTATATTGGTTTCACTGGTAAAAATAAATAATTGAAATGGGTATATATTTGTTTTTTGTTAAGTTGCCTAATAATTATGCACAGTAATAGTCACCTGCACACACAGATATCCCCCTAAAATAGCTATAACTAAAAACAAACTAAAAACTACTTCCAAAAATATTCAGCTTTGATATTAATGAGTTTTTTGGGTTCATTGAGAACATGGTTGTTGTTCAATAATAAAATGAATCCTCAAAAATACAACTTGCCTAATAATTCTGCATTTCCTGTAGTTCATTTATATACAGTATGTCCCTAACTGGCCATAGCAGAAGAGAAAATACAAACATATTTATGTTTAGCTGTCACTGGATTAAAAAATTAATTAAAAATCTGATAATGTCATAAAATTTTAAATGATTTATAAAATATTTATTTTGTATGCGGATATTTGCTATGTGTATATATAATTTGATGTCCCTTTGAAAAATACATCACAAGGCATAAGTGGCTTGAAAAGTTACAGCACATCTAATTAAACTCATAACATATAATACCTCCCTGCCACTAATTAGCTTATGCACCCAATCCATCCCTGTCAAGAAAAGACCTATATAATATTGTCTGCTTGTTTTTTATCTAATTCAGTACTCACAGCAAAATGCTGAAACTCATTGCTTCTTTTAAGTCATTTAATTGGACTATTGACAAAGCAAATCAATCCTATATATGATCCCTGGACCCAAAGTCTACACCTACACACCCAGCCCAGGACAACATTTTCAATTTAGTTTCTGATATCCAGGTGCATAAATTGTTTAAAATTACTTTAGCAGTATATTTCCAGATGAATCCTGTATCTTCAATCCTGGGTAACGATTGGCTAGATATCATACATATGTATTATGCTCCCAAAATAACTTGAGTGTCAACTGTGTCAAAAGCAAGTGTTTAAAAATATATAAAAGTTTACAGCAAAACATACATTCCGGTGTATAAATTAAAATGTTTAATAGGATTGTGATGAAACATGGAATTATAACCCCTGTTTTTTAAATATATTATCACTATCTTAATCTTCTGCAAACCATTAAATTGCATGGAAAATAGACTAAATAAATGCATTGCTAGAAATATTTCCAGCTTTTTATGGTAAACTAAGTCTGTTTGTAGCCACAAGAACTTTTCCTTGCACTGCTCTAGTTATCTTAAAAAATGTGCAGGTGTTTGAGGTGTGCCATTATGTGACATATATACAGATGTGTATAGTATGTGTGATTGGGTGGTATATATGTGAGGAGTGTATTTATAGAGCATGCAGTGTGTGTGCATGTATGTATATATATATGTATGTGTGTGTGTGTGTGTGTGTGTGTGTATATATATATATATATCGCCATAGAACAAGCCACTGAGCTGTTGTTCGTTCCTGGTAGAGCGCTTCTCTCTTTGTATGCAAATTATTATGACCCTGGGGAAGTCTCCCTATGGGTGATGGGGGAAACCAGACGTGGACTCCTTGCTCAGTGTGCTTAGAGGAATGTGGCTGCACCTCACTGATGAGGCCCATAGGAGGCCGAAACGATTGTCTGGGGTTGTCATGTTCCTTGTTCAGAGGAGAATTGCCTGGTATTTCGGGGATGGACTGACCTTACTTGGCGGGATCAGACTGATATAATTCAGGAAAGTTTTCTTCTGTGAAAAGCACACTGGTCTAAAAGAGGCTGCTTCCGGGTGGTAAATCGCCATAGAACAAGCCACTGAGCTGTTGTTCGTTCCTGGTAGAGCGCTTCTCTCTTTGTATGCAAATTATTATGACCCTGGGGAAGTCTCCCTATGGGTGATGGGGGAAACCAGACGTGGACTCCATGCTCAGTGTGCTTAGAGGAATGTGGCTGCACCTCACTGACGAGGCCCATAGGAGGCCGAAACGATCGTCTGGGGTTGTAATGTTCCTTGTTCAGAGGAGAATTGCCTGGTATTTCGGGGCTGGACTGACCTTACTTGGCGGGATCAGACTGATATACTTCAGGAAAGTTTTCTTCTGTGAAAAGCACACTGGTCTAAAAGAGGCTGCTTCCGGGTGGTAAATCACCATAGAACAAGCCACTGAGCTGTTGTTCGTTCCTGGTAGAGCGCTTCTCTCTTTGTATGCAAATTATTATGACCCTGGGGAAGTCTCCCTATGGGTGATGGGGGAAACCAGATGTGGACTCCTTGCTCAGTGTGCTTAGAGGAATGTGGCTGCACCTCACTGACGAGGCCCATAGGAGGCCAAAACGATCATCTGGGGTTGTCATGTTCCTTGTTCAGAGGAGAATTGCCTGGTATTTCGGGGCTGGACTGACCTTACTTGGTGGGATCAGACTGATATACTTCAGGAAAGTTTTCTTCTGTGAAAAGCACACTGGTCTAAAAGAGGCTGCTTCCGGGTGGTAAATCACCATAGAACAAGCCACTGAGCTGTTGTTCGTTCCTGGTAGAGCGCTTCTCTCTTTGTATGCAAATTATTATGACCCTGGGGAAGTCTCCCTATGGGTGATGGGGGGAAACCAGATGTGGACTCCTTGCTCAGTGTGCTTAGAGGAATGTGGCTGCACCTCACTGACGAGGCCCATAGGAGGCCAAAACGATCGTCTGGGGTTGTCATGTTCCTTGTTCAGAGGAGAATTGCCTGGTATTTCGGGGCTGGACTAACCTTACTTGGCGGGATCAGACTGATATACTTCAGGAAAGTTTTCTTCTGTGAAAAGCACACTGGTCTAAAAGAGGCTGCTTCCGGGTGGTAAATCGCCATAGAACAAGCCACTGAGCTGTTGTTCATTCCTGGTAGAGCGCTTCTCTCTTTGTATGCAAATTATTATGACCCTGGGGAAGTCTCCCTATGGGTGATTGGGGAAACCAGATGTGGACTCCTTGCTCAGTGTGTTTAGAGGAATGTGGCTGCACCACACTGACGAGGCCCAAAGTAGGCCGAAACGATCGTCTGTGGTTGTCATGTTCCTTGTTCAGAGGAGAATTGCCTGGTATTTCGGGGCTGGACTGACCTTACTTGGCGGGATCAGACTGATATACTTCAGGAAAGTTTTCTTCTGTGAAAAGCACACTGCTCTAAAAGAGGCTGCTTCCGGGTGGTAAATCACAATAGAACAAGCCACTGAGCTGTTGTCCGTTCCTGGTAGAGCGCTTCTCTCTTTGTATGCAAATTATTATGACCCTGGGGAAGTCTCCCTATGGGTGATGGGGGAAACCAGACGTGGACTCCTTGCTCAGTGTGCTTAGAGGAATGTGGCTGCACCTCACTGACGAGGCCCATAGGAGGCCGAAACGATCGTCTGGGGTTGTCATGTTCCTTGTTCAGAGGAGAATTGCCTGGTATTTCGGGGCTGGACTGACCTTACTTGGCGGGATCAGACTGATATACTTCAGGAAAGTTTTCTTCTGTGAAAAGCACACTGGTCTAAAAGAGGCTGCTTCCGGGTGGTAAATCGCCATAGAACAAGCCACTGAGCTGTTGTTCGTTCCTGGTAGAGCGCTTCTCTCTTTGTATGCAAATTATTATGACCCTGGGGAAGTCTCCCTATGGGTGATGGGGGAAACCAGACGTGGACTCCTTGCTCAGTGTGCTTAGAGGAATGTGGCTGCACCTCACTGACGAGGCCCATAGGAGGCCGAAACGATCGTCTGGGGTTGTCATGTTCCTTGTTCAGAGGAGAATTGCCTGGTATTTCGGGGCTGGACTGACCTTACTTGGCGGGATCAGACTGATATACTTCAGGAAAGCTTTCTTCTGTGAAAAGCACACTGGTTTAAAAGTGGCTGCTTCCGGGTGGTAAATCGCCATAGAACAAGCCACTGAGCTGTTGTTCGTTCCTGGTAGAGCGCTTCTCTCTTTGTATGCAAATTATTATGACCCTGGGGAAGTCTCCCTATGGGTGATGGGGGAAACCAGACGTGGACTCCTTGCTCAGTGTGCTTAGAGGATTGTGGCTGCACCTCACTGAAGAGGCCCATAGGAGGCCGAAACAATCGTCTGGGGTTGTCATGTTCCTTGTTCAGAGGAGAATTGCCTGGTATTTTGGGGCTGGACTGACCTTACTTGGCGGGATCAGACTGATATACTTCAGGAAAGTTTTCTTCTGTGAAAAGTACACTGGTCTAAAAGAGGCTGCTTCCGAGTGGTAAATCGCCATAGAACAAGCCACTGAGCTGTTGTTCGTTCCTGGTAGAGCGCTTCTCTCTTTGTATGCAAATTATTATGACCCTGGGGAAGTCTCCCTATGGGTGATGGGGGAAACCAGACGTGGACTCCTTGCTCAGTGTGCTTAGAGGAATGTGGCTGCACCTCACTGACGAGGCCCATAGGAGGCCAAAACGATCATCTGGGGTTGTCATGTTCCTTGTTCAGAGGAGAATTGCCTGGTATTTCGGGGCTGGACTGACCTTACTTGGCGGGATCAGACTGATATACTTCAGGAAAGTTTTCTTCTGTGAAAAGCACACTGGTCTAAAAGAGGCTGCTTCCGGGTGGTAAATCGCCATAGAACAAGCCACTGAGCTGTTGTTCGTTCCTGGTAGAGCGCTTCTCTCTTTGTATGCAAATTATTATGACCCTGGGGAAGTCTCCCTATGGGTGATGGGGGAAACCAGACGTGGACTCCTTGCTCAGTGTGCTTAGAGGAATGTGGCTGCATCTCACTGATGAGGCCCATAGGAGGCCGAAACGATAGTCTGAGGTTGTCATGTTCCTTGTTCAGAGGACAATTGCCTGGTATTTCGCGGCTGGACTGACCTTACTTGGCGGGATCAGACTGATATACTTCAGGAAAGTTTTCTTCTGTGAAAAGCACACTGGTCTAAAAGAGGCTGCTTCCGGGTGGTAAATCGCCATAGAACAAGCCACTGAGCTGTTGTTCATTCCTGGTAGAGCGCTTCTCTCTTTGTATGCAAATTATTATGACCCTGGGGAAGTCTCCCTATGGGTGATGGGGGAAACCAGACGTGGACTCCTTGCTCAGTGTGCTTAGAGGAATGTGACTGCACCTCACTGACGAGGCCCATAGGAGGCCGAAACGATCGTCTGGGGTTGTCATGTTCCTTGTTCAGAGGAGAATTGTCTGGTATTTCGGGGCTGGACTGACCTTACTTGGCGGGATCAGACTGACATACTTCAGGAAAGTTTTCTTCTGTGAAAAGCACACTGGTCTAAAAGAGGCTGCTTCCGGGTGGTAAATCGCCATAGAACAAGCCACTGAGCTGTTGTTCGTTCCTGGTAGAGCGCTTCTCTCTTTGTATGCAAATTATTATGACCCTGGGGAAGTCTCCCTATGGGTGATGGGGGAAACCAGACGTGGACTCCTTGCTCAGTGTGCTTAGAGGAATGTGACTGCACCTCACTGACGAGGCCCATAGGAGACCAAAACTATCGTCTGGGGTTGTCATGTTCCTTGTTCAGAGGAGAATTGCCTGGTATTTCGGGGCTGGACTGACCTTACTTGGCGGGATCAGACTGATATACTTCAGGAAAGTTTTCTTCTGTGAAAAGCACACTGGTCTAAAAGAGGCTGCTTCCGGGTGGTAAATCGCCATAGAACAAGCCACTGAGCTGTTGTTCGTTCCTGGTAGAGCGCTTCTCTCTTTGTATGCAAATTATTATGACCCTGGTGAAGTCTCCCTATGGGTGATGGGGAAAACCAGACGTGGACTCCTTGCTCAGTGTGCTTAGAGGAATGTGGCTGCACCTCACTGACGAGACCCATAGGAGGCCGAAATGATCATCTGGGGTTGTCATGTTCCTTGTTCAGAGGAGAATTGCCGGGTATTTTGGGGCTTGACTGACCTTACTTGGCGGGATCAGACTGATATACTTCAGGAAAGTTTTCTACTGTGAAAAGCACACTGGTCTAAAAGAGGCTGCTTCCGGCTGGTAAATCGCCATAGAACAAGCCACTGAGCTGTTGTTCATTCCTGGTAGAGTGCTTCTCTCTTTGTATGCAAATTATTATGACCCTGGGGAAGTCTCCCTATGGGTGATGGTGGAAACCAGACGTGGACTCCTTGCTCAGTGTGCTTAGAGGAATGTGGCTGCACCTCACTGACGAGGCCCATAGGAGGCCGAAACGATCGTCTGGGGTTTTATCATGTTCCTTGTTCAGAGGAGAATTGCTTGGTATATCGGGGCTGAACTGACCTTACTTGGCGGGATCAGACTGATATACTTCAGGAAAGTTTTCTTCTGTGAAAAGCACACTGGTCTAAAAGAGGCTGCTTCCAGGTGGTAAATCGCCATAAAACAAGCCACTGAGCTGTTGTTCGTTCCTGGTAGAGCGCTTCTCTCTTTGTATGCAAATTATTATGACCCTGGGGAAGTCTCCCTATGGGTGATGGGGGAAACCAGACGTGGACTCCTTGCTCAGTGTGCTTAGAGGAATGTGGCTGCACCTCACTGACGAGGCCCATCGGAGGCCGAAACGATCGTCTGGGGTTGTCATGTTCCTTGTTCAGAGGAGAATTGCCTGGTATTTCGGGGCTGGACTGACCTTACTTGGTGGGATCAGACTGATATACTTCAGGAAAGTTTTCTTCTGTGAAAAGCACACTGGTCTAAAAGAGGCTGCTTCCGGGTGGTAAATCGCCATAGAACAAGCCACTGAGCTGTTGTTTATTCCTGGTAGAGCGCTTCTCTCTTTGTATGCAAATTATTATGACCCTGGGGAAGTCTCCCTATTGGGAATGGGGAAACCAGACGTGGACTCCTTGCTCAGTGTGCTTAGAGGAATGTGGCTGCACCTCACTGACGAGGCGCATAGGAGGCCGAAACGATCGTCTGGGGTTGTCATGTTCCTTGTTAAGAGGAGAATTGCCTGGTATTGCGGGGCTGGACTGACCTTACTTGGCAGGATCAGACTGATATACTTCAGGAAAGTTTTTTTCTGTGAAAAGCACACTGGTCTAAAAGAGGCTGTTTCCGGGTGGTAAATCGCCATAGAACAAGCCACTGAGCTGTTGTTCGTTCCTGGTAGAGCACTTCTCTCTTTGTATGCAAATTATTATGACCCTGGGGAAGTCTCCCTATGGGTGATGGGGGAACCAGACGTGGACTCCTTGCTCAGTGTGCTTAGAGGAATGTGGCTGCACCTCACTGACGAGGCCCATAGGAGGCCAAAATGATCATCTGGGGTTGTCATGTTCCTTGTTCAGAGGAGAATTGCCTGGTATTTCGGGGCTGGACTGACCTTACTTGGTGGGATCAGACTGATATACTTCAGGAAAGTTTTCTTCTGTGAAAAGCACACTGGTCTAAAAGAGGCTGCTTCCGGGTGGTAAATCACCATAGAACAAGCCACTGAGCTGTTGTTCGTTCCTGGTAGAGCGCTTCTCTCTTTGTATGCAAATTATTATGACCCTGGGGAAGTCTCCCTATGGGTGATGGGGGAAACCAGATGTGGACTCCTTGCTCAGTGTGCTTAGAGGAATGTGGCTGCACCTCACTGACGAGGCCCATAGGAGGCCAAAACGATCGTCTGGGGTTGTCATGTTCCTTGTTCAGAGGAGAATTGCCTGGTATTTCGGGGCTGGACTGACCTTACTTGGCGGGATCAGACTGATATACTTCAGGAAAGTTTTCTTCTGTGAAAAGCACACTGGTCTAAAAGAGGCTGCTTCCGGATGGTAAATCGCCATAGAACAAGCCACTGAGCTGTTGTTCATTCCTGGTAGAGCGCTTCTCTCTTTGTATGCAAATTATTATGACCCTGGGGAAGTCTCCCTATGGGTGATTGGGGAAACCAGATGTGGACTCCTTGCTCAGTGTGTTTAGAGGAATGTGGCTGCACCACACTGACGAGGCCCAAAGTAGGCCGAAACGATCGTCTGTGGTTGTCATGTTCCTTGTTCATAGGAGAATTGCCTGGTATTTCGGGGCTGGACTGACCTTACTTGGCGGGATCAGACTGATATACTTCAGGAAAGTTTTCTTCTGTGAAAAGCACACTGCTCTAAAAGAGGCTGCTTCCGGGTGGTAAATCACAATAGAACAAGCCACTGAGCTGTTGTCCGTTCCTGGTAGAGCGCTTCTCTCTTTGTATGCAAATTATTATGACCCTGGGGAAGTCTCCCTATGGGTGATGGGGGAAACCAGACGTGGACTCCTTGCTCAGTGTGCTTAGAGGAATGTGGCTGCACCTCACTGACGAGGCCCATAGGAGGCCGAAACGATCGTCTGGGGTTGTCATGTTCCTTGTTCAGAGGAGAATTGCCTGGTATTTCGGGGCTGGACTGACCTTACTTGGCGGGATCAGACTGATATACTTCAGGAAAGTTTTCTTCTGTGAAAAGCACACTGGTCTAAAAGAGGCTGCTTCCGGGTGGTAAATCGCCATAGAACAAGCCACTGAGCTGTTGTTCGTTCCTGGTAGAGCGCTTCTCTCTTTGTATGCAAATTATTATGACCCTGGGGAAGTCTCCCTATGGGTGATGGGGGAAACCAGACGTGGACTCCTTGCTCAGTGTGCTTAGAGGAATGTGGCTGCACCTCACTGACGAGGCCCATAGGAGGCCGAAACGATCGTCTGGGGTTGTCATGTTCCTTGTTCAGAGAAGAATTGCCTGGTATTTCGGGGCTGGACTGACCTTACTTGGCGGGATCAGACTGATATACTTCAGGAAAGCTTTCTTCTGTGAAAAGCACACTGGTTTAAAAGTGGCTGCTTCCGGGTGGTAAATCGCCATAGAACAAGCCACTGAGCTGTTGTTCGTTCCTGGTAGAGCGCTTCTCTCTTTGTATGCAAATTATTATGACCCTGGGGAAGTCTCCCTAAGGGTGATGGGGGAAACCAGACGTGGACTCCTTGCTCAGTGTGCTTAGAGGATTGTGGCTGCACCTCACTGACGAGGCCCATAGGAGGCCGAAACAATCGTCTGGGGTTGTCATGTTCCTTGTTCAGAGGAGAATTGCCTGGTATTTTGGGGCTGGACTGACCTTACTTGGCGGGATCAGACTGATATACTTCAGGAAAGTTTTCTTCTGTGAAAAGTACACTGGTCTAAAAGAGGCTGCTTCCGAGTGGTAAATCGCCATAGAACAAGCCACTGAGCTGTTGTTCGTTCCTGGTAGAGCGCTTCTCTCTTTGTATGCAAATTATTATGACCCTGGGGAAGTCTCCCTATGGGTGATGGGGGAAACCAGACGTGGACTCCTTGCTCAGTGTGCTTAGAGGAATGTGGCTGCACCTCACTGACGAGGCCCATAGGAGGCCAAAACGATCATCTGGGGTTGTCATGTTCCTTGTTCAGAGGAGAATTGCCTGGTATTTCGGGGCTGGACTGACCTTACTTGGCGGGATCAGACTGATATACTTCAGGAAAGTTTTCTTCTGTGAAAAGCACACTGGTCTAAAAGAGGCTGCTTCCGGGTGGTAAATCGCCATAGAACAAGCCACTGAGCTGTTGTTCGTTCCTGGTAGAGCGATTCTCTCTTTGTATGCAAATTATTATGACCCTGGGGAAGTCTCCCTATGGGTGATGGGGGAAACCAGACGTGGACTCCTTGCTCAGTGTGCTTAGAGGAATGTGGCTGCATCTCACTGATGAGGCCCATAGGAGGCCGAAACGATAGTCTGAGGTTGTCATGTTCCTTGTTCAGAGGACAATTGCCTGGTATTTCGCGGCTGGACTGACCTTACTTGGCGGGATCAGACTGATATACTTCAGGAAAGTTTTCTTCTGTGAAAAGCACACTGGTCTAAAAGAGGCTGCTTCCGGGTGGTAAATCGCCATAGAACAAGCCACTGAGCTGTTGTTCATTCCTGGTAGAGCGCTTCTCTCTTTGTATGCAAATTATTATGACCCTGGGGAAGTCTCCCTATGGGTGATGGGGGAAACCAGACGTGGACTCCTTGCTCAGTGTGCTTAGAGGAATGTGACTGCACCTCACTGACGAGGCCCATAGGAGGCCGAAACGATCGTCTGGGGTTGTCATGTTCCTTGTTCAGAGGAGAATTGTCTGGTATTTCGGGGCTGGACTGACCTTACTTGGCGGGATCAGACTGACATACTTCAGGAAAGTTTTCTTCTGTGAAAAGCACACTGGTCTAAAAGAGGCTGCTTCCGGGTGGTAAATCGCCATAGAACAAGCCACTGAGCTGTTGTTCGTTCCTGGTAGAGCGCTTCTCTCTTTGTATGCAAATTATTATGACCCTGGGGAAGTCTCCCTATGGGTGATGGGGGAAACCAGACGTGGACTCCTTGCTCAGTGTGCTTAGAGGAATGTGACTGCACCTCACTGACGAGGCCCATAGGAGACCAAAACTATCGTCTGGGGTTGTCATGTTCCTTGTTCAGAGGAGAATTGCCTGGTATTTCGGGGCTGGACTGACCTTACTTGGCGGGATCAGACTGATATACTTCAGGAAAGTTTTCTTCTGTGAAAAGCACACTGGTCTAAAAGAGGCTGCTTCCGGGTGGTAAATCGCCATAGAACAAGCCACTGAGCTGTTGTTCGTTCCTGGTAGAGCGCTTCTCTCTTTGTATGCAAATTATTATGACCCTGGTGAAGTCTCCCTATGGGTGATGGGGAAAACCAGACGTGGACTCCTTGCTCAGTGTGCTTAGAGGAATGTGGCTGCACCTCACTGACGAGACCCATAGGAGGCCGAAATGATCATCTGGGGTTGTCATGTTCCTTGTTCAGAGGAGAATTGCCGGGTATTTCGGGGCTTGACTGACCTTACTTGGCGGGATCAGACTGATATACTTCAGGAAAGTTTTCTACTGTGAAAAGCACACTGGTCTAAAAGAGGCTGCTTCCGGCTGGTAAATCGCCATAGAACAAGCCACTGAGCTGTTGTTCATTCCTGGTAGAGTGCTTCTCTCTTTGTATGCAAATTATTATGACCCTGGGGAAGTCTCCCTATGGGTGATGGTGGAAACCAGACGTGGACTCCTTGCTCAGTGTGCTTAGAGGAATGTGGCTGCACCTCACTGACGAGGCCCATAGGAGGCTGAAACGATCGTCTGGGGTTTTATCATGTTCCTTGTTCAGAGGAGAATTGCTTGGTATATCGGGGCTGAACTGACCTTACTTGGCGGGATCAGACTGATATACTTCAGGAAAGTTTTCTTCTGTGAAAAGCACACTGGTCTAAAAGAGGCTGCTTCCAGGTGGTAAATCGCCATAAAACAAGCCACTGAGCTGTTGTTCGTTCCTGGTAGAGCGCTTCTCTCTTTGTATGCAAATTATTATGACCCTGGGGAAGTCTCCCTATTGGTGATGGGGGAAACCAGACGTGGACTCCTTGCTCAGTGTGCTTAGAGGAATGTGGCTGCACCTCACTGACGAGGCCCATCGGAGGCCGAAACGATCGTCTGGGGTTGTCATGTTCCTTGTTCAGAGGAGAATTGCCTGGTATTTCGGGGCTGGACTGACCTTACTTGGTGGGATCAGACTGATATACTTCAGGAAAGTTTTCTTCTGTGAAAAGCACACTGGTCTAAAAGAGGCTGCTTCCGGGTGGTAAATCGCCATAGAACAAGCCACTGAGCTGTTGTTTGTTCCTGGTAGAGCGCTTCTCTCTTTGTATGCAAATTATTATGACCCTGGGGAAGTCTCCCTATTGGGAATGGGGAAACCATACGTGGACTCCTTGCTCAGTGTGCTTAGAGGAATGTGGCTGCACCTCACTGACGAGGCGCATAGGAGGCCGAAACGATCGTCTGGGGTTGTCATGTTCCTTGTTAAGAGGAGAATTGCCTGGTATTGCGGGGCTGGACTGACCTTACTTGGCAGGATCAGACTGATATACTTCAGGAAAGTTTTTTTCTGTGAAAAGCACACTGGTCTAAAAGAGGCTGTTTCCGGGTGGTAAATCGCCATAGAACAAGCCACTGAGCTGTTGTTCGTTCCTGGTAGAGCGCTTCTCTCTTTGTATGCAAATTATTATGACCCTGGGGAAGTCTCCCTATGGGTGATGGGGGAACCAGACGTGGACTCCTTGCTCAGTGTGCTTAGAGGAACGTGGCTGCACCTCACTGACGAGGCCCATAGGAGGCCGAAACGATCGTCTGGGGTTGTCATGTTCCTTGTTCAGAGGAGAATTGCCTGGTATTTCGGGGCTGGACTGACCTTACTTGGCAGGATCAGACTGATATACTTCAGGAAAGTTTTTTTCTGTGAAAAGCACACTGGTCTAAAAGAGGCTGCTTCCCGGTGGTAAATCGCCATAGAACAAGCCACTGAGCTGTTGTTCGTTCCTGGTAGAGCGCTTCTCTCTTTGTATGCAAATTATTATGACCCTGGGGAAGTCTCCCTATGGGTGATGGGGGAAACCAGACGTGGACTCCTTGCTCAGTGTGCTTAGAGGAATGTGGCTGCACCTCACTGACGAGGCCCAAACGATCGTCTGTGGTTGTCATGTTCCTTGTTCAGAGGAGGATTGCCTGGTATTTCGGGGCTGGACTGACCTTACTTGGCGGGATCAGACTGATATACTTTAGGAAAGTTTTCTTCTGTGAAAAGCACACTGGTCTAAAAGAGGCTGCTTCCGGGTGGTAAATCGCCATAGAACAAGCCACTGAGCTGTTGTTCGTTCCTGGTAGAGCGCTTCTCTCTTTGTATGCAAATTATTATGACCCTGGGGAAGTCTCCTTATGGGTGATGGGGAAAACCATACGTGGACTCCTTGCTCAGTGTGCTTAGAGGAATGTGGCTGCACCTCACTGACGAGGCCCATAGGAGGCCGAAATGATCATCTGGGGTTGTCATGTTCCTTGTTCAGAGGAGAATTGCCGGGTATTTCGGGGCTGGATTGACCTTACTTGGCGGGATCAGACTGATATACTTCAGGAAAGTTTTCTTCTGTGAAAAGCACACTGGTCTAAAAGAGGCTGCTTCCGACTGGTAAATCGCCATAGAACAAGCCACTGAGCTGTTGTTCGTTCCTGGTAGAGCGCTTCTCTCTTTGTATGCAAATTATTATGACCCTGGGGTAGTCTCCCTATGGGTGATGGGGGAAACCAGACGTGGACTCCTTGCTCAGTGTGCTTAGAGGAATGTGGCTGCACCTCACTGACGAGGCCCATAGGAGGCCGAAACGATCGTCTGGGGTTGTCATGTTCCTTGTTCAGAGGAGAATTGCCTGGTATTTCGGGGCTGGACTGACCTTACTTGGCGGGATCAGACTGATATACTTCAGGAAAGTTTTCTTCTGTGAAAAGCACACTGGTCTAAAAGAGGCTGCTTCCAGGTGGTAAATCGCCATAAAACAAGCCACTGAGCTGTTGTTCGTTCCTGGTAGAGCGCTTCTCTCTTTGTATGCAAATTATTATGACCCTGGGGAAGTCTCCCTATGGGTGATGGGGGAAACCAGACGTGGACTCCTTGCTCAGTGTGCTTAGAGGAATGTGGCTGCACCTCACTGACGAGGCCCATCGGAGGCCGAAATGATCGTCTGGGGTTGTCATGTTCCTTGTTCAGAGGAGAATTGCCTGGTATTTCGGGGCTGGACTGACCTTACTTGGCGGGATCAGACTGAAATACTTCAGGAAAGTTTTCTTCTGTGAAAAGCACACTGGTCTAAAAGAGGCTGCTTCCGGGTGGTAAATCGCCATAGAACAAGCCACTGAGCTGTTGTTCATTCCTGGTAGAGCGCTTCTCTCTTTGTATGTAAATTATTATGACCCTGGGGAAGTCTCCCTATGGGTGATGGGGAAACCAGACGTGGACTCCTTGCTCAGTGTGCTTAGAGGAATGTGGCTGCACCTCACTGACGAGGCGCATAGGAGGCCGAAACGATCGTCTGGGGTTGTCATGTTCCTTGTTAAGAGGAGAATTGCCTGGTATTGCGGGGCTGGACTGACCTTACTTGGCAGGATCAGACTGATATACTTCAGGAAAGTTTTTTTCTCTGAAAAGCACACTGGTCTAAAAGAGGCTGTTTCCGGGTGGTAAATCGCCATAGAACAAGCCACTGAGCTGTTGTTCGTTCCTGGTAGAGCGCTTCTCTCTTTGTATGCAAATTATTATGACCCTGGGGAAGTCTCCCTATGGGTGATGGGGGAACCAGACGTGGACTCCTTGCTCAGTGTGCTTAGAGGAATGTGGCTGCACCTCACTGACGAGGCCCATAGGAGGCTGAAACGATCGTCTGGGGTTGTCATGTTCCTTGTTCAGAGGAGAATTGCCTGGTATTTCGGGGCTGGACTGACCTTACTTGGCGGGATCAGACTGATATACTTCAGGAAAGTTTTCTTCTGTGAAAAGCACACTGGTCTAAAAGAGGCTGCTTCCGGGTGGTAAATCGCCATAGAACAAGCCACTGAGCTGTTGTTCGTTCCTGGTAGAGCGCTTCTCTCTTTGTATGCAAATTATTATGACCCTGGGGAAGTCTCCCTATGGGTGATGGGGAAAACCAGACGTGACTCCTTGCTCAGTGTTCTTAGAGGAATGTGGCTGCACCTCACTGACGAGGCCCATAGGAGGCCGAAATGATCGTCTGTGGTTGTCATGTTCCTTGTTCAGAGGAGAATTGCCTGGTATTTCGGGGCTGGACTGACCTTACTTGGCGGGATCAGACTGATATACTTCAGTAAAGTTTTCTTCTGTGAAAAGCACACTGGTCTAAAAGAGGCTGCTTCCGGGTGGTAAATCGCCATAGAACAAGCCACTGAGCTGTTGTTCATTCCTGGTAGAGCGCTTCTCTCTTTGTATGCAAATTATTATGACCCTGGGGAAGTCTCCCTATGGGTGATGGGGAAACCAGACGTGGACTCCTTGCTCAGTGTGCTTAGAGGAATGTGGCTGCACCTCACTGACGAGGCCCATAGGAGGCCGAAACGATCGTCTGGGGTTGTCATGTTCCTTGTTCAGAGGAGAATTGCCTGGTATTTCGGGGCTGGACTGACCTTACTTGGCGGGATCAGACTGATATACTTCAGGAAAGTTTTCTTCTGTGAAAAGCACACTGGTCTAAAAGAGGCTGCTTCCGGGTGGTAAATCACCATAGAACAAGCCACTGAGCTGTTGTTCATTCCTGGTAGAGCGCTTCTCT
Source organism: Bombina bombina (assembly GCF_027579735.1). Classification (NCBI taxonomy): domain Eukaryota; kingdom Metazoa; phylum Chordata; class Amphibia; order Anura; family Bombinatoridae; genus Bombina; species Bombina bombina. The sequence goes on along the minus strand of NC_069501.1, from coordinate 437,166,296 downwards.
CTTTTTATGCAAATTATTATGACCCTGGGGAAGTCTCCCTATGGGTGATGGGGAAACCAGACGTGGACTCCTTGCTCAGTGTGCTTAGAGGAATGTGGCTGCACCTCACTGACGAGGCGCATAGGAGGCCGAAACGATCGTCTGGGGTTGTCATGTTCCTTGTTCAGAGGAGAATTGCCTGGTATTGCGGGGCTGGACTGACCTTACTTGGCGGGATCAGACTGATATACTTCAGGAAAGTTTTTTCTGTGAAAAGCACACTGGTCTAAAAGAGGCTGTTTCCGGGTGGTAAATCGCCATAGAACAAGCCACTGAGCTGTTGTTCGTTCCTGGTAGAGCGCTTCTCTCTTTGTATGCAAATTATTATGACCCTGGGGAAGTCTCCCTATGGGTGATGGGGGAACCAGACGTGGACTCCTTGCTCAGTGTGCTTAGAGGAATTTGGCTGCACCTCACTGACGAGGCCCATAGGAGGCCGAAACGATCGTCTGGGGTTGTCATGTTCCTTGTTCAGAGGAGAATTGCCTGATATTTCGGGGCTGGACTGACCTTACTTGGCAGGATCAGACTGATATACTTCAGGAAAGTTTTCTTCTGTGAAAAGCACACTGGTCTAAAAGAGACTGCTTCCGGGTGGTAAATCGCCATAGAACAAGCCACTGAGCTGTTGTTCGTTCCTGGTAGAGCGCTTCTCTCTTTGTATGCAAATTATTATGACCCTGGGGAAGTCTCCCTATGGGTGATGGGGGAAACCAGACGTGGACTCCTTGCTCAGTGTGCTTAGAGGAATGTGGCTGCACCTCACTGACGAGGCCCATAGGAGGCCAAAACGATCGTCTGTGGTTGTCATGTTCCTTGTTCAGAGGAGGATTGCCTGGTATTTCGGGGCTGGACTGACCTTACTTGGCGGGATCAGACTGATATACTTTAGGAAAGTTTTCTTCTGTGAAAAGCACACTGGTCTAAAAGAGGCTGCTTCCGGGTGGTAAATCGCCATAGAACAAGCCACTGAGCTGTTGTTCGTTCCTGGTAGAGCGCTTCTCTCTTTGTATGCAAATTATTATGACCCTGGGGAAGTCTCCCTATGGGTGATGGGGAAAACCAGACGTGGACTCCTTGCTCAGTGTGCTTAGAGGAATGTGGCTGCACCTCACTGACGAGGCCCATAGGAGGCCGAAATGATCGTCTGGGGTTGTCATGTTCCTTGTTCAGAGGAGAATTGCCGGGTATTTCGGGGCTGGACTGACCTTACTTGGCGGGATCAGACTGATATACTTCAGGAAAGTTTTCTTCTGTGAAAAGCACACTGGTCTAAAAGAGGCTGCTTCCGACTGGTAAATTGCCATAGAACAAGCCACTGAGCTGTTGTTCGTTCCTGGTAGAGCGCTTCTCTCTTTGTATGCAAATTATTATGACCCTGGGGAATTCTCCCTATGGGTGATGGGGGAAACCAGACGTGGACTCCTTGCTCAGTGTGCTTAGAGGAATGTGGCTGCACCTCACTGACGAGGCCCATAGGAGGCCGAAACGATCGTCTGGGGTTGTCATGTTCCTTGTTCAGAGGAGAATTGCCTGGTATTTCGGGGCTGGACTGACCTTACTTGGCGGGATCAGACTGATATACTTCAGGAAAGTTTTCTTCTGTGAAAAGCACACTGGTCTAAAAGAGGCTGCTTCCGGGTGGTAAATCGCCATAGAACAAGCCACTGAGCTGTTGTTCGTTCCTGGTAGAGCGCTTCTCTCTTTTTATGCAAATTATTATGACCCTGGGGAAGTCTCCCTATGGGTGATGGGGGAAACCAGACGTTGACTCCTTGCTCAGTGTGCTTAGAGGAATGTGGCTGCACCTCACTGACGAGGCCCATAGGAGACCGAAACGATCGTCTGGGGTTGTCATGTTCCTTGTTCAGAGGAGAATTGCCTGGTATTTCGGGGCTGGACTGACCTTACTTGGCGGGATCAGACTGATATACTTCAGGAAAGTTTTCTTCTGTGAAAAGCACACTGGTCTAAAAGAGGCCGCTTCCGGGTGGTAAATCGCCATAGAACAAGCCACTGAGCTGTTGTTCGTTCCTGGTAGAGCGCTTCTCTCTTTGTATGCAAATTATTATGACCCTGGGGAAGTCTCCCTATGGGTGATGGGGGAAACCAGACGTGGACTCCTTGCTCAGTGTGCTTAGAGGAATGTGGCTGCACCTCACTGACGAGGCCCATAGGAGGCCGAAACGATCGTCTGGGGTTGTCATGTTCCTTGTTCAGAGGAGAATTGCCTGGTATTTCGGGGCTGGACTGACCTTACTTGGCGGGATCAGACTGATATACTTCAGGAAAGTTTTCTTCTGTGAAAAGCACACTGGTCTAAAAGAGGCTGCTTCCGGGTGGTAAATCGCCATAGAACAAGCCACTGAGCTGTTGTTCATTCCTGGTAGAGCGCTTCTCTCTTTGTATGCAAATTATTATGACCCTGGGGAAGTCTCCCTATGGGTGATGGGGAAAACCAGACGTGGACTCCTTGCTCAGTGTGCTTAGAGGAATGTGGCTGCACCTCACTGACGAGGCCCATAGGAGGCCGAAATGATCGTCTGGGGTTGTCATGTTCCTTGTTCAGAGGAGAATTGCCGGGTATTTCGGGGCTGCACTGACCTTACTTGGCGGGATCAGACTGATATACTTCAGGAAAGTTTTCTTCTGTGAAAAGCACACTGGTCTAAAAGAGGCTGCTTCCGCCTGGTAAATCGCCATAGAACAAGCCACTGAGCTGTTGTTCATTCCTGGTAGAGCGCTTCTCTCTTTGTATGCAAATTATTATGACCCTGGGGAAGTCTCCCTATGGGTGATGGGGGAAACCAGACGTGGACTCCTTGCTCAGTGTTCTTAGAGGAATGTGGCTGCACCTCACTGACGAGGCCCATAGGAGGCCGAAATGATGGTCTGTGGTTGTCATGTTCCTTGTTTAGAGGAGAATTGCCTGGTATTTCGGGGCTGGACTGACCTTACTTGGCGGGATCAGACTGATATACTTCAGGAAAGTTTTCTTCTGTGAAAAGCACACTGGTCTAAAAGAGGCTGCTTCCGGGTGGTAAATCGCCATTGTTAGGGGTAATATGAACCTGATGGCAGCCATCTTGTTCTTCGCAGCCATCTTGTTCCTCGCAGCCATTTTAGAATGAATAGACTTTATTATACTGGGTTATTATGCAGTGAGAATATTATGCATGTTATGAGTTTCTTTAGCTATTCGGCCTTGCCAATGTACCCTGGCCTAACGCCTAGAAGTAAGATAGCATAAGATAATGTAAACAAGAGGCTTTAGACACTTGGTTGTCTCTGCAGATGGTAGTTTGTTATGACTCTGTAAATATTGTTATGAGAAACTCATGTTCTAGCTTTTCCATGTATTTCTGCTCTGTATAACTGTGTAATATGACGCGGTCTAAACGTGTCATCCCCTTAACCCTATGTGCTGTCTCTGTACGCTATAAGACATGATTACACTGTTCAATAAACATGAATAGCTTTGGATCATAATACTGCGTGGTCTGAATCTGTTCAGGGAGCTCCTTATCAGATAAATCTGCATCTGCCTCTCGTGGTACCGTAGGCCCCAGGCTTTGGTCTGCGCTGACACCCCCCGTTGGATTATACACCTTACAATTCTTGGTGTCAGGATAGTGGGATTCGCAGAGGGTGAGTTACCGTGGTTTTATTACGCTGCTTTCCTTCTGTGAATCTGAACCTAAATTTAATTGTTTGTATTTTTAAAAAGAGTTGTAATATATGATATAAGGTTAAAGGGGTTCCTGTGGTTGAAGCACAGGTTTGCGGAGGTTAAAGTCCTGCCGGCAGTTGTGATAACCCCTCCAGACAGGTAATCAGTCCTGTGCTGGGACACGACAGGTATTGTGAGTCCTGTCGGTGATAAGCGCGCAAGTAATATATGAATGCTAGTTGACGGGAGGTTCTTTTAAGATAAGGTCCCCCGGGCGAACTTGGCAGTGACGTGAGTAAGTCTCATGTGTGTTGAAGTTTCCCTGATTTATTCCGTTATAGAGTTTTGGTATCCACTTGAGGCCGGTGTTGCTATCTGAAGCTTTGCTTTTGCTTATTTTGCTTTGTTTATTGTGCTGTGCATAGAACATATTAAGTGATTGTGCATTTTATTATTGCTGCTGCTAATATCGCTGTGATTATTTTTGTGTAACAATGGGGTCTGCACACAGCAAAAAATGTGATAAAAATGCTGATCAGAAATGTAATATTAAGTACAAGACTGTGCAGCGTGTACCATCCAGTGCTGGTAAAAATACTGTGCGTGCTACAAACCCTAAGCCAGTTAAAGGGGAAACTCCAAAAGACTTTGTAGCTAGAATTGCAGGACAATTTTATATAATTCCATTTGTGGATAACATGAGTGGGTGGAGCGAATCCTTGTTCCCTCAGGAGCAAAATCCGTTCCCCCGTATAGGCTCTCTCTGTGAACCGCATGTAACTATGATAAGAGGTATGTGTTTAAAGGATCCTGCTTATAAGGGACCAGAGGGCGATCCTAAATGGGATAAGAAATACATGAAGGAATGTGGAGAGGTTTGGATAAAGCTGTCTGTGTTTTGGACTGAATGCAATATCCTGCCTCCACCATATCTGGCTGTGCCTACGGCATCAGCGGCTGTGCCCATACCATCAGCCGCCGTGCCCACGGCACCGGCATTGCCCCCACCTGCCCCGACACTTACCCCGCCTCATCCATCTGCACTGTACCCTTCGTTGTCTGTGCTTAAGAAAGCACACAGCGTTAGGGAGATAGAGCAGCTGGAAGACGCGGCTGTTGCCACTTTAGGTGCTAGAAAAGGGTTAACTGGTTCTCTTCAGAGCAGTACAGATGCAGGAATGTCTGAAGGGGAGGGGGAGAGAGTGGAATGCCGGGCTCCTGGTAGTGTGAAGAAATTAGCTCTCACATTCCCTAACAGTGTGGGCAGAGAAGGGGGGTTGCAGAGCGCTGCAAAGATATCTAAAACTGTGAAAGCGAAAGCTATGAAAACTGCAGCTGTCACAGGTCCCAGTCCTATAGGGAAGCATACGAGATCACACATGCAGGGAGCAGACACTGATTTAGAGGATGATGTGAACATAGAAGCACCGTTTTTTATAATCGGGGACCAGACGATGATTCGTCCTCCCGACACAGACCGCTTGATGGATTGGGCATTAAAATGTCCTGATCCTGTAAAGCATCCGATGGGAGCAATAACTTATCTTAGACGGGTGACTAGAGATATGTGTCTGGGTGGTCCAGACTACAGGTTTTTGTTGAATGTGATCACTAAATACACAGATGTGAATTTTACTGAAGTGTGCAAGTTCCTGGATACTAAGTATGATGTTCCAGTGAATGATGATTATGTGTGGAGAGATGCGGCTGTTGTGAGTGTAATGTGGGAGGACGTTGAGAAATTCTTTAAAAGTCAGCATGGTGATCGTAAAGATATTACGAAAGCTGGTGCATGTAAGCAAAAGAAGGGTGAACAGGTGTCTGATTTTCTGAAAAGGTTTGGTGATTGTTGGCGACAGGAATGTTGTTTGGGTACGCAAGGAGAGTTGGCACAACTGTATGTGCAACACTTGTTGAATAATATGCATTCGCAAACTGCGCAATTGGTGAGACAGACAATTTCAGGTATTCATGCAATGAAAGTGGAAGAATTTGAAAAGGCTATAAGAGAGAAAGATGCAGCAGATGTTTTTCGTGTGTATAATGAGAAAGGTCAGGAGAGTATGTTTAATGCGTCAGGTAACAGGAGAGGAAGAAATCAGAATAGAGGGCAGAATAGAAGCTTTCGAGGAAGGGGAAGAGACAGATTTCAGTGGAACGGTGATAGGAGACAAGAGGCACATAACTCCACAGACAGATCTTGCTGGAATTGTGGGTCTTATGATCATTGGCAGCAGGACTGCCCACAGCCTAGAAGGGATAGAAATGATCAGTATGGTGGGAATAATAATTCCTCCCAGAATCCCAGCAACACTCCTAGATATCAGATTCCCTGGACTCAGACTCCTTCCCAGAATCAGAATAGTACCCGCTATGATTGCCAGCAGAAGGGACTGCTCACATGTTATACTGCTCAGTTGTCGTATCATTGGCAAGATTTACCCTTAATGTCTTTAGTTGTGCAAGGTGTCCCACATGATTTTTTGGTAGATACCGGAGCAACTAAATCTAGCATTTCTGCTAGAGAATACAATGGGCCAGTGACTAATACATGTGAAAAATCTGTTGGCATTACAGGAGTCCCAATTTCGTGTCCCAGGACGCCTCCTTTGGAGGTGTATCCAAATGACAGCCCTTCAAACAGATTTGTTTATGCTTTTCGCATAATACCCAATAGTCCTGTTAATTTGCTTGGAAGGGATTTAATGGCTAAGATGCAAATGTCTGTTAATATTGATTGCAAGGGAGGATTGCATGTTGACACTCCCTGGGATTCAGTTCCGTTGCTGTATGCAGCTGATCCTGAACCTGCCCTTACTAAACAGTTGTACCTTGATAAACTCAGTTTACAGACTCTTGAGAATGTGTTTGAGTATGCCTCACACCCTGACAAAGTTGTGACACAAGCTTTTTACAGACCTTGGATTACTGACCATGTTGAGAAAGAGATGTGGAAAGCACCAGTTAATGCAGTTGTACTTACACCAGATACAGTTTATGTGTAAACACCAGAACATTTGTGGACATGGAAATATGGCAGGAATATTGTAAAAGATCCTAAGGTTATACCTGTACAATTAGAGCCAGATGCATTCACACATGCTTCACATGTCACTAATGATGTGCCTGAGGCACTTGATGAGTTAAAACAGAGTTTATGGGCCACTGGATTTAATGATCCAGGTTTCATTTCATGCACACCATACAAAGCCACTCTCAAACCAGGTGCTAAACCTGTATACATTAAGCAGTACCCTTTGTCTAAGGAAAAGGAACAGGGAATAGCTCCTGTAATCAAGGACCTATTGAATAAGAATGTTATTAGACGCACACTGTCACCATACAATACACCTATCAATCCTGTTCCTAAACCTGGAGGTACAGAATACAGATTTACACAAGACTTGCGAGCAGTAAATGCTCTGGTGCAGCCACTTGCGCCGATAGTGCCAGATGTTAATGCTATTTTAACAGCCATCCCAAGTACTGCAACTTGATTTACAGTCATTGATCTCTGCAGTGCATTCTTTAGCATCCCTGTGCATCCTGACACTCAACCGTTGTTTGGTTTTACGTATTTAGGGAATCAATATACGTTTAATCGTTTACCAATGGGCTTTATTGATTCCCCTGCCGCGTACTCAGCTGTAGTTCGTAAGACCCTAGAATCCTGGACACCTCCTGAAGGTTCCACTTTGATACAGTATGTGGATGATTTGTTGTTGTGCAGTGTTGATGAACAGACTTGTAAAACTGACTCTCTCCATTTGCTTCAGCACTTAGGTGATGCAGGGCACAAAGTGACTTTGAGAAAAATGCAATTTTGTCTTCCACAAGTAACATACCTGGGTTTTCTTCTTTCAGCAGGCAAGAGACTGTTATCCCCTGAAAGAGTTAAGGCTCTCATGGTTATTCCTCGACCACAAACAAAGACTGCTATGTTATCTTTTCTGGGTATGGTTACTTACTGCAGGCAATGGATACCAGACTGTTCATATTATGATCATATTTTGCGTTCAGTTACAGGTCAGCATGAACCAGAACAAATCCACTGGACACAGGCTCTTGATAAGGCCTACAACACCCTCAAGCAGGCTCTCTGTTCCGCTCCAGCCCTAGGTTTACCCAACTATAACCTACCATTTCACCTGTATTGCACAGAAGGGGGAGGTACAGCAGCAGGGGTCCTTGCTCAGGAACACGGTAATGGGTACAGAGCGGTAGCTTTTTATTCAAAATTATTGCCAACGGTGGTACAGGGTATGCCAGCATGCTTAAGAGCTACAGCAGCATGCGCTATGATGGTGGAAGCGGCACAAACATTGGTACTGTCACATTCTCTGATATTGCATACATCACATCAAGTCTTGCAAGTGTTAAATAATCTCACTACACAGCACATGACTGCACAGAGAAGGTCAGGCTATGAAACAATTCTCACATCCACTGCAAACCTCACTATCAAATACATTGCACCCACAGGAGGCCCAGCACCTTTATTACATGCATTGATTTCTAAATGTCCTTTAGAACACCCTGAGGCCCACAATTGCATAGACACTGTACACACAGAGACGTCACCACGTCTTGACTTGCAAACAACTCCACTAGAGGAAGGAGAAGTTGTTTTTGTTGATGGGTCATGTTCTAAACCTGCTGATGGTGTTTATCTTACAGGCTTTGCTGTGGTACAGTTACCCGACACAGTGGTTACTGCTGGTTCTCTGCCTTTTGTGTCAGCCCAAGCAGCTGAATTGGTAGCCCTAGCTCAGGCATGTAGAGCGTTTGCGATGAAAGATGTGACCATTTACACTGACTCAAGGTATGCGTTTGGAGTTGTGCATGATTTTGGAGTGATTTGGCAGAACAGAGGTTTTGTTGCAGCTGATGGTAAGAGTATCTCACATTCTACACTGGTACAGGAACTCTTAGATGCAATTAAATTACCAAATAAGCTAGCAATTGTTAAATGTAAAGGCCACAGTACTGACTCCACTGACGTTAGACTTGGCAATGATTTTGCAGACACCATTGCTAAGGAGGCTGCGTTTCGGGGTCCACCGAACCCTGACTATCTCAGCACTACTACACAGGAACAGTTACACATGGTAATGATTCCTGCCTTAGCATCTGATGTGGATGTGGCGCACCTACAGTTTGGCGCAACTGAAACTGATTTACAGACTTGGATCTCTGCTGGTCTGACCAAAGGCCAAGATGGCCTGTGGTCAGACGAGGAGGGGAGAGTAGGGATACCACAAATTGCCGCACCTTTGTTTATTAGTCATTTTCATGGTTTTGGCCACATAAGTAAACAACAGACCAAGAATCTGATGACATCCAAGTATGTCATTAAAGATCTGTTGCGCATGATTGATAGACAACTGGACAGATGTCTAACTTGTGCCCGAAATAATCCTGGAGGCCTTGTACATGGTAAACTTGAGCATTTACCACCCCCTGATGGTCCTATGCAGGTATTGCAAATTGATTTCACACACATGCCCACTGCGCGAGGTGGATACAAGTATCTTTTAGTCATTGTTGATCAATTTAGTAAGTGGGTTGAGGCCTTTCCAACCACTCAAGAGAATGCACGTACTGTAGCAAAGATATTGTGCAAGGAAATTATTCCTCGTTTTGGTTGTCCATTACAGATAAACAGTGACAGAGGTACTCCTTTCACTTCACAGATTACACAAATGATTTGTACTATGTTGTCCATTGACTGGAAGTTTCATATTCCTTATCACCCACAGTCATCAGGACAGGTAGAGCGCATGAATAGAACCATTAAAGATAAGTTCAGGAAGGGAACTGGTGGTACATTTACTAATTGGCTTGAACATTTACCTGCAGTATTGGCAGAAATCAGAATGACCCCTAGCACCACTACGGGTTATTCACCTTTTGAAATTCTGATGGGCAGACCTTTTCCAACCCAATGGTGTAAACAAAAAGGTTCTCCTGTGGTAAGGGGAGATATCAATGTTGTAAGGGAAGAATATGTAACTAATCTGATTGAAACATTGAATGGCATCTATGGTGATGTTTCTTCTACTCTTCCTCAGCCTACAGGTATCCCGACACACCCGTTCAAGCCTGGAGATACTGTCTTGGTGAAGCAGCTCCACAAGAATAAGTCGCTGGATCCTCCTTTTGGCCTTCCAACTACAGTGATCGCTGTGACAAGAACCGCTGTCCTTACAGAGGAAGCTCCAGTATGGATCCACGCGAACCGGATCAAGATGGCCCCAGACGACGTCAACCCTGGCCGCTCCATGATTCCATCGAGTATCGAATAGTGTGGTACCTCCTGCCAGCAGTGTTCTTCGCATCCGTGATTGTCATCCTGGTCCTAATCTTCAATCCTGGTGCGCCCCTGCACAAACTCAGGCCATTCCCTAGTCCTGGTGCGCCCCGGCACAATGATAATAAAAGTGTAATTGACAATGTCACTAATCCCTTATCCATCCCTCTCACCCGTGATGTCAGAGAGTTGCATATGTCAGCATGGGAAACTGACAATGCTTTTGTTAAAGCTGCCACGAACTTATACAAAGTGACTAATCAGACTGATTCTTGTTGGGTTTGTGGCTATGTCCCTCATGGGGGGAAATGGGGTTATCCATTTGTGGGTTTTCCTATTACCGCACACAATTTGACACAAATGATAAATGATGATACTATGTGGAATTTTACACCAATAGTTAACACTGATAAAGGTTTTGAAAAGGATAGGGTACACTTAGTCAATTGTGTAAACCATGGTGTTATTATGTCCCATAATCTTAATGGTACTAGTTTTCACCCCAGTACACTTAATCAAATGCCTATTACAGTTGCCTTAATCTACAATGCAGCCACACCAGTTAATGCTACACTGTTAAATATATGGGATGGATCTTATCTTTCTTTTGAGTATATTCATAATTTTACTGCTAAGTACACTGAACCACACAACACAATTCGTAATTGGTTCTGGCGTAACAACAGAAATATAGGTAAACAGACAGGTGCTTCTCCAGAAGCTAAGAGGAAAAGATTTCCCTCATGTCCTTCAGTTATTAAGTTACCTTATGGTTATTATTGGCTTTGTGAAAGATGGGCAGTTAAAATTATACCATGTAGCCATCTCTCACCTTGTTATTTGGGTTACATATTCCCAGCATTAAGTATTCATGACACACTCCCTAATGCTAAACTGCGAACACGTAGAGCTTCTGATTTTACCGTTAAGACTAGTACTGCCGAGATAGCTACTGCATCTTGGTTTCCTACTGCAGCTGTCATGCGATTATATTATAAGCTTAATTTGTTTGCTACACTGGTAGATGCAGCTTTTAATTCTACTGCAGACGCCATAGAGTCCTTAACTATGCAACAAGAGCAGATCGCTCAGACTGCTCTCCAGAATCGTATGGCTTTAGATTATTTGCTAGCAGCAGAAGGAGGAGTATGTAAGCGCATAGGTTCTTCTTGCTGTGTTTTTATCTGGAACAACACTGGTAGAATACACCATGATCTTGACACTCTGCATGACATTCAATCACACATACGTAAGCAGCCAACAGGTCTCTTTGATGGTATAGATTGGACCTTTGGTCTGAGTTCCTGGCTAGGAGCTCTTGGTATGAAAATTTTAATGGGTTTTGCATTTCTTCTTTTTCTGTTTCTTGCTTTCTTTTTCATATATAAGCTTACTGTGTGTTTGATTAATAAGCTTACCAGTACTCATGCTAACCCTCACCATTCCTTTTTCCATAATGTCACCGCTCAGCCATCTCGCTATAAGGTTCTTTATATTCGTTAAGTTGTTTTAGTTTTTATGTTATTCTGTTAGAATAAAAGGATGGTATGTTAGGGGTAATATGAACCTGATGGCAGCCATCTTGTTCTTCGCAGCCATCTTGTTCCTCGCAGCCATTTTAGAATGAATAGACTTTATTATACTGGGTTATTATGCAGTGAGAATATTATGCATGTTATGAGTTTCTTTAGCTATTCGGCCTTGCCAATGTACCCTGGCCTAACGCCTAGAAGTAAGATAGCATAAGATAATGTAAACAAGAGGCTTTAGACACTTGGTTGTCTCTGCAGATGGTAGTTTGTTATGACTCTGTAAATATTGTTATGAGAAACTCATGTTCTAGCTTTTCCATGTATTTCTGCTCTGTATAACTGTGTAATATGACGTGGTCTAAACGTGTCATCCCCTTAACCCTATGTGCTGTCTCTGTACGCTATAAGACATGATTACACTGTTCAATAAACATGAATAGCTTTGGATCATAATACTGCGTGGTCTGAATCTGTTCAGGGACCTCCTTATCAGATAAATCTGCATCTGCCTCTCGTGGTACCGTAGGCCCCAGGCTTTGGTCTGCGCTGACACCCCCCCGTTGGATTATACACCTTACAGCCATAGAACAAGCCACTGAGCTGTTGTTCATTCCTGGTAGAGCGCTTCTCTCTTTGTATGCAAATTATTATGACCCTGGGGAAGTCTCCCTATGGGTGATGGGGAAACCAGACGTGGACTCCTTGCTCAGTGTGCTTAGAGGAATGTGGCTGCACCTCACTGACGAGGCCCATAGGAGGCCGAAACGATCGTCTGGGGTTGTCATGTTCCTTGTTCAGAGGAGAATTGCCTGGTATTTCGGGGCTGGACTGACCTTACTTGGCGGGATCAGACTGATATACTTCAAGAAAGTTTTCTTCTGTGAAAAGCACACTGGTTTAAAAGAGGCTACTTCCGGGTGGTAAATCGCCATAGAACAAGCCACTGAGCTGTTGTTCGTTCCTGGTAGAGCGCTTCTCTCTTTGTATGCAAATTATTATGACCCTGGGGAAGTCTCCCTATGGGTGATGGGGGAAACCAGACGTGGACTCCTTGCTCAGTGTGCTTAGAGGAATGTGGCTGCACCTCACTGACGAGGCCTATAGGAGGCCAAAACGATCATCTGTGGTTGTCATGTTCCTTGTTCAGAGGAGAATTGCCTGGTATTTCGGGGCTGGACTGACCTTACTTGGCGGGATCAGACTGATATACTTCAGGAAAGTTTTCTTCTGTGAAAAGCACACTGGTCTAAAAGAGGCTGCTTCCGGGTGGTAAATCGCCATAGAACAAGCCACTGAGCTGTTGTTCGTTCCTGGTAGAGCGCTTCTCTCTTTGTATGCAAATTATTATGACCCTGGGGAAGTCTCCCTATGGGTGATGGGGGAAACCAGACGTGGACTCCTTGCTCAGTGTGCTTAGGGGAATGTGGCTGCACCTCACTGACGAGGCCCATAGGAGGCCGAAACGATCGTCTGGGGTTGTCATGTTCCTTGTTCAGAGGAGAATTGCCTGGTATTTCGGGGCTGGACTGACCTTACTTGGCGGGATCAGACTGATATACTTCAGGAAAGTTTTCTTCTGTGAAAAGCACACTGGTCTAAAAGAGGCTGCTTCCGGGTGGTAAATCGCCATAGAACAAGCCACTGAGCTGTTGTTCATTCCTGGTAGAGCGCTTCTCTCTTTGTATGCAAATTATTATGACCCTGGGGAAGTCTCCCTATGGGTGATGGGGAAAACCAGACGTGGACTCCTTGCTCAGTGTGCTTAGAGGAATGTAGCTGCACCTCACTGACGAGGCCCATAGGAGGCCGAAACGATCGTCTGAGGTTGTCATGTTCCTTGTTCAGAGGAGAATTGCCTGGTATTTCGGGGCTGGACTGACCTTACTTGGCGGGATCAGACTGATATACTTCAGGAAAGTTTTCTTCTGTGAAAAGCACACTGGTCTAAAAGAGGCTGCTTCCGGGTGGTAAATCGCCATAGAACAAGCCACTGAGCTGTTGTTCATTCCTGGTAGAGCGCTTCTCTCTTTGTATGCAAATTATTATGACCCTGGGGAAGTCTCCCTATGGGTGATGGGGAAACCAGAGGTGGACTCCTTGCTTAGTGTGCTTAGAGGAATGTGGCTGCACCTCACTGACGAGGCCCATAGGAGGCCGAAACGATCGTCTGAGGTTGTCATGTTCCTTGTTCAGAGGAGAATTGCCTGGTATTTCGGGGCTGGACTGACCTTACTTGGCGGGATCAGACTGATATACTTCAGGAAAGTTTTCTTCTGTGAAAAGCACACTGGTCTAAAAGAGGCTGCTTCCGGGTGGTAAATCGCCATAGAACAAGCCACTGAGCTGTTGTTCGTTCCTGGTAGAGCGCTTCTCTCTTTGTATGCAAATTATTATGACCCTGGGGAAGTCTCCCTATGGGTGATGCGGGAAACCAGACGTGGACTCCTTGCTCAGTGTGCTTAGAGGAATGTGGCTGCACCTCACTGACGAGGCCTATAGGAGGCCGAAACGATCGTCTGGGGTTGTCATGTTCCTTGTTCAGAGGACAATTGCCTGGTATTTCGGGGCTGGACTGACCTTACTTGGCGGGATCAGACTGATATACTTCAGGAAAGTTTTTTTCTGTGAAAAGCACACTGGTCTAAAAGAGGCTGCTTCCGGGTGGTAAATCGCCATAGAACAAGCCACTGAGCTGTTGTTCGTTCCTGGTAGAGCGCTTCTCTCTTTGTATGCAAATTAATATGACCCTGGGGAAGTCTCCCTATGGGTGATGGGGGAAACCAGACGTGGACTCCTTGCTCAGTGTGCTTAGAGGAATGTGGCTGCACCTCACTGACAAGGCCCATAGGAGGCCGAAACGATCGTCTGCGGTTGTCATGTTCCTTGTTCAGAGGAGAATTGCCTGGTATTTCGGGGCTGGACTGACCTTACTTGGCGGGATCAGACTGATATACTTCAGGAAAGTTTTCTTCTGTGAAAAGCACACTGGTCTAAAAGAGGCTGCTTCCGGGTGGTAAATCGCCATAGAACAAGCCACTGAGCTGTTGTTCGTTCCTGGTAGAGCGCTTCTCTCTTTGTATGCAAATTATTATGACCCTGGGGAAGTCTCCCTATGGGTGATGGGGGAAACCAGACGTGGACTCCTTGCTCAGTGTGCTTAGAGGAATGTGGCTGCACCTCACTGACGAGGCCCATAGGAGGCCGAAACGATCAACTGGGGTTGTCATGTTTCTTGTTCAGAGGAGAATTGCCTGGTATTTCGGGGCTGGACTGACCTTACTTGGCGGGATCAGACTGATATACTTCAGGAAAGTTTTCTTCTGTGAAAAGCACACTGGTCTAAAAGAGGCTGCTTCCGGCTGGTAAATCGCCATAGAACAAGCCACTGAGCTGTTGTTCGTTCCTGGTAGAGCGCTTCTCTCTTTGTATGCAAATTATTATGACCCTGGGGAAGTCTCCCTATGGGTGATGGGGGAAACCAGACGTGGACTCCTTGCTCAGTGTGCTTAGAGGAATGTGGCTGCACCTCACTGACGAGGCCCATAGGAGGCCGAAACGATCGTCTGGGGTTGTCATGTTCCTTGTTTAGAGGAGAATTGCCTGGTATTTCGGGGCTGGACTGACCTTACTTGGCGGGATCAGACTGATATACTTCAGGAAAGTTTTCTTCTGTGAAAAGCACACTGGTCTAAAAGAGGCTGCTTCCGGGTGGTAAATCGCCATAGAACAAGCCACAGAGCTGTTGTTTGTTCCTGGTAGAGCTCTTCTCTCTTTGTATGCAAATTATTATTACCCTGGGGAAGTCTCCCTATGGGTGATGGGGGAAACCAGACGTGGACTCCTTGCTCAGTGTTCTTAGAGGAATGTGGCTGCACCTCACTGACGAGGCCCATAGGAGGCCGAAACGATTGTCTGTGGTTGTCATGTTCCTTGTTCAGAGGAGAATTGCCTGGTATTTCGGTTCTGGACTGACCTTACTTGGCGGGATCAGACTGATATACTTCAGGAAAGTTTTCTTCTGTGAAAAGCACACTGGTCTAAAAGAGGCTGCTTCCAGGTGGTAAATCGCCATAGAACAAGCCACTGAGCTGTTGTTCGTTCCTGGTAGAGCGCTTCTCTCTTTGTATGCAATATATATATATATATATATATATATATGTGTGTGTTTGTATATGTGTATATATATATATATAGTAAGAAGGCAAAAACGGAAGGCACTCACAGGGTCTTGTAAATCCAGGTAATTTAATATTAACGTTTTGGGGTTTCCCCCATTTTCAAAGTAACATAGCAAACAGGAAAACAAACTCACCCTCTATATTTACAGCTCCCACCACCATTGCGCCGTCTCTGGGGGCGTCCCGGAAGTTGTCCACGTCACGTGATCTGACATCACGATCACCATGGCAACCAGACGCCTCGCCAGAGCCGGCAGAACAAGAATACAAAATTAAAAACAACAAGTCAAAGCTAATACGGAGCACTACGCTGAATCAGGTAATCATCATATCTGTCAAAGGAGGGCTGCAGGCATATAGTCTAACACTCTATATTGAACAACACTAATACGATATATCTACTATACATCAATAAGGCGATATCTAGGAGTCAGGTATGTTACTCCTACAATGAATTACAGGGTTATGCAAAAAAATTAAAATCAGATAATAAATCTAAGAGAAAAGGAAACTAAGAGAAAAGAGGGATGAAAAGGGGAAAAGGAAAGCCAACAGGAGTAGTAGTGAAGATGGTAATAAAAGAAAAGAAGAAAAAATAAGAAAACAGAAGAAAAAAAGAAGAAAGTGAGGAGCAAAAAGTGGGAATCAGAGCATTATTATATAGCATTATACCATGAGAGAATATTCCAGGGCAGATGGGTATCATACATAAGGCCATCCCTGGAGTCAAATATGCACACCAAAAATCAGCAAGACTACATGCAACAATTCCAATTTAAGTGTACATTAAGTCCTCGTGGTGCCATGGTACCCAACTTGTATATCCATCTGGACTCTCTCTGTAGGAGCATCCTTGCTCTGTCACCACCATTGGGTAGAGGTGGGATATGATCAATTATAATGTATCTTAAATCAGATTCTCAGGTCGTCCACTGTTTTTCCAACATAAAACATTCCACAAATACAATGTAATAGGTACACAATGTACTTGGTTGTACAGGTAACCCTGTGCTTTATCTGGAATTTTTGAGTGGAATAAGGATGTCTTAATGTACTCCCTGTTGTGAGACCCCAACATGTAGTGCATCCCAAGCAGTGAAAGCAGCCAGGTATGTTTTTCAGCCTAGTGGAATTGGTATAACAATGTATTGGATCAGTTTTTATGAGTTGATCACGTATGTTGGTTTGTGCACATGTGTTCACATTTAAATTAGGTTTATCTGGCATGATACATTTAAAAGTACTATATATTAGTGGTACCACCCTTATTAGGTATGTTTGTTGGTTTTATTTATATATAGGCACTTTTACCCACATCTAAACATGCCCTTATTGTCTAGCCACGCACTGCCTGTGTTTCTTGTGTGAAGCTCACTGGGTGAGAAAATATTTCCAATGGTGACCCCCCTTCTGTATTAAAAATGGCATCCATGTTATACCACTCTACGTAATTTGTCATATGCTGTGAGCATTGGTAAATGTCTGTGAATGACCTTACATACTTGTTCTTAGTCAGTCTAATAGTGTTTCACAAAGGTAATGGGCTGTTTAGTAGATTATAGAGACTTTCCTCTATTCACATCTTTTAAAAGGACAACCCTATCCAGACCGTCAACCGCTGTCTTAGCTTTTCCCATTTTATATCCCCTAGCTAAAAGTCTATTTACTAGGTCCTAGCTCTGTTTTTCAAAGTCCAGTTGATCTGAACAATTGTGTTTAGTTCAAATGAACTGACACTTCGCTATGGTATAGGGGACTCTTTTTGGTGGTAACTTTTGCCATGGAGCAAGGTATTGCTGATATGGGCTTTCTGTATATAGTATAATCAACTAGATGGGTGACTACATTGGCTACCAAGGACACATCCAGGTAATTAATTTTGATGTTTATGGGTTAAAAGGGGGTGGTCATTGCTAGGGGTGTTTTACTCTTTGCCACATGTGCACTTTTTTGACCCAACGGGCTCACAGCATTGATTTTAAATAGCAGATGTCTCTTTTTAATCAGATATGTCTATGATTAAGGTTATCCAGCCGAAACATGTCAGACGTTATCTGGCTGTTTTAACTTTATGTGACCAATAACATCTGGAGAGTGGTGCTGGCTGTTTCTTCTTTTTATATATATATATTAATAAATACAAATTTAAGAAGAGATAGTGGCACATAATAGTGACACTTAAAAAAGACTGCGAATTCAGCACTCTTTTAATAAAGACTAAACACTTGTGATTGATAAAATATCAAAATTATGAGTTTATTATGCACAAAGCTGAACAGAAATCTGGACAGGAAAGTATCAAAAAAATGCACTAGATACTATTATCATACATAATAAAATACTAAAAAATACACTAGAACAATATCTAGGTTAAAGAAAGGAACTGCCCTTGTGACTAACCAAACTGTAAAAAAAAACACACAGATATAGCGTAAAGGATATCAGCAGAATGAGGTGACTAGATAGGCTGTTCCAATCAGGTAATCAGACCATAATCGGTTTTAGTAATAAACTGAACTAACCATGCTGAATGACAGCCTCTATCTAGACACAGCTTTAAGCAGATAATGATCCTTATTTGTGTTCAGGATAAATACATCACTAAAGTAAATTCAGAAAAGTGATGCAACATATATACACACTTATTGCCCAACTACAAACAAGCGGTATATTAAGAACGCTAGGTAGATAAAGTTCCCTAACTATAAAAGTGTAAAGCAAAGCAATTCAAGTAAATACAGCTGTATTGTGTGAACAGTATGTGCTAGGAGAACAGTACATTGTGGGTGACAGTTCATAATATTCGGAGCTCCTTTTACAGAAAATTGTCATATTCTGAGGACTGTAAATTAGTCGAAAAAGATGCAGTAGGCAAAACCATGCAGCAGATTTGGACAGTTTATTTGCTAGCAAGGCAGTAAAAAGCAAGAGTAAAGGTAAGAATGCCAGCAGCAGAAGACACACAGTTAGTATATCAGCCAAACCAAGCAAAGCTGACAGGAGTAAAGCAAGATGTGATTGCAATGTGGGGGTCAGAATAGCATGAAAATAGGTACAGGAGGATACTTTGATATTGTTATTACTGTACCCCTCTGTCAACTGCACCTTTTCCTGCAAACTTCATTGATGCCGTCAAACGATCTGTACCAGGGTTCAATTATCCTGTTTGACATACATGCAAATTTCCGCTTTACACTGTGTCCAAAAGACATCTGCCATGACTGCATAAAAAGCCACACTTCCAGCCTTGAGAGTTTACAAGCTTTAAGAAAGGTGCTCCGCTCTGATCCATTACAATCCAAACCATCATGGAAGGGCACATGGGTCAGTCAGCCAATTGCCGACGCACGTTTCACCCCCTCTTCATCAAGAGAGACGGGGGTTCATCAGGGCATAGAAAACAGACGTCATGTATGCTAATTTATAGCAACATAATACTCCACCCAGATTTGGAGGTGAAATTTGAACACAATTACATATTGTTTATAATAATAATATATACAAGTGAAAGTTTAAACTGAATTGACAAAGAAAAACTTAATACTATGTACAAACTATTAAAAGGAAGAACTCAATAGTAAAGAGATGCAACTGGGGACATGGCTTAACATGAAAAGTTTCATAGAAAACTTGCCATATCTAACTTTTCATTCATACCTCCGGGACCAATGGTAGAGAGGTTATAGATCCATTTATACTCTTTTTGGAGTAGGATTTTATCATTATTCCCTCCTCGACCATTGGTAATGCCCTTGTCTATGCTTGTAACTCTCATACAGTCAGGTACACTATTATGAAAAATGTCAAAATGTCGGGCTACACTAAAAGGATTCTATCACATGCAAGAAATACAGCAAAAAAGGTTGAAAGAAATCAACTTCTCTTTCCTAAGGAAAAAACGAAAGACAATAATATTAGACTGATAGCTAAGTTTAATTATCACTGGGGGAGTGTTAGAAACATACTTAAAAAGAATTGGAGTATCCTCCAAAGTGATGAAAATGTAGCAAAGGAGGTAGGAGAGTTTCCAACTCTAACAGCCAGGAGGGCACCACATTTAAAAGATAAGCTAGTAAAAAGTAAATCTGTAACACCACAAAAAAACTGGCTGTCTAGCCAAAAACTTGTTGGAAATTATCCCTGCAAAACATGTGTGGCATGCAAATTCATGCACCACTAAAAGTGTTTTCTGTTCATCAGGACAAAATTTACGAATTAAAATATTTTTTAATTGCAATACCGAAGGGGTTGTTTATCTTCTGTCCTGTTCTTGCCCCAGCATTTATGTTGGAAAAACTAAAAGAATTTTGAAAGATAGGATTCTTGAACATTGTGATGATATTAAATATAAGGCACAAAATAGTAGTGTAGCCCGACACTCTTACATTTTTCACAATAGTGTACCTGACTGTATGAGAGTTACAGGCATAGACAAGGGCATTACCAATGGTCGAGGAGGGAATAATGATAAAATCATACTCCAAAAAGAGTGTAAATGGATCTATAACCTCTCTACCATTGGTCCGGGAAGTATGAATGAAAAAGTTCGATATGGTAAGTTTTCTTTGAAACTTTTCATGTTAAGCCATGTCCCCACATCTGTTTTCTATGCCCTGAGGAAGCCCCGACTCTCTTGATGACGAAGGGGTGAAACGTGCGTCGGCAATTGGCTGACTGACCCATGTAACCTTCCATGCTGGTTTGGATTGTAATGGAGCAGAGCGGAGCACCTTTCTGAAAGCTTGTAAACTCTCAAGGCTGGAAGTGTGGCTTTTCATGCGGTTATGGCAGATGTCTTTTGGACACAGTGTAAAGCGGAAATTTATCAAGTAAGCAAGTAACTCTGGGTGGTAGAATGAGAAAAAATCTGCATGTATGTCAAACAGGTTCATTGAGCCCTGGTACAGATCATTTGACGGCATCAATGAAGTTTGCAGGAAATGATGCAGTTGACAGAGGGGTACAGTAATAACAATATCAAAGTATCCTCCTGTACCTATTTTCATGCTATTCTGACCCCCACGTTGCAATCACATCTTGCTTTACTCCTGTCAGCTTTGCTTGGTTTGGCTGATATACTAACTGTGTTTCTTCAGCTGCTGGCATACTTACCTTTACTCTTGCTTTTTACTGCCTTGATAGCAAATAAACTGTCCAAATCTGCAGCATGGTTTTGCCTACTGCTTCTTTTTCGACTAATTTACAGTCCTCAGAATTTGACAATTTTCTGTAAATGGAGCTCCGAATATTATGAACTGTCATCCAATGTACTGTTCTCCTAGCACGTACTGTTCACACAATACAGCTGTATTTACTTGAATTGCTTTGCTTAGCACTTTTATAGTTAGGGAACGTTATCTACCTAGCGTTCTTAATATACCGCTTGTTTGTAGTTGGGCAATAAGTGTGTATATATGTTGCATCACTTTTCTGAATTTACTTTAGTGATGTATTTATCCTGAACACAAATAAGGATCATTATCTGCTTAAAGCTGTGTCTAGATAGAGGTTGTCATTCAGCATGGTTAGTTCAGTTTATTACTAAAACCGATTATGGTCTGATTAACTGATTGGAACAGCCTATCTAGTCAGCTCATTCTGCTGATATCCTTTACGCTATATCTGTGTGGTTTTTTTTACAGTTTGGTTAGTCACAAGGGCAGTTCCTTTCTTTAACCTAGATATTGTTCTAGTGTATTTTTTAGTATTTTATTATGTATGATAATAGTATCTAGTGCATTTTTTTGATACTTTCCTGTCCAGATTTCTGTTCAGCTTTGTGCATAATAAACTCATAATTTTGATATTGTATCAATCACGAGTATTTAGTCTTTATTAAAAGAGTGCTGAATTCCCAGTCTTTTTTTAAGTGTCACTATTATGTGCCACTATCTCTTCTTAAATTTGTATTTATATATTATTTGTATTTATATATTATTAAATGGGTCTGCACCACTAAAATGTATGTTCTCTAATTAACCTTGAGACCAATATATATTGGTGTGTGTGTGTGTGTGTGTGTGTGTGTACAGGGAGTGCAGAATTATTAGGCAAGTTGTATTTTTGAGGATTAATTTTATTATTGAACAACAACCATGTTCTCAATGAACCCCAAAATCTCATTAATATCAAAGCTGAATATTTTTGGAAGTAGTTTTTAGTTTGTTTTTAGTTATAGCTATTTTAGGGGGATATCTGTGTGTGCAGGTGACTATTACTGTGCATAATTATTAGGCAACTTAACAAAAACCAAATATATACCCATTTCAATTATTTATTTTTACCAGTGAAACCAATATAACATCTCAACATTCACAAATATACATTTCTGACATTCAAAAACAAAACAAAAACAAATCAGTGACCAATATAGCCACCTTTCTTTGCAAGGACACTCAAAAGCCTGCCATCCATGGATTCTGTCAGTGTTTTGATCTGTTCACCATCAACATTGCGTGCAGCAGCAACCACAGCCTCCCAGACACTGTTCAGAGAGGTGTACTGTTTTCCCTCCTTGTAAATCTCACATTTGATGATGGACCACAGGTTCTCAATGGGGTTCAGATCAGGTGAACAAGGAGGCCATGTCATTAGATTTTCTTCTTTTATACCCTTTCTTGCCAGCCACGCTGTGGAGTACTTGGACGCGTGTGATGGAGCATTGTCCTGCATGAAAATCATGTTTTTCTTGAAGGATGCAGACTTCTTCCTGTACCACTGCTTGAAGAAGGTGTCTTCCAGAAACTGGCAGTAGGACTGGGAGTTGAGCTTGACTCCATCCTCAACCCGAAAAGGCCCCACAAGCTCATCTTTGATGATACCAGCCCAAACCAGTACTCCACCTGCACCTTGCTGGCATCTGAGTCGGACTGGAGCTCTCTGCTCTTTACCAATCCAGCCACGGGCCCATCCATCTGGCCCATCAAGACTCACTCTCATTTCATCAGTCCATAAAACCTTAGAGAAATCAGTCTTGAGATATTTCTTGGCCCAGTCTTGACGTTTCAGCTTGTGTGTCTTGTTCAGTGGTGGTCGTCTTTCAGCCTTTCTTACCTTGGCCATGTCTCTGAGTATTGCACACCTTGTGCTTTTGGGCACTCCAGTGATGTTGCAGCTCTGAAATATGGCCAAACTGGTGGCAAGTGGCATCTTGGCAGCTGCACGCTTGATTTTTCTCAGTTCATGGGCAGTTATTTTGCGCCTTGGTTTTTCCACACGCTTCTTGTGACCCTGTTGACTATTTTGAATGAAACGCTTGATTGTTCGATGATCACGCTTCATAAGCTTTGCAATTTTAAGAGTGCTGCATCCCTCTGGAAGATATCTCACTATTTTTGACTTTTCTGAGCCTGTCAAGTCCTTCTTTTGACTCATTTTGCCAAAGGAAAGGAAGTTGCCTAATAATTATGCACACCTGATATAGGGTGTTGATGTCATTAGACCACACCCATTCTCATTACAGAGATGCACATCACCTAATATGCTTAATTGGTAGTAGGCTTTCGAGCCTATACAGCTTGGAGTAAGACAACATGCATAAAGAGGATGATGTGGTCAAAATACTCATTTGCCTAATAATTCTGCACTCCCTGTATGTACATATGTGTGTGTATGTGTATTTCGGGAACCACTGTTTGTTTTTTTTACCAAAAAAGCACCTTCTAGGCAATAAAATGTATCCACATGGCAAATGTCATAATGATGCATGCAGAATTTTTTGTTGTAAATTAGGTTGGTCATTTCAATAATAAGAGATATGTATCTACTCAGATGTATTCAATGTCCGTGCTATTCCATGAGATGATTCACTAAAATGTGTAGGGGCTTTTTAGTGGTAAAGGACCATGGAAGTCAAAATTAAACTTTCATGATTCAGACAGAACATGACATTTTAATCACTTTTACTTCATTCCATTGGTATCCTTTGTTGAAGAGTATACCTAGGTAGACTCAGGGTTGTGTACGTGTCTTGAGAATTATGTGGCAGCAGTGTTTGCAACAATATTTGTAACAATTGTATTCATTGCTATAAAGTCTGCTACCCAGCAAATTTGGCTATGATGAATTTAAAATAACATTCTCTATATTGCAGTCATGGAATTCTAATTTTGACTAAGTAAATCACTCTCATTAGTGTTTTGTTCTTTTTTTAATCATTTATCAATCTAATCTAGAAATCTACTTCTTAGGCCTACAATAATTTTTATTTTTACAAATAGTGTGATAAGAAACAGAAATATGGACACATAAACCATATGGGCTAGATTACAAAGAGATAAACATACCATGGTGCAGCACAGCAGTACAAAAAATAGACTCAAACATGTATTAAATTGCCAACTCACAATGTGCATATACAGCAGATTGGAGTAAGCCCACCTCCTGTAACAGGAACCCTTATCACAACTCCTTCTCATTAGGGGAGGGTGGTACCAGCAAACTAGGTTGGCGTCTCATCAAAATACACTGTGATGACAGCAGTGTATAGCCGAAATCGTTAACAATAAAATTTTACATAGCTCCAGTAGCTGTTCAAAATTAATACCACGTGTTTCTCAGCACTAAGTGTCATTCTTCAGATGACATGCTTCATTATATATACTGTAACTCCCCACTAATGGGCAAGAAGTATTTACAAACCAATATAATAAAAAAGGATCACTTCATTTGACAATGTAATTCAAAATAGAAAGTTAACCAAGGAAATAACAGCCACCATATAGGATTAGTACAATAATCACAATCAATTCAAAGATAACAAGTGGAGCACAATCGATAGCCCAATGTACGTTATCCTTTGTGTTGCCCTGCACATAGAATAGCACACTATCAGGTATTACAAGTGCGTGGTAAAAGTATTAATCTTAATGTTGGTTCCATTTTTTAAGTGCCCTCTACTTTTTATGTATAACACAGGGAACGCGATTAGTGCTCTTATTACCAGTGGTGAGACAAATGACTGTACAATAAGTCACATGGAATGTTTTATAGTAAATCTGTTTAATAAATGAAATAATAAGCAAATAGTCAGAAAACTATTTATGTTAATGTTACTTGTATTAGCCTAAAATTGTAATATTTGAAACATTAAAAACAAACAAACAAATGGGCTTAAAATATATAACATTTTAGAGGAAGGATCAAATATATTACTTATGGTTAGAATATATTATTTAGGGGGAATTTTATCATCATTGCATGCGGACAGGTTCGCATGTACCTGTCTGGCTGCTCCTGTGCAATGGCACAAGAGCAGAGCATGTCAGTCACCTAAAATGAGTGAGTGTCAGGGTGATTGATCTCGCCATCTCTGAGGTTGTGGAGAGGCAAAAGAAGCTCCTGCTTCTTAAATTATTTTTTTATTTTAACAACAGTCAGAATTTGAATCCACCCTCCTATAGTCAACCACCCGGTTGTTCCGTGTAAATATAATAGCTCCAACATAAACAGAGACAAACCAGGATTTTTCAAATGCAAAAGTCAAATTTATTGACGTTTCGGGGAATAAAACTCCCCTTCATCAGAACATCCAGTGTACACACAAAACTGTTCTTAAACACAGTGAACTAACAAACAGTTACCTCCTTCTTCCAGTCCAAAAAAGCGCCAAACATACATCATTTATTGTATAGTATAAAGTGAACTCGGAAGTTAACAACCTTCCCTTCCGGTATTCATATACATCAAACCATTGAATCTAAAATGTACATGATTACATACATAGTAAACATTCTTATTATCTTATGCGAGTTAACATATTTATAGATACCTCAATGTTGAATATCACATAATATCGTGCCCAAACATATCGTGTTTATGTGCCATCAGTCTCACGTATCCGGAGAACCGGAGGTTATATCACATCTGGTTCCGGTCTAACCAGAAATACGTCATGTGTAACGTCACTTCCGTAGTATTTATGCTGTAACAGTGCACATGTTTATTAATGTGAAGAATCACTCAAAATTCCAATCTATACCCAGATGGTGTATATCCAGAACAACAGGTGACTTATCATTACAGAGCAAACTAGGGAAAAATAGCGTGATAAGTGTATATCGAAATTTACAAAAACAACAGATAAAAATAATTAAATTAAATAGAGGATGGGCTACAGCATGAGATGTATAAACTCATACATACCAATATACTCGGGGGGAAAAAGATCAAAAGGACATATCTCATACAGCAATACAAAATTGACAGTACCAAATTACATAGTTAGAAAACAACACTTGTTGCATAGTTACATTGTGACCACTTAAATTATATTAATACCTCAACAAGGTATATATAGACAATTATCGATATTGTAAGCTAGCGTCCCAAGTAGAGGGAACCACCTATCAAGGTCTAGGGGGTAATCAAATAGATAACGTGAACTACGAATAATCCACACCATCCCTTGATGTCACCAACGACTGTGGTGAAAGGTAGAATCCTGTCAACAGGATTCTTTTTTCTGATGGTGGAACTGTGAATTACATTTGCTATAGGCATTTTGCAGGCCCTTTTTCTTACCGATATATTGTTATATGGACTATTCGTCATCCTGGAAAGACAGACAGGTGCTGCATTAACTGTTTGTTTGTTGAGGCAGAAGACCACCCCCACCCAGTCCCCATCCACAACCCGCTGGTATCCCATTTGAAAAGGACACATAGCTACATTATGATAATGCTCCAAAATCAGGTAAAGAATTGAGTCCCTTGGGGTGTATGGTATCCAATCGGAACATTCATTATGCTTCTCTCTTTAGAAGCAGCTTGTTCCTGACCCCACCTTGGGGCAATTTGGGGATGTGGTCAATGAGAATTATTTTGATGGCAGATAATGGATGCTTTGCCACTAGCCAGTGACGGGCCACCGGCTGGTCAGATTCCCCTTTCCTTATGGCCAATCTGATTGCGGCACGACAAATCCAACAGAAACAGAGACAAATCCTGGTTTGTCTCTGTTTCTGTTGGATATATATATATATATATATATATATATATATATATATATATATATATATATATATACAGGGAGTGCAGAATTATTAGGCAAATGAGTATTTTGACCACATCATCCTCTTTATGCATGTTGTCTTACTCCAAGCTGTATATGCTCGAAAGCCTACTACCAATTAAGCATATTAGGTGATGTGCATCTCTGTAATGAGAAGGGGTGTGGTCTAATGACATCAACACCCTATATCAGATGTGCATAATTATTAGGCAACTTCCTTTCCTTTGGCAAAATGGGTCAAAAGGAGGACTTGACAGGCTCAGAAAAGTCAAAAATAGTGAGATATATTGCAGAGGGATGCAGCACTCTTAAAATTGCAAAGCTTCTGAAGCGTGATCATCGAACAATCAAGCGTTTCATTCAAAATAGTCAACAGGGTCGCAAGAAGCGTGTGGAAAAACCAAGGCGCAAAATAACTGCCCATGAACTGAGAAAAGTCAAGCGTGCAGCTGCCAAGATGCCACTTGCCACCAGTTTGGCCATATTTCAGAGCTGCAACATCACTGGAGTGCTCAAAAGCACAAGGTGTGCAATACTCAGAGACATGGCCAAGGTAAGAAAGGCTGAAAGACGACCACCACTGAACAAGACACACAAGCTGAAACGTCAAGACTGGGCCAAGAAATATCTCAAGACTGATTTTTCTAAGGTTTTATGGACTGATGAAATGAGAGTGAGTCTTGATGGGCCAGATGGATGGGCCCTTGGCTGGATTGGTAAAGGGCAGAGAGCTCCAGTCCGACTCAGACGCCAGCAAGGTGGAGGTGGAGTGCTGGTTTGGGCTGGTATCATCAAAGATGAGCTTGTGGGGCCTTTTCGGGTTGAGGATGGAGTCAAGCTCAACTCCCAGTCCTACTGCCAGTTTCTGGAAGACACCTTCTTCAAGCAGTGGTACAGGAAGAAGTCTGCATCCTTCAAGAAAAACATGATTTTCATGCAGGACAATGCTCCATCACACGCGTCCAAGTACTCCACTGGCAAGAAAGGGTATAAAAGAAGAAAATCTAATGACATGGCCTCCTTGTTCACCTGATCTGAACCCCATTGAGAACCTGTGGTCCATCATCAAATGTGAGATTTACAAGGAAGGAAAACAGTACACCTCTCTGAACAGTGTCTGGGAGGCTGTGGTTGCTGCTGCACGCAATGTTGATGGTGAACAGATCAAAACACTGACAGAATCCATGGATGGCAGGTTTTTGAGTGTCCCTGCAAAGAAAGGTGGCTATATTGGTCACTGATTTGTTTTTGTTTTGTTTTTGAATGTCAGAAATGTATATTTGTGAATGTTGAGATGTTATATTGGTTTCACTGGTAAAAATAAATAATTGAAATGGGTATATATTTGGTTTTTGTTAAGTTGCCTAATAATTATGCACAGTAATAGTCACCTGCACACACAGATATCCCCCTAAAATAGCTATAACTAAAAACAAACTAAAAACTACTTCCAAAACTATTCAGCTTTGATATTAATGAGTTTTTTGGGTTCATTGAGAACATGGTTGTTGTTCAATAATAAAATGAATCCTCAAAAATACAACTTGCCTAATAATTCTGCACTCCCTGTATATATATACATAAAATGAATCAGATGAGGAGAGATTTATTTTTATTGGAGAGGGACAGAAAGTAAATAAAGATTTTTTTCTTTCAAGTATGACATCATAAGTTACTACAGCTAAAGGGTTACTTATGTTGATTGATTTAATATTTTATTTTTAAATGTTTATAACTGAGGTTTTGAGGTAAACACTGTCTTGGGTATTTTTTTTTCATTGATCCAGTTGACTACAGGGAGTGCAGAATTATTAGGCAAGTTGTATTTTTGAGGATTAATTTTATTATTGAACAAAAACCATGTTCTCAATGAACCCAAAAAACTCATTAATATCAAAGCTGAATAGTTTTGGAAGTAGTTTTTAGTTTGTTTTTAGTTATAGCTATTTTAGGGGGATATCTGTTTGTGCAGGTGACTATTACTGTGCATAATTATTAGGCAACTTAACAAAAAACAAATATATACCCATTTCAATTATTTATTTTTACCAGTGAAACCAATATAACATCTCAACATTCACAAATATACATTTCTGACATTCAAAAACAAAACAAAAACAAATCAGTGACCAATATAGCCACCTTTCTTTGCAAGGACACTCAAAAGCCTGCCATTCATGGATTCTGTCAGTGTTTTGATCTGTTCACCATCAATATTGCGTGCAGCAGCAACCACAGCCTCCCAGACACTGTTCAGAGAGGTGTACTGTTTTCCCTCCTTGTAAATCTCACATTTGATGATGGACCACAGGTTCTCAATGGGGTTCAGATCAGGTGAACAAGGAGGCCATGTCATTAGATTTTCTTCTTTTATACCCTTTCTTGCCAGCCACGCTGTGGAGTACTTGGACGCGTGTGATGGAGCATTGTCCTGCATGAAAATCATGTTTTTCTTGAAGGATGCAGACTTCTTCCTGTACCACTGCTTGAAGAAGGTGTCTTCCAGAAACTGGCAGTAGGACTGGGAGTTGAGCTTGACTCCATCCTCAACCCGAAAAGGCCCCACAAGCTCATCTTTGATGATACCAGCCCAAACCAGTACTCCACCTCCACCTTGCTGGCGTCTGAGTCGGACTGGAGCTCTCTGCCCTTTACCAATCCAGCCACGGGCCCATCCATCTGGCCCATCAAGACTCACTCTCATTTCATCAGTCTATAAAACCTTAGAAAAATCAGTCTTGAGATATTTCTTGGCCCAGTCTTGACGTTTCAGCTTGTGTGTCTTGTTCAGTGGTGGTCGTCTTTCAGCCTTTCTTACCTTGGCCATGTCTCTGAGTATTGCACACCTTGTGCTTTTGAGCACTCCAGTGATGTTGCAGCTCTGAAATATGGCCAAACTGGTGGCAAGTGGCATCTTGGCAGCTGCACGCTTGACTTTTCTCAGTTCATGGGCAGTTATTTTGCGCCTTGGTTTTTCCACACGCTTCTTGTGACCCTGTTGACTATTTTGAATGAAACGCTTGATTGTTCGATGATCACGCTTCAGAAGCTTTGCAATTTTAAGAGTGCTGCATCCCTCTGCAAGATATCTCACTATTTTTTACTTTTCTGAGCCTGTCAAGTGCTTCTTTTGACCCATTTTGCCAAAGGAAAGGAAGTTGCCTAATAATTATGCACACCTGATATAGGGTGTTGATGTCATTAGACCACACCCCTTCTCATTACAGAGATGCACATCACCTAATATGCTTAATTGGTAGTAGGCTTTCGAGCCTATACAGCTTGGAGTAAGACAACATGCATAAAGAGGATGATGTGGTCAAAATACTAATTTGCCTAATAATTCTGCACTCCCTGTATAGTGGTCATTACTTTTATTAGATCATAGGGAGATAGTTTGCATCTGCATTCTATTGTATTTTTTCATTTATCTGAATTCTGAATTTTGTAAATGTTGTTTTTTTATTTCTAAATCATTAATATACTACTTTTTCTCAACAAAAAAAGGGCTAGATTACAAGTGGTGCGCTAACAGTAGCGCACATTTGATATTGAAATATTGAGCCCACGTTAACTAGCGCTCATATTACAAGTTCAAAGCAAATGCGAACGTGCAAGCACATCGGGCTAGCACAACTGAAGACCGCGTATAAAGGAGTTAAACATGTTGTACCAAACACAACATAAATACATAAATTTTACACTTATGATTATATATAGACTATCTGATAAAAATGATTCACACAAATAATATTAAAAAAAAAAAGATATAAGGGTTCAAAGGTATATTGTATATAACAATCTGTGAATATAAAAGGTTAAATATATATGTATATATATATATATGTATAAATATTCCAAATAGATGCACTCCATAAACAGTATTCACTTAATGCCATGGTGCTGTATAAAAGTCCAAATAATGTAGCAAAAATAAGCACTCACTGGTCTTTGTAATAAAACTTCACATTTAATGTAGAAAAATTAAAAGCAGAACATAACATTTCAAGACCACATTGGTCCCTTTGTCAAATGCCAAGTACAATCACCAAACAATCTTACCTGGTAAGATTGTTTGGTGATTGTTCTTGGCATTTGACAAAGGGACCAATGTGGTCTCAAAATGTTATGCTCTGCTTTTAAATTTTCTACATTAAATGTGAAGTTTTATTACAAAGACCACCAAGTGCTTATTTTTGCTACATTATATATATATATATATATATATATATATATATATATATATATATATATATATATATCTAGATGGACTAATCCAGCACAAACTTATATATAGGACAAAAAGTAAAAAAGATACTGGTGTGCATGTAATCACGAAGAGCCCAAATTCTCAGCAAAACAGAAAATATTTATTAAGCATAATTATTTAAATATAATCAATGCAACATAAGATACTATACATGCTAATGAAATAAAGCGTAATGTAATCTTAAGAAATACACAGATATTGAGCCCTTATTAGAGGTTACTGGTATGAAAGTCCCAGAAATATACCATATATATTTGACACAGTGGTAATATTGTCCACAGAAAATATAAAAGAAGTAAACTTGTGTCCAGCAAATTTCAAGTGGATTAACACAGCAGTTCGTTAGTCAAGCTAAGCAAAAGCAAAGATTAATTAGTTATGCAAGGTAATCCATTGAATATAACAATCCTGCGTCAGGTGTTAGTAAAGCACAGTCATGGAAGCATATAGTGGAATTCCTCCCAGAGTGAACATTCAAGACCGGGTTCAAAAAGGCATATTAAGCCCACAGCTCACTCGACCATATAATAATTATCATCAGTTCCACGGTCCTCCCAGAGCTTCCCCTCCATCTTAACACTCACCGGATTCACACAGGTATGTAATAGAAAAGTTCTCCACTCATGCGGCTTGTTACAAAGCTCACCGTCTGTTGCAAAGGCACTTCAGTGCTGAAGATGGACACTTATTGTACTTCAATCAGGGTGTCAAAAGTTAGCAGGCTCCATTGTCGTCTACTGTCAGGCGTAACACGCCACCTCCAAACAGGGGCATGACTTATAGCGCTACGCGCGTTTCACCCTTCTCATTAGTCTAGGGCTTTCTTAAGCATCATACTTGATTGACAATACATGCAGGTTTTATATCATCTGTAGATAGGCACGGTCAAATGGACCAATCAGATTGCTCATATATCAATAATGCGCACACAAAATTTATAAACAAAAAATTAATAACAAAGAATTTGAATTATATACAAGTTAGTCTTACGTAACATTAAGTAATTATATTAAGCAAAGAGAGTGGGATTTAAAGCAGACATACATTATGACATTACTGTCAGTAAGAGGGTTGTTTTACAGCTTGTACCTGCTACATATATACAAGCAAACCTGATTATTTTCAAAGTTAACCTAAGGATCATACATTTTTAAAACTGTTTAAATAAATTAATCTGCTCACATTACAGCCAGAATAAATCTACATTTTGTAGGAGAAAAGCTAGAGCATGATTAAGTCAAAAAAGGGGCATAATTAATGTCTTCATTTGAACTAGCAGGTTTAAGCGAGTTCAGATTATATATATCCATTTACACTCTGCTTTTAAGAGCAAGTTATCAATGTCACCACCTCTGGTTTATAAATCTATTAACTCTAAACCCATCCATCTTAAATCCATATCCTCACTATTGTGATATTCCAAAAAAGCTACCCCGTTACTTTTTATCTTTTTGTTTAAAATGTCTTTCCTATGCTCTTTTTTTCTTTCATGGATTTCTCTATAGGTTTTCCAAATATAGAACTTTGGACATGTACAGGTTACTAGATATATAACTCCAACACTTTTAAAGTTAATATGTCCCTTTACTTTGAAATGTTTCCCTTCAAGATTGGTAATTATGTTTCCTTTCATCATGATCTTACATATTACACACTTACCACATATAAAAGAACCATTTTCTTTCTTCTTTTTAGCTAACCAATTTACATTAGTACTAATATCCACAAAATGACTATTGACTAGTTTGTCTTTTAGTGACGGTGCTCTTTTAGCTGTGAGTGAAGGAAATTCACCCACTATATCTCTTAAATCTGACTCTATAGTAAACAGATCCCAATGTTTTCTAAGTATAGCTCTAATATCCTTCCATCTATCATTATATGTTGAAATATATCTAACAATAGGTTTCTTCCATTCTTTATCTTTATAGAGGAGAATATCACGTTCAGAATCCCTAGCTCTTTTATAGCCATCTTTGATGCATTTATTAGGATAACCCCTGGCTTTGAATCTCTTTGTCTGATCCACAGCATGAATTTTGAATCCCTCAAATGTGGAGCAGTTTCTACGATGTCTTAGAAACTGCCCCTCAGGAATAAACTCAATTTGACTCTTGGAGTGATAACTACTAGCTTGCAAGAGTGTATTTGCTATGGTAGGTTTTCTATATGATTCAGTGACTATTGTGTCCCCTTCTTTGATAATTTTCAGGTCCTGGAAAGTTAATTATTTTTTACTGTATTCATAAGTGAATTTTAAATTCCAAATATTATTATTAAGGATTTTCATAAATTCATACAAGTCTGTTACAGTGCCATTCCATAGGAGGAGTGCATCATCGATATATTGTATTCATAAATCAATTGATTGGCCATACTTTGCTGATATATCAATAATATTCTGAGCCTCCCACATACCCAGGTATAGGCAGGCATAAGTGGGGGCAAAACATGTCCCTATTGCCATACCCATCAATTGTCTGTAAAATTTCATGTCAAAAGTAAAATAATTATGTTCCAACAAAAAATGGAGCAGCAAAAGTACAAAGTTAGTATGTTTCTCATACTGTTGTCTTCTTTGCACTAAATAATATTGTATTGCCTCAATGCCTAAAGTGTGTGGGATGCATGAGTATAGGGCCTCCACATCTATTGATACCAACAGTGTTGTTGAAGTAACACTAATATTGTCAAGTTTTTTTTAGAACATCTCTAGTATCCTTGTCATATGATGGAAGTGACAATAGATGTGGACATAAGCACCAGTCAACATATTTGCCAATGTTTTCACATAAGCCATTAATCCCGGATACAATGGGCCTTCCGGGACTGGAGTTTTGTTCTTATTTAACTTTGGGATTGGATTGAAAGTTGGAACCACTGGAAATTTATTTTTCATATATCTGTATTCATTATTGTTAATGGTGCCTTCCTTGAAAGCCTCTAACAAAAAATTATCAAGTGTAATCTTATAACTTATTGTAGGATCACTCCTTAGAACTTCATATTGTGTTTTCATGTTCAATTGTCTCCAACATTCACGCACATAGTCCTGTTTTTTCAGAATCACCACATTTCCTCCTTTGTCCGAGGGCTTTATTATTATGTTATTGTCATTCATTAGTTCATTAAGGGCACATATTTCATCCTCACTGAGGTTGCTTTTGGATAACCAGTTATTATCTAAAGATTTAATATCCTTTTCAACTAATTTGACAAAGTTTGATACATTAGAAACCATGGACAGAGATGGCATGTAATTAGATTTAGGTTTTAAAGTGCTAAACCCAATTGGACTTTAATCTTGAGTGTCACTACCTTCACTCTCTTGTAGTAACAATTCAAGGTAATTTAAAGTTTTTTATATAATGCATATCAATCTTAGTGACATCAGGTTTATTTAAATATAGTTTCTTTAAAACTACTCTTCTAGCAAACATATGCAAATCTTAGGTCTCTATAAATCTGTCCAATTTATTTGTGGGACAAAGGGTTAAGCCCTTTTTCAAAAGTTTGATATGTGATGATTCCATAGTTTTATCAGATAAGTTTACCACCTGTAATTCTACTGCGTAATGTGTAACCTGTCCTCCCATTAACCTTTTTTTGTGTTTTCTCCCACCTCTTCTGGTTTTTCTTTTATCCCTTCGGGTCCCCTGTCCAAATAATTCCTCCTCCTATGTTGGCATCTCCCCCTAGTGGTCTGATTTTCTGAACCAAATTTGTCTGATTCAGAAGATTCAGAAGTGTATCTTGTAGCATATTCATGTACTTTGTCTTCCTTATAATCCAAAATATCTCTTTAAAATTTCCTACTCTTTTTAGATTTTGTTTCTTCCTGCAGCTTTCTAGTATTTCATCTTTTAGTTTTTTTATAGTCAGCATTGGTAGAACTTTTGTCAAGTGCACTCTCTGATTCCTTAAGTTTTTCCCTTAAGAGATCTAACTTCAATGATCTTGTTAATGATCAATCACATCAAATTAAAGGAACATTTAGAGAGGCATTTTTCCCATTTCTGTTTAAAATCTTCAGTTAGAGGATTATTTAACTTTATGCCAGTTTTTCTTCTTAAACATAAGCCTTGAGGTACCATCTTGCTATCAATATATCTATCACACCTCAAATGTACTAGCGAAAGGAGACCTGAAATTCCTGTATAATATAAGAAGGTATTCAAATACACACCAGAAATAGTTTAGAATAAAAGGTATATTTGTATGTAGGGAAAACTGGAAAGGATTTATAGGAGAAATTACTTCCACATTTCCTCTCCAATTTAGTATATTCAAATTTAGAGGAGTAGCTGGATTAGTATTATCCCCAAAGCAGAGGAATGTAGTGGAGACAGCTGAGAAAGTCCCAGGTTCAGATATAGTTAAATATATATTAGCTAAAAGATATATAAAGTTATACAGTTCATCAGCAGAAACAGTTGGTGAGAATAATTGTAATGGCTGCACAATGTTAAGCAGAACGACAGCAGCAGCAGTTAGTAAGGAGGTTTGTAAAGGCAACACAATGTTTGCAGGTAATCAGCAGCAGCTGAATAGGAGGTTTGAAAATGGCTGCATGCAGAGTATACAAATTAGAAGTGCTGGTTTAGAAATGCTAAAATAAGTGTACCCGAATCCGGATACAAGGAGCTGGATGAGAGAGCAGAAGCGGTAGCGCTACCGGATAGATGATCCCAGACAGATGTAGGCAGACAGGGACAATCTGGAAAGGAAATGCAGGAGGAATTCCAAATTAAAACAGCATGAGGATTAGCAACAGGCTTATGGGAAAACAAAAACACACAAGCTTGAATGATAACCAAGCACCTCCCATATGGAACAGGTGCCTTTTATAGGATGCTGACATCATAGAGATGAAGAGAAGGAGACTAGTTAAAGGTACAGGCATAATAACCATATGTGTGACAATGTCTTTGTAAACTGGTTATCTTCCATTGTTTTAATTGTTTAATTAAATTGTTTATATGTGATTTGTAGTCATGAAATATAGACCCTGATGATGGAACTACTGCACCTTTATCAGTTTCTAAGGCAAATGTCTCATTAATATCATATTCCCACTCTCTCTCATTTATACTAGCCATTTTGCTGAAAGCTATAGGCTACACGTGAATGCACAACTGTAAATAAGCACCTCCGAGCACGGTACCGGAAAGAACTCACCAGAAGTTCAGAAAACTGATTACCAGCTCAAAGTTATATATGTCCTCAAACAAAAGGATTCCTTAGCTTTAAATACTGTCAGGTCACCTTAGTTCACAGAGTCCTCAAATAAATTATTGAAAACTTAAATATGTATACAGTGGGTATTGAAAACAATCACCCCCCTTAAAAATAATCCCATTTTGTTGCATTGCATCCTGGAATAAAGACAGACACACCTTTTGTTTAGACAAAAAGTAAGACAATTAAAAAACAGAATCCCTGAGTTGAAAAAAGGATCACCCCCCTTGTGTCAGTATTTTGTTGAACCACTTTTTGCTTTAATTACAGCCTTTAGTCTGTTGGGATATGTCCCTACTAACTTTGCACATCTAGACGGTGCAATATTTGCCCACTCTTCTTT
Organism: Bombina bombina; assembly: GCF_027579735.1. NCBI lineage: Eukaryota > Metazoa > Chordata > Amphibia > Anura > Bombinatoridae > Bombina > Bombina bombina. The sequence goes on along the minus strand of NC_069501.1, from coordinate 437,129,706 downwards.
GCAGAACTGCTCCTCTTCCGTTACATTTGATACTGACCATTTGTGGACTGCAGTCTTCAAGTGATGCCTTCAAGTGAAGTCTGGGCTCTGACTAGGCCATGCATAGTCATTCACCTTTTTCTCCTTCAACCACTGTGTGGTCATTTTTGCTGTGTGCTTTGGATCATTGTTGAGTTGGAAGGTAAACCTTCTTCTCATTGACAACTTCCTGGTAGAGGGCAGCAGCTTTTACTCAAGAGTTTGACGGTATTTTACCCCATCCATTATTCCTTCTATCCTGACAAGTGCTTTAGTGCCTGCTGAAGAGAACCTCCCCATAACAAGATATTATCACTTCCATGCTTTACTGTAGGTATGGTGTTATTTAGATGGGGATCTGTATTGAATTTCCTCCAGACATATAATCTAATTTTAGAGATGTTTTTAAGGTGGAAGCGGCAGGATTTAGCCAAAGGGGCTAATTTATCAAGCCGTCAACTTACTTGCATTCGATGGCACCAATACTCTCGCCTAAGATCGCCTAACTTCGCTGACGCGGACCTGAAAATGCTCTCCAAAGTTACCAAAAAAGCTGTTAAAAAGTTGCGCACCAAGTACGGGGGGATGAGCAGCGGACTGTTGTTAACTAACAGTCATCGATCTCGCTGCTCTTCGGCTTTTTCCCAAATAATTCAATAATTCTCATCTGACCATAACACCTTTTTCCATGTGGCCTCAGAGTCTCCTAGGTGTGTTATGGCAATGCTCAGTTGGGACTACATGTGGCCTTTCTTGAGGAGTTGCTTTTTTTCTTGTAACCCTCCCATATAATCCACATTTGTGGAGAATTCATGATATTGTTGTCACATGCACACAATGACCACTATTTGGGGCCCATTTATCAAGCTCTGTATGGAGCTTGAAGAGCCCTGTTTCTGGCGAGCCTTCAGACTCACCAGAAACACCAGTTATGAAGCAGCTCCATAACCTGCCTGCTCTGAGGAGGCGGGGAGACATTGCGGGAAATCAACCCGATCAAATACGATCGGGTTGATTGACACCCCCTGCTAGCAGCCGATTGGCCACGAATCTGCAGGAGGCAGCGTTGCACCAGCAGTTCACAAGAGCTGCTAGTGCAATGCTGAATGCGGAGAGTGTATTTCTCTCCGCATTCAGCGATGTCTGTTGGACATGATCCACTGATCAAATAATGTCGGACAGACATTTCATAAATAGGCCCCTTTGTCATAAATTCATGCAACTGCTTCAGAGTTGCTGTGGGCCTCTTGGTAGCCTCTCTGCCCAGTTTCCTCCTAGCTCTATAATCCAGTTTGGAGCGAGGTCCTGATCCAGAGAGGGTCTGTGTTGTACCAAATACCTTCCACTTCTTAATAATAGACTCCACTGTGCTTATAGGCATTGATAAAGCCTTTGATATTTTCTTGTATCAATCTACTGACTGTTCACAACATTATTCTGTAGATCTTTTGACAGTGCCTTGCCACCCATAGTTGATTGTTTGCTTCAGTTGCACCACCAGGAACTGAGATGCTCCAGGAAAGCTCTTTTCATGCTGAGCTAATCAATATGCCCAACGCTGATCACAGTTGAAGGTCAAATTACTTTGTGCGTGCCATTGAGAAGGTGATTAGCTACACCCAATTGAGTTTACAAGTAATTTTAGGAGGGGGTGATCTTTTTTCCAACTCAGTGATTCTGTTTTTTAATTGTCTTAATTTTTGCCTGACATGTTGGTGTTATATCTTTCACTTGGATGTTATAAGTTACCCTTTGTATTTACAACTGGATAAACAAAAACGCTGTCTTTATTTCAGGCTATAAAGCAACAAAATGTGATTATTTTCAAGGGGGGGGGGGGTGATTTTTTTCAATACCAACTGTATACATCAATATATATGTCTAAATGTGTGTATGTAGTTGTATATACAGTATATGTATATATACATGTATATTTATGTATTTCTACGTGTATATATGCATATACTTTACAGCCATTTCCACTCAAATAAAATACATTTTATTTCAGTGTTAATATTTAATAATGTGCTTAACTGTGTATTTACTGTAAATATTTTACATTCCAATGTTCTTCACATAGGGGAAAGACTTCTAAAGCTAAAACATTACTCAAAATACATCTCAATATTGTAGTATTTGTCCTCAGATTTTGAATTGTCATATTGACAAGACAGACTTTTGCAAATACACATTTATGTTTTAAAATGTATAGGTTAAAAGACAGTTTATAAACATGATATTTTACATAATAATGTTTATTTTCAATTTTTCTGTGTAGAGGATTTCTAGCTCTTATTATCAATATAAAGTCTGTACTTTTAGGAAAGGGAGACTGCTGATAAGTGCATTGTATTATTGTCTTTTTTCAGTAAGATGCATGGCACAGCTGGATGTTGTTTTTCCTCTGAATTCTTAATAAAAGTTACATTTTTTCCCTTTTATTTGACATGTTATTTATAGTGTATATACTTTGTTCTTTTTATCTCTCTGTTTTAAGTGCTTTATGTTTACAAGCTGTGCAGGTGAGATGTGGTCACACTGGCTCTTTAGGGACAATGCGTTTTGGTTTATTATTATGCTTCTGAGCATACATTGGTTCACATTCAAAATAAGGCAAAAACATATACAGAAAATAATAAATAAATCTAGGGGTTTTTTTTGTTTGTTTTTTTAATCTGTAATTTGTCTTGAGGTCTTTCTTGAGGCATTTTGTACACAAAATACAATAATTTAAACCTGCACAAAATATCAATCTTACGGCTAGATTTAGAGTTTTGTCGGTAACGACCCGTGTAGCTAACGCTGGCTTTTTTCCCCCCGCACCTTTTAATACCGCTGGTATTGAGAGTTCACAGAAGGGCTGCGTTAGGCTCCAAAAAGGGAGCGTAGAGCATATTTACCACCACTGCAACTCTCAATACCAGCGGTGCTTTTGGACGCGGCCAGCTTCAAAAACGTGCTCGCGCACGATTCCCCCATAGGAAGCAATAGGGCCGTTTGAGCTGAAAAAAAACCTAACACCTGCAAAAAAGCAGCGTTCAGCTCCTAACGCAGCCCCATTGTTTCCTATGGGGAAACAGTTTCTAAGTCTGCACCTAACACCCTAACATGAACCCCGAGTCTAAACACCCCTAACCTTACACTTATTAACCTCTAATCTGCCGCCCCCACTATCGCTGACACCTGCATAATTTTTAACCCCTAATCTGCCGCTCCATACACCGCCACAACCTACATTATCCCTATGCGCCGACCCCTATATTATATTTATTAACCCCTAATCTGCCACCCCCAACGTCGCCTCCACCTACCTAAAATTATTAACCCCTAATCTGCCGACCGGACCTCACCGCTACTCTAATAAATGTATTAACCCCTAAAACTAAATCTAACCCTAACACTAACACCCCCCTAAGTTAAATATAATTTTATTCTAACGAAATAAATTAACTCTTATTAAATAAATTATTCCTATTTAAAGCTAAATACTTACCTGTAAAATAAACCCTAATATAGCTACAATATAAATTATAATTATATTGTAGCTATTTTAGGATTAATATTTATTTTACAGGTAACTTTGTATTTATTTTAACCAGGTACAATAGCTATTAAATAGTTAATAACTATTTAATAGTTACCTAGTAAAAATAATTACAAAATTACCTGTAAAATAAATCCTAACCTAAGTTACAATTAAACCTAACACTACACTATCAATAAATTAATTAAATAAAATACCTACAATTATCTACAATTAAACCTAACACTATACTATCAATAAATTAATTACATACAAATAAATACAATTAAATAAACTAACTAAAGTACAAAAAATAAAAAAAGAACTAAGTTACAAAAAATAAAAAAGAACTAAGTTACAAAAAATAAAAAAATATTTACAAACATTATAAAAATATTACAATTTTAAGCTAATTACACTTACTCTAAGCCCCTTAATAAAATAACAAAGCCCCCCAAAATAAAAAAATGCCCTACCCTATTCTAAAATACAAATAGAAAAGCTCTTTTACCTTACCAGCCTTAAAAGGGCCTTTTGCGGGGCATGCCCCAAAGAATTCAGCTCTTTTGCCTGTAAAAAAAACATACAATACCCCCCTAAAATTACAACCCACCACCCACATACCCCTAATCTAACCCAAACCCCCCTTAAATAAACCTAACACTAAGCCCCTGAAGATCTTCCTACCTTATCTTCACCACGCCGGGTATCACCGATCGGTCCAGGCTCCAAAGTCTTCATTCAAACCCAAGCGGGGGCTGAAGACGCCCATCATCCGGCTGAAGTCTTGATCCAAGCGGCGGCTGAAGACGTCCATCATCGGGCAGAAGTCTTTATGCTATCCTGGCAGAAGAGGAGATCCGGACCGGTAGACATCTTCATCCAAGTGGCATCTTCTATCTTCTTCCATCCGACGACGAGCGGCTCCATTTTCAAGACCTCCGGCGCGGATCCATCCTCTTCTTCCGACGTCCTAACACAGAATGAAGGTTGCTTTAAGGGACGTCATCCAAGATGGCGTCCCTCGAATTCCGATTGGCTGATAGGATTCTATCAGCCAATCGGAATTAAGGTAGGAAAATTCTGATTGGCTGATGGAATCAGCCAATCAGATTCAAGTTCAATCCAATTGGCTGATCCAATCAGCCAATCAGATTGAGCTCGCATTCTATTGGCTGATCGGAACAGCCAATAGAATGCAAGCTCAATCTGATTGGCTGATTGGATCAGCCAATCGGATTGAACTTGAATCTGATTGGCTGATTCCATCAGCCAATCAGAATTTTCCTACCTTAATTCCGATTGGCTGATAGAATCCTATCAGCCAATCAGAATTCTAGGGATGCCATCTTGGATGACGTCCCTTAAAGGAACCTTCATTCTGTGTTATGACGTCGGAAGAAGAGGATGGATCCGCGCCGGAGGTCTTGGAGATGGAGCCGCTCGTCGTCGGATGGAAGCAGATAGAAGATGCCGCTTGGATGAAGATGTCTACCGGTCCGGATCTCCTCTTCTGCCTGGATAGGATGAAGACTTCTGCCCGATGATGGACCTCTTCAGCCGCCGCTTGGATCAAGTCTTCAGCCAGTTGATGGACGTCTTCAGCCCCCGCTTGGGCTTGGATGAAGACTTTGGAGCCTGGACCGATCGGTGATACCCCGCGTGGTAAAGATAAGGTAGGAATATCTTCAGGGGCTTAGTGTTAGGTTTATTTAAGGGGGGTTTGGGTTAGATTAGGGGTATGTCGGTGGTGGGTTGTAATGTTGGGGGGGGTATTGTATGTTTTTTTTTACAGGCAAAAGAGATGAATTATTTGGGGCATGCCCCGCAAAAGGACCTTTAAGAGCTGGTAACGTAAAAGAGCTTTTCTATTTGTATTTTAGAATAGGGTAGGGCATTTTTTTTATTTTGGGGGGCTTTGTTATTTTATTAGGGGGTTTAGAGTAGGTGTAATTAGCTTAAAATTGTTGTAATATTTTTATAATGTTTGCAAATATATTTTTATTTTTTGTAACTTAGTTCTTTTTTTATTTTTTGTACTTTAATTAGTTTATGTAATTGTATTTATTTGTAGGTATTTGTATTTAATTAATTTATTGATAGTGTAGTGATTGTAGATAATTGTAGGCATTTTATTTAATTAATTTATTGATAGTGTAGTGTTAGGTTTAATTGTAACTTAGGTTAGGATTTATTTTACAGGACCTTTAAGAGCTGGTAACGTAAAAGAGCTTTTCTATTTGTATTTTAGAATAGGGTAGGGCATTTTTTTTATTTTGGGGGGCTTTGTTATTTTATTAGGGGGTTTAGAGTAGGTGTAATTAGCTTAAAATTGTTGTAATATTTTTATAATGTTTGCAAATATATTTTTATTTTTTGTAACTTAGTTCTTTTTTTATTTTTTGTACTTTAATTAGTTTATGTAATTGTATTTATTTGTAGGTATTTGTATTTAATTAATTTATTGATAGTGTAGTGATTGTAGATAATTGTAGGCATTTTATTTAATTAATTTATTGATAGTGTAGTGTTAGGTTTAATTGTAACTTAGGTTAGGATTTATTTTACTGGTAATTTTGTAATTATTTTAACTAGGTAGCTATTAAATAGTTATTAACTATTTAATAGCTATTTTACCTGGTTAAAATAAATACAAAGTTGCCTGTAAAATACATATTAATCCTAAAATAGCTACAATATAATTATAATTTATATTGTAGCTATATTAGGGTTTATTTTACAGGTAAGTATTTAGCTTTAAATAGGAATCATTTATTTAATAAGAGTTCATTTATTTTGTTAGATTTAAATTATATTTAACTTAGGGGGGTGTTAGTGCTAGGGTTAGACTTAGCTTTAGGGGTTAATACATTTATTATAGTGTTGGCGAGGTCCGGTCGGCAGATTAGGGGTTAATACTTGAAGTTAGGTGTCGGGGGTGTTAGGGAGGGCAGATTAGGGGTTAATACTATTTATTATAGGGTTTTTGAGGCGGGAGTGAGGCAGATTAGGGGTTAATAACTTTATTATAGTAGCGGTGAGGTCCGGTCGGCAGATTAGGGGTTAATAAGTGTAGGTAGGTGGCGGCAACGTTTGGGGTGGCAGATTAGGGGTTAATAAATATAATATAGGGGTCGGGTGTTAGGGGCAGCAGATTAGGGGTACATAGGGATAACGTAGGTGGCGGCGGTGTGCGGTCTGCAGATTAGGGGTTACAATTTTTTAATAGAGTGACGGCGATGTGGGGGGACCTCGGATTAGGGGTACATAGGTAGTTTATGGGTGTTAGTGTACTTTAGAGCACAGTAGTTAAGAGCTTTATGAACCGGCGTTAGCCCAGAAAGCTCTTAACTCCTGGCTTTTTGCTGCGGCTGGAGTTTTGTCGTTAGATTTCTAACGCTCACTTCAGCCAAGACTCTAAATACCGGTGTTAGAAAGATCCCATTGAAAAGATAGGATACGCAATTGACGTAAGGGGATCTGCGGTATGGAAAAGTCGCAGCTGCAAAGTGAGCGTTAGACCCTTTCCTGACTGACTCTAAATACCAGCGGTAGCCTAAAACCAGCGTTAGGAGCCCCTAACGCTGGTTTTGACGGCTAACGCCAAACTCTAAATCTAGCCGTTAATGTGCAGCAGCATAAACATAATTTAGGTACATATTACTATTTACTTACTATTACTTACTATTATTATTATAAACACAAGAAATCATGTTTATGTGTGTTGTCCACACATTTATATGTAAAAAAGAGTTAGTAGTAGCATATTTTTATAAAGCATTTAAGGGAGTCATACTCTAATAAAGTTAAATGTTTAGTACATTAACAAATAGATTACTTGTCTTTGCAATATATTTCAATCTTCTCTAAAGAGAACAGGGGTGAATTTAAATATATCACACCCATACTTATTTTTTTATATTTTCATTATCTTTTTATTGAGTTTTCAAAGTAGAAAGATTAGTATATGATTTAAAATGTTGTCAAATGCAAAATAATATGATAGGCAAGTAAACAAAGAGACCATCATACACATATTTAAACGTGTAGCGTATGAACCGGGCATTCCACCAATTGAATTATTGTTTACAAATATTTATTAGAGTAAGTTAAAGGAACAGTCCACACCAACATTTCTATTGTTTCAAAATATAGATAATTCCTTTATTACCCATTACCCAGTTTTGCATAACCAACACTGTCATATTAATATACTCTTTACCTCTGTTATTACCTTGTATCAAAGTCTCTGCAGACTGCCCCCTTATTTCAGTTTTTTTGTTTTGTTTTTACAAAAATGCATTTTAGCCAATCAGTGCTGACTCATAAATAACTCAACGTGAGTGAGCGCAATGTTTATCGATATGATACATATTAATTTGCACTGTCTAACTGTAAAAAACTGTTAAAATGCTGTTAGAAATTAGCATATGAGCATACCTAGGTTTAGCTTTCAACAAAGAATACTAAACGAACAAAGTAAATGTGTTGATAAACGTAATTTGGAAAGTTATTTAAAATTGCATGCCCTATCTGGATCATGAACATTTAGTTTTGACTTAACTATCTCTTTAACTAACTTGTAATAAAATCTCAAAGTTCAGATGATTTTCTTCACTACAAGTTCATCTTGAGCTCCTACTACTCTGCCATTAATCTTTATAAGCAACACTACTTTGCTACTCTTATCTCCAATCTTTCTGCAAACCCAAAACGAAGAAAAATCCATTGGCAAACGCTTCCGAATGTTCAGTGGAATCACTCACCCTGTGTGCCGCGTTGTAGTGCTTCTGCCTCTGCAGCACCGCTCTGTGTTCCCTCTTCAGCGCTCCCCACAGGAGCCGTAGCCAAGGGGAAGGTTTCGGTCTGATAGGTGCAAACAGACGTTACAGGGAACTTCACCAAATTCCCTCAGGACAAAAATAGAGTAGAATGCAGCAAAATCCTTGCACACTGTAAGGTAGGTCTGGGTAGAGTACCAAAATAACGAACCGCCACTGTTAGCTAGATAAAAGCTCCTTTATTGTGACAGCATTAAAAGGCATACACACCAACATAGTATGATAGGCCAAACGCGTTTCGTAGCTGTAACTTCCTCAGTGACCTCTAACATTACCTTGAAACTCACCCTTAATAAAGGCAATAGCCACCCCCTATTACAGGTGAAAAAGGTAAGCCAGGTAATCAAGAAAGAGGAGGGCAATCAGTTAAATTTCTTTGTGATAAACTATATGTAAATATACACCGCAAATGAGCTTATGTAAGTACAGAAAAGTTAAATTAAATGATACAGCATATTCTTCTTGCAAAATTAGTGACTATTCCTATGTTCACATTATACCAAAAAACTGCTCATTATAGGTCAGAGATAACCAATTATACTTAATAGACTATACACTCTTAAGATTACTAATATTTACCATATATCCAATTCAATTCATAAATTTTAAGTATACTGTGTGATTGAAAAAATCAACACTTTACTGATGGCTAAATCTAGCCATCCGAGACATGTTATTAAGGCCATTCCAAAGGGCCAGTACATGAGGACTAAAAGAAACTGTAGTACAGAAAGGGCGTATGAAGTGCATTCAGAGAGAACCACAGAACGGTTCTTGGAAAGGGGTTATAAAGTTTGTGACCTACAAGAGGCTAAGGCAAAGGTAGATGCAATGACAAGACAGGACATGATTGTACACAAAACTCGAAGAAAGACAAATTACCAACAGAAGCCAGTATTCATTACGGCCTATAGCAAGGAATACAATAATATTTGCCAAATAATTAAAAAATCCCTCCCTATCGTCAGGGTAGATGACACCATGTATAAAATAGTGGAAGGAGGCTGTAAATTTGTAACACGAAAATCCAGAACACTGGTCAATATTCTTTCTCCATCTATACTACCTACAGTTGCTAGGGATAACTGGTTAACTCCCAAAAACGGTTTCTTCCATTGTGGCAGCAGAAGATGCATGTCATGCACTCATGCCACACTGGGGGATACGTTTAAATCTACAGATGATGAGAAGTCATTTAAGATAAAAGAATATATCAATTGCAACACTTCATACGTGATATACTTACTCATGTGTAAACAATGTAATATTAAATACGTTGGTCAGACGACCAGACCCCTCAAGACAAGGTTCTTGGAGCACCTAAGGTCCATTAGTGATGAGGACTCAGATACCCCAGTTGCCCTACATTTTAAAAATGAACACAATGGTAACAGCAAGTTACTATGTTTTCAGGGTATTCAGCATGTCAAAAGACCTAGAAGGGGAGGTAATAGATTAAAACTTTTGAGTCAAAGGGAGGTATATTGGATCTTTCAATTGAATATGAGGGTCCCTAAAGGATTAAATTCAGACTGGGACATTAAAATTTTTGTAGATTAAATTTATGTTAAATTTGGAGAATACCTAATCAAAGATTATATTTAGAACCTATACCATATACCTTTCTGTAAAGAAATCTGACATTACAAATTAGGAGATTCCATTATTGAAACCTAAGTTTAACTTTATTCATTAGAAGTTTTAAGTTAATTGTGCAATGGTTCTTCACTTGGGACATGATTTTTTCAATCACACAGTATACTTAAAATTTATGAATTGAATTGGATATATGGTAAATATTAGTAATCTTAAGAGTGTATAGTCTATTAAGTATAATTGGTTATCTCTGACCTATAATGAGCAGTTTTTTGGTATAATGTGAACATAGGAATAGTCACTAATTTTGCAAGAAGAATATGCTGTATCATTTAATTTAACTTTTCTGTACTTACATAAGCTCATTTGCGGTGTATATTTACATATAGTTTATCACAAAGAAATTTAACTGATTGCCCTCCTCTTTCTTGATTACCTGGCTTACCTTTTTCACCTGTAATAGGGGGGTGGCTATTGCCTTTATTAAGGGTGAGTTTCAAGGTAATGTTAGAGGTCACTGAGGAAGTTACAGCTACGAAACGCGTTTGACCTATCATACTATGTTGGTGTGTATGCCTTTTAATGCTGTCATAATAAAGGAGCTTTTATCTAGCTAACAGTGGCGGTTTGTTATTTTGGCACTCTACCCAGACCTACCTTACAGTGTGCAAGGATTTTGCTGCATTCTGCAAACCCAAAACATCTGTTATCCACTTTCAACTCTCTTCTCCGCCCACCCCCACCGCCTAATACAACTTCTCTGTCAGCTCAAGATTTTGCCAGCCACTTCAATAACAAAATCGATTCTATCAAAAATGAAAACAGCTCTGAACATGCTTCCAGCCTCTTGACTACTCAAAAGCTTGCAATTAACCAAAACCCACATAGCCAAATATTTAGTTCTTACGCTCCTGTTACTGAGGAAGAAGTTTATGCTCTTATACTGCACTCTCACCTCACTACCTGTCCCCTCGACCCCATCCCCTCACAGCTATTCCCCTTCCTCTCTTCTACCCTTACCCCTATACTCACACACATTTTCTACCTCTCCCTCAGCACCGGTATATTTCCCTCATCTCTAAAACATGCACTGGTCACACATATCCTCAAAAAACCTTCTTTTGATCCAACATGCACGCCTAACCCATTTCCTTACATTACACTCCCTCCTTGACCCACTGCAATCTGGATTTTGCCCCCATCAATCCACAGAGACAGCAATCGTTAAGGTTACCAATGACCAACTTACATCAAAATCCAAAGGCCACTTCTCTCTGCTTATCCTCTTTGATCTGTCTGCAGCCTTTAATACTGTTGACCACCCTATTTTGCTGCAAACCCTCCAATCCTTCAGCATTTGTGACACAGCCCTCTCGTGGTTCTCTTTCTACCTGTCTAACCATAACTTTTGTTTAGCCTTCTCTGGGGCTTCCTCTGCCCTGTTATCACTATCTGTAGGGTACCGCAAGGCTCTGTCCTCGGTCCCCTTCTTTTCTCAATCTACAAGTCATCATTAGGTTCCCTAATAAAGTCCCATGGGTTTCAATATCATTTTTATGCTGACGACACTCAAATCTACATCTCTATCTCCTTCCTTGCTAACCCGTGTCACTAACTGTCTTTCTCACATCTCATCTTGGATGTAATCTCACTATTTTAAGTTAAATCTCTCCAAAACTGAGCTCCTTATTTTCCTCCTTCTTCTAAAATCTCCAACCCCCATCTCTCTATAACTGTTAACAACTCCTTTATTACCACTACCCTGCATGCCCAATGTCTTGGGGTCATACTTGACTCAGATCTTTCTTTCACTCCTCACATTCAGGATTTGGCCTCTATTTATCAAGCCATCAACCGCAAATACGATGGAATTCCGCAGCCTAATTGTGGCGAGCCTGATTCGCCTTATTTATCAAAGGCTACAGACTGGCAAAAGTAGAATTTTGTGACGTAACATACGATCCGCCGGTCTCAGTCCAACACAGATCAATGCTTACGCCACTACAGATGTTCCGAATGCAAATTCAGCACTATCTGACTACTTTTGCTAGTTATCAAATTTCTACCAGGTACGCTCGGCACTATTCCGGCCCAGCGTACCTGGTTTTCAATCCGCCGCCCTGGAGGCGTCGGATGCCATAGGAATCAATGGGAGTCTGAAAGCAGCAAAGCTTATGTTCAATGCTGCCTGATATCCCATCGATTCCTATGGAAGAAGAAAGTTACGTTTACACCTAACACTCTAACATAACCCCCGAGTCTAAACACCCCTAATCTGCCGCCCCTGACACTGCCACCACCTAAATTATACTTATTGACCCCTAATCTACCCCTCCGACACTGCCGCCACCTACATTATACTTATTAACCCCTAATCTGCCCCCCCCCCGCCACTGCCGCCACCTACATTATACTTATTAACCCCTAATATGGCCCCCAACACCGCTGCCACCTACATTATACTTATTAACCCCTAATCTGTCGTCCCCACCACTATATTACATTTATTAACCCCTAAACCTAATTTAAACCCTAACACCCCTAACTTAAATCTAATTTAAATAAATCTAAATTAAATTCCTATCATTACCTAAATTATTCATATTTAAAACTAAATACTTACCTATAAAATAAACCCTAAGATAACTAATAGTTACATTGTAGCTAGCTTAGGCTTTATTTTTATTTTACAGGCAAGTTTGTATTTATTTTAACTAGGTAGAATAGTTACTAAATAATTATTAACTATTTAATAAATACCTAGCTAAAATAAATACAAAGGTACCTGTAAAATAAAACCTAACCTAAGTTATAATAAAACCTAACACTACACTATAATTAAATAAATTAACTAAATTAAATACAATGACCTAAATTAAATTAAATTATCTAAAGTACAACCCCCCCACTAAATTACAGAAAATAAAAAAACAATTACAGATATTTAAACTAATTACACATAATCTAATAGCCCGATCAAAATAAAAAAGCCCCCAAAATAAAAAAACCCTAGCCTAAACTAAACTACCAATAGCCTTAAAAGGGCCTTTTGCGGGGCATTGCCCCAAAGTAATCAGCTCTTTTAACCTGGAAAAAAAATACAAACAACCCCCCAACAGTAAAACCCACCATCCACAAAACCAACCCCCCCAAAAAAAACGAACTAAAAAAACCTAATCTCCCCATTGCCCTGAAAAGGGCATTTCGATGGGCATTGACCTTAAAAGGGCAGTTAGCTCTTTTTACGGCCCAAAGCCCTAACTTAAAAATAAAATCCACCCAATACACCCTTAAAAAATCTAACACTAACCCCCTGAAGAACGACTTACAGGGAGACGTCTTCATCCAAGCCAGGCGAAGTGGTCCTCCAGACGGGCAGAAGTCTTCATCCAAGCTGGGCAGAAGTGGTCCTCCAGACGGGCAGAAGTCTTCATCCAGGTGGCATCTTCTATTTTCCTCCATCTGGCGTGGAGCGGGTCCATCTTCAAGACATCCGACGCGGAGCATCCTCTTCTGCCGACGACTACCCGACGAATGAAGGTTCCTTTAATTGCCCGGCTTGGATGAAGACTTCTGCCCGTCTGGAGGACCACTTTGCCCGGCTTGGATGAAGACGTCTCCCAGTAAGTCGATCTTCAGGGGGTTAGTGTTAGGTTTTTTTAAGGGTGTATTGGGTGGGTTTTATTTTTAGGATAGGGCTTTGGGCCGCAAAAGAGCTAACTGCCCTTTTAAGGGCAATGCCCATCCAAATGACCTTTTCAGGGCAATGGGGAGCTTAAGTTTCTTTAGTTAGTTTTTTTTTGGGGGGTTGGTTGTGTGGGTGGTGGGTTTTACTGTTGGGGGGTTGTTTGTATTTTTTTCCAGGTAAAAGAGCTGATTACTTAGGGGCAATGCCCCGCAAAAGGCCCTTATAAGGGGCTATTGGTAGTTTAGTTTAGGCTAGGGTTTTTTTTATTGGGGGGGGCTTTTTTATTTTGATAGGGCTATTAGATAAGGTGTAATTAGATTAAATATCTGTAATTTGTTTTTTATTTTCTGTAATTTAGTGTTTTCTTTGTACTTTAGATAATTTAATTTAATTTAATTTAGGTCATTGTATTTAATTTAGTTAATTTATTTAATCATAGTGTAACTTAGGTTAGGTTTTATTTTACAGGTACTTTTGTATTTATTTTAGCTAGGTAGTTATTAAATAGTTAATAACTATTTAGTAACTATTCTACCTAGTTAACATATATACAAACTTGCCTGTAAAATAAAAATAAACCCTAAACTAGCTACAATGTAACTATTAGTTATCTTAGGGTTTATTTTATAGGTAAGTATTTAGTTTTAAATATGAATAATTTAGGTAATGATAGGAATTTAATTTAGATTTATTTAAATTAGATTTAAGTTAGGGGTGTTAAGGTTTGACTTAGGTTTAGGGGTTAATAAATGTAATATAGTGGTGGGGACGGCAGATTAGGGGTTAATAAGTATAATGTAGGTGGCAGCGGTGTTGGGGGGCCATATTAGGGGTTAATAAGTATAATGTAGGTGGCGGCAGTGGGGCAGATTAGGGGTTAATAAGTATAATGTAGGTGACAGTATACAGATAAAGCTGGGAAAAAGCCGAAGAGCAGTGAGATCGATGACTGTTAGTTAACAACAGTCCGCTGCTCATCGCCCCGTACTTGGTGCGCAACTTTTTAACAGCTTTTTTGGTAACTTTGGAGAGCGTATTCAGGTCCGCGGCAGCGAAGTTAGGCGATCTTAGGCAAGAGTATTGGTGCCGTTGAATGCAAGTAAGTTGACGGCTTGATAAATAGGCCCCTTTGGCTAAATTCTGCCGCTTCCACCTTAAAAACATCTCTAAAATTAGACATTTCCTTACACAAGACACAACTAATATTTTAATCCACTCCCTCACCCTTCCCCGCCTTGACTACTGCAATTCTGTCCTCTCTGGTCTCCCTAGCTGCCGTCTAGCTCCTTTACAATCCCCAAATCTGCTGCCCACCCGCATCACCAACACCAAATTAAAGTATTAACCCCTAAACCCTCGACCCCCACATTGATAAAACTAAATAAACATGTTAACCCCTAAACTGCTGCCCTCTCACATCGCAAATACTAAAAGAAACCTGTTAACCCCTAAACCACTGGCCCCCACCTTGCAACACACTAAATTAAACTATTAACCCCTAAACCTAACACCCCCTAACTTTAAATTAAAGTTACAATATAACTATCTATAAATAAATAAAAACTTACCTATGCTTAAACTATAAATAAACCTAAGATAACTATTTAAAAAAAAAATATACAAAAAATAAAAAACCTAACGGGTAGATTTAGAGTTTTGTCGGTAACGCCCCACGTAGTTTACGCTGGCTTTTTTTCCCCCGCACCTTTTAAATTCCGCTGCTATTTAGAGTTCACAGAATGGCTGCATTAGGTTCCAAAAAGGGATCGTAGAGCATAATTTACCGCCACTGTAACTCTCAATACCAGCGGTACTTACGGACGCGGCCAGCTTCAAAAACGTGCTCGTGCACGATTCCCAATAGGAAACAATGGGACAGTTTGAGCTGAAAAAAACCCTGCAAAAAAGCAGCATTCAGCTCCTAACGCAGCCCCATTGTTTCCTATGGGGAAACACTTCCTAAGTCTGCACCTAACACCCTAACATGTACCCCGAGTCTAAACACCCCTAACCTTACACTTATTAACCCCTAATCTGCCGTCCCCGCTATCGCTGACACCTGCATATTTTTTTAACCCCTAATCTACCGCTCTGTACACCGCCGCAACCTACATTATACCTATGTACCCCTAATCTCCTGCCCATAACACCACCGACCCCTATATTATATTTATTAACCTCTAATCTGCCCCACACAACGTCGCCGCCAGCTACCTACAATAATTAACCCCTAATCTGCCGACCGGACCTCACCGCTACTATAATAAATGTATTAACTCCTAATCCGCCTCACTCCCGCCTCAATAACCCTATAATAAATAGTATTAACCCCTAATCTGCCCTCCCTAACATCGCTGACACCTAACTTCAAGTATTAACTCCTAATCTGCCGACCGGACCTCACCGCTACTCTAATAAATTTATTAACCTCTAAAGCTAAATCTAACCCTAACACTAACACCCCCTAAATTAAATATAATTTAAATCTAACAAAATAAATTAACCCTTATTAAATAAATTATTCCTATTTAAAGCTAAATACTTACCTGTAAAATAAACCCTAATATAGCTACAATATAACAAATAATTATATTGTAGCTATTTTAGGATTAATATTTATTTTACAGGCAACTTTGTATTTATTTTAACCAGGTACAATAGCTATTAAATAGTTAATAACTATTTAATAGCTACCTAGTTAAAATAATTACAACATTATCTGTAAAATAAATCCTAACCTAAGTTACAATTAAACCTAACACTACACTATCAATAAATTAATTACATAAAATACCTACAAATAAATACAATTAAATAAACTAACTAAAGTACAAAAAATAAAAAAAGAACTAAATTACAAAAAATAAAAAAATTATTTACAAACATTAGAAAAAGATTACAACAATTTTAAGCTAATTACACCTACTCTAAGCCCCCTAATAAAATAACAAAGCCCCCAAAAATAAAAAAATGCCCTACCCTATTCTAAAATTAAAATAGAAAAGCTTGTTTACCTTACCAGCCCTTAAAAGGGCCTTTTGCGGGGCATGCCCCAAAGAAAACAGCTCTTTTGCCTGTAAAAAAAAAACATACAATACCCCCCTCAACATTACAACCCACCACCCACATACCCCTAATCTAACCCAAACCCCCCTTAAATAAACCTAACACTAAGCCCCTGAAGATCATCCTACCTTATCTTCACCACGCCGGGTATAACCGATCGGTCCAGGCTCCAAAGTCTTCATCCAAGCCCAAGCGGGGGCTGAAGAGGTCCATGATCCGGCTGAAGTCTTGGCCCAAGCGGGGGCTGAAGAGGTCCATGATCCGGCTGAAGTCTTCATCCAAGCGGGAGCTGAAGAGGTCCATGATCTGGCTGAAGTCTTCTATCAAGCAGCATCCTCAATCTTCTTTCTTACGGATCCATCTTCATCCCGCCGATGCGGAACATCCTTCTTCACCGACGACTTCCCAATGAATGACCGTTCCTTTAAGGGATGTCATCCAAGATGGCATCCCTCGAATTCCGATTGGCTTAAAGGGACAGTCAACACCAGAATTTTTGTTGTTTAAAAAGATAGAAAATCCCTTTATTACCCATTCCCCAGTTTTGCATAACCAACACTGTTATATTAATACACTTTTTACTGCTGTGACTATCTTGTATCTAAGCATCTTCTGACCGCCCCTAATCACATGACTTTTAGTTATTATCTATTGACTTGCAGTTTAGCCAATTAGTGCAGTGTCTGCCACAACTCACGGGCGTAATCACAATGCTATCTTTATGGTTTACCTGAACTACTCTCCCCTGCTGTGAAAAGCAAATACAAAAGCATGTGATTAGAGGCGGCCTTCAAGAGCTTAGAAATTATCATATGAGCCTTTCTAGGTTTGCTCTCAACTAGAATACCAAGAGAACAAAGCAAAATTGTTGATAAAAATAAATTGGAAAGTTGTTTAAAATTACATGCCCTATTTGAAAAATAAAAGTTTTTTTGGGCCTTGACTGTCCCTTTAAATCTGATTGGCTGATTCCATCAGCCAATCAGAATTTTCCTACCTTAATTCCGATTGGCTGATAGAATCCTATCAGCCAATCGGAATTCGAGGGACGCCATCTTGGATGACGTCCCTTAAAGGAACCGTCATTCGTCGGGAAGTCATTGGTGAAGAAGGATGTTCCGCGTTGGCGGGATGAAGATTGATCCGGAAGAAAGAAGATTGAAGATGCCGCTTGATAGAAGACTTCAGCCGGATCATGGACCTCTTCAGCTCCCGCTTGGATGAAGACTTCAGCCGGATCATGGACCTCTTTAGCCCCCGCTTGGGCTTGGATGAAGACTTCGGGGCCTGGACCGATCGGTGATACCCGGCGTGGTGAAGATAAGGTAGGATGATCTTCAGGGGCTTAGTGTTAGGTTTATTTATTTTTTGTACTTTAGTTAGTTTATTTAATTGTATTTATTTGTAGGTATTTATGTAATTAATTTATTGATAGTGTAGTGTTAGGTTTAATTGTAACTTAGGTTACAATTTATTTTACAGGTAATTCTGTAATTATTTTAACTAGGTAGCTATTAAATAGTTCTTAACTATTTAATAGCTATTGTACCTGGTTAAAATAAATACAAAGTTGCCTGTAAAATAAATATTAATCCTAAAATAGCTACAATATAATTATAATTTATATTGTAGCTATATTAGGGTTTATTTTACAGGTAAGTATTTAGCTTTAATTAGGATTAATTTATTTAATAAGAGTTAATTTATTTCGTAAGATAAAAATTATATTTAACTTAGGGGGGTGTTAGTGTTAGGGTTAGACTTAGCTTTAGGGGTTAATAAATTTAATAGAGTAGCGGTGAGGTCCAGTCGGCAGATTAGGGGTTAATACTTGAAGTTAGTTGTCGGTGATGTTAGGGAGGGCAGATTAGGGGTTAATACTATTTATTATAGGGTTATTGAGGCGGATTAGGGGTTAATAACTTTATTATAGTAGCGGTGAGGTCCGGTCGGCAGATTAGGGGTTAATAATTGTAGGTAAGGTAGCAGCGACGTTGGGGGCTGCAGATTAGGGGTTAATAAATATAATATAGGGGTCGGCGGTGTTAGGGGCAGCAGATTAGGGGTACATAGGGATAACGTAGGTGGTGGCGGTGTGCGGTCGGCAGATTAGTGGTTAAAAAAATTTAAGAAAGTGGCGGCGATGTGGGTGGACCTCGGTTTAGGGGTACATAGGTAGTTTATGGGTGTTAGTGTACTTTAGAGCACAGCAGTTAAGAGCTTTATGAACCGGCGTTATCCCAGAAAGCTCTACAAGAAGGCGGGATAGAATTAACTAATATAAAACATAACTTTTATGATACGATGATTAAAAAGGGATTACTACAAAGAATTAAAAACCTAGGATTCAGTGGTCATAAATAAATTACCTGCATATAATCTAATTAAATGGGCCTCTGTGGTATGATAGCCACAGTAATAGTTCAGGTAATAGCTTACACATATACTTGTGAATAGATATAGTGGGTATATGTTGGTTGTGAAAAATCTAAATTAGATCTCCTAATGGTAAGTACCATTCAAGGGATATAGGTCTAGTATCTGTCAGGGGATTGCCACAAACAGTATATATTGCATGTAATGAGATGTTGTCACATGCGACCCCAGTGTATGGGGTATTAGTTGGTAGATATATACCACTGGAACATAAGATATTTATTGTCAAGTACTGATATTCTGTCAGGTAGATTAATATTTCCTGATGATTTATAGTATTCACTTTGATAAAGCCCTATACAGGCAAAACGAGTTAGGTGTTTACACAGAGCTTATGGGAGCTCTTTTTTAAATGTTAGGAAACGTGGTTTAACTGTTTATCATTATCATACAATTAAAGTGTGGTATATGTGGGCATATTCACGTCGGAGGGCTGCTGACACCATGAGTGCTATAGACTATGCAATAGTATAATACAACGATTTATACTAATAGAATTTGTTGGCACTCTACTAGGTAGCGACTAGCGAATATAGTTAAATATAGTGTATTACAAGTCTCCAATGATATATATTAACATAATTTGTTGGCACTTTACTAGGTAGTGACTAGTGAATACAGTGAAACATAGTGTATTACAAGTCTCCACGGTAATCATTCAGACCTGCCGCAAACTCTATAAGATTATAATTATATTCACAGTCGAAATTACTCTATCATCAGGTCTCTTATATGATACGGAATCACGACTGTTAGTTTACAGTTACGGTTGTAGCGGCATTGTCACATAAATGTTCATTTCCGTTTAACTGGGTGATTAATGGTACAATTGTAGCATACTATATGATATATTAGAATTGACTGTCTATCAGTTGATCTTTGTCTGAGGACTGAGGAACGGAATATTGATAAGATATTTGCTACTTAATATATTTAGTGATCTCACCCTCTATTATAATATACCTATCAACATTCTATTGAGTCCTCACTTAATTATTGAATCTGATCTCAGTAACGGTATTAGACACTGAATTACAAATTGCTACAAGTTTAATACATGGTTGCTATATATATGCTGATCCCAGTAACGGCATTAGACACTGAATTACAAATTGTTACAAGTTCAATACACGGTTGCGATATACATGCTGTAAAAAGGAACATAATTACAAACTGCTACAAGTTCAATACATTGTTGCAATATATATGCTGTTATAGAAATATATATATGCACGCTATAGAGGACATAGTAATATCAATAGGAATGACTCTGATCAGTATAACATGATCACAGTTCATATACCTGACATGCAATGCCTATGTACCACATGTCCAACAATTTGACGTGTAATTATTGAGTAGTGATGTCGCAAATATTTTGCCGGTGAATAGTTCCCGGTGAATATAGCATGTTCGCATTCCCCGCGGCGGGCTAACATATGCGATGTTCGATCTGCCCCCTATTCGTCATCATTGAGTAAACTTTGACTCTGTACCTAACAGTCAGCAGACACATTACAGCCAATCAGCAGCAGACACTCCCTCCCAGACCCTCCCACCTCCTGGACAGCATCCATTTTAGATTAATTTGGAAGCTGCATTCTTAGTGAGAGGTGGGACAGTGTAGCTGCTGCTGATTTATTAGGGAAATCGATAGCTAGGCTAGTGTATTCAGTGTCCACTACAGTCCTGAAGAACTCATCTGATCTCTGCTGTAAGGACAGCACCCCAAAAAGCCCTTTTTAGGGCTAGAACATTAGTCTGCTTTTTTTTTCCCTGTGTAATCTAATTGCAGTTGCCTGCCTGCCAGCGTGTGTGTCAGGCTCACAGCGTATACTGTGCCCACTTGCCCAGTGCCCCCACTCATATCTGGTGTAACAGTAGTGTACATTTAAAAAAAACAACACTTTTTTGACTGTGAAATAATAGCAGACAGCTGTCAGTACCCAAGATGGCCGCCAATAAGGCAAATGGGGAGGGTTAGAGCTGTTTTTGGGGGATCAGGGAGGTTGGGGGCTAAGGGGGGGATGCTACACCACAGCATATGTAAATATGCTAAAAAAATAAAAAAATGTAAAAACCTTTTATTTTAGTACTGGCATACTTTCTGCCAGTACTTAAGATGGTGGGGACAATTGTGGGGTGGGGGAGGGAAGGGAGCTGTTTGGGAGGGATCAGGGGGTCTGATGTGTCAGGTGGGAGGCTGATCTCTACACTAAAGCTAAAATTAACCCTGCAAGCTCCCTACAAACTACCTAATTAACCCCTTCACTGCTAGCCATAATACACGTGTGATGCGCAGCAGCATTTAGTGGCCTTCTAATTACCAGAAAGCAACACCAAAGTCATATATGTCTGCTATTTCTGAACAAAGGGGATCCCAGAGAAGCATTTACAACCATTTGTGCCATCATTGCCCAAGTTGTTTGTAAATGATTTCAGTGAGAAACCTAAAATTGTGAAAAATTTTACTTTTTTTTTTAATTTGATCGCATTTGGCGGTGAAATGGTGGCATGAAATATACCAAAATGGGCCTAGATCAATACTTTGGATTGTCTACTACACTACACTTAAGCTAAAATTAACTCTACAAGCTCCCTACATGCTCCCTAATTAACCCCTTCACTGCTGGGCATACAACACGTGTGGTGCGCAGTGGCATTTAGCAGCCTTCTAATTACCAAAAAGCAACGCCAAAGCCATATAAGTATGCTATTTCTGAACAAAGGGGATCCCAGGGAAGCATTTACAACCATTTATGCCATAATTGCATAAGTTGTTTGTAAATAATTTCTGTGAGAAACCTAAAGTTTGTGAAAAAGTGAACAATTTTTTTTTTATTTGATCGCATTTGGCGGTGAAATGGTGGCATGAAATATACCAAAATGGGCCTAGATCAATACTTTGGGATGTCTTCTAAAAAAAATATATATATACATGTCAAGGGATATTCAGGTATTCCTGACAGATATCAGGGTTCCAATGTAACTAGCGCTCATTTTGAAAAAAAAGTAGTTTTGAAATAGCAAAGTGCTTCTTGTATTTATTTCCCTATAACTTGCAAAAAAAGCAAAGAACATGTTAACATTGGGTATTTCTAAACTCAGGACAAAATTTAGAAACCATTTAGCATGGTTGTTTTTTGGTGGTTGTAGATGTGTAACAGATTTTTCAGGGCCTGCCAGGGCACAGTGTCACACCAGTACAACTCATATCTGGTGTAACAGTAGTGTACATTAAAAAAAAAATACAATTTTGACTGTAATAGATTGAATAGCAGTTAGTTGTCTGCAAGCGTGTGTGTCAGGCCTACAGCGTCTACTCTGCCAACTTCTGCCAGTGCACAGTGCCACTCATATCTGTTGTCACAGTAGCTTGCACGCATAGTACCACTAATCGAAAAAAAAAATGACAGGCAGAGGCAGGGGCCGTCGTGGTCATGGTGCTGTGATTCCCTTTGGCCCTAGAATAATGCCCAGTGTTCAGAGGCCACGTACCCTGAACTCGAAAAGTTCTGAGGACATAGTTGACTGGCTAACACAGGATACCCAATCTTCTACAGCTTCCGCTCAGAACATTGACGCACCATCCTCCTCCAGCTTAGCTTCGGGCACCTCTCAAGTTACCACTCGCCCGCCTGCCGCCACCACCAACACTAGCACCACAGCCGCTTCACTTGATCTGTCAGAGGAGTTATTTACACATCAGTTGGAAGAAATGAATGATGTGCAACCATTATTGCCAGAGGATGTAGATAACAGGGACATGTCTCAGTCAGGCAGCATTATACACATGGACGTGTGATGATGATGATGTTGTACCTGCTGCGGGAGTTTGGTCTGTCACTGTGAAGCGGGCGTAACACTACCTGATCGATACAACATCATACCTGATGTTTTAAAGCACGTTATTCCATACAATTTAGGAATGTTAGGTGATTTATGCCCTTTATGGATTAAAACTAGACTCTGCATCAACTATGTAATTTTCCATGGGAGTTTTGCCATGGATCCCCCTCCGGCACGCCACTCTACTCTTCTAATTACTGGGGATAAAATTCTAATATAGCATTTTAATTGTAGTAAATCTATAGAACTATGAATCAAAACTAACTGCAGGACATATATTACGCAGCTCATTTTTGAACCCAGGCTATGTACATCACTCACAAGTGAATAATATAAATCATCAGGAAATATTAATCTACCTGACAGAATATCAGTGTCTGACAATAAATATCTAATGTTCCAGTGGTATATATCTACCAACTAATACCCCATACACTGGGGTCGCATGTGGCAACATCTCATTACATGCAATATATACTGTTTGTGGCAATCCCAAGACAAATACTAGACCTATATCCCTTGAATGGTACTTACCATTACGAAATCTAATTTAGATTTTTCACAACCAACATATACCCACTATATCTATTCACAAGTATATGTGTATGCTATTACCTGAACTATTACTTTGGCTATCATACCACAGAGGCCCATTTAATTAGATCCAACACCTATAACATTAATTTCAATCTATCATTGATTTAGATTGGGGAGCTTGTCCGCTTGCAGTGCCATTGCTCCATCCATTTGTCACTAATAATTTTAATTAGTATCAGCAATGGTGAGGGACGGCAGATTAGGGGTATATAGATTAGGGGTAGGTTTTTACATAACTTTCCTGTCCCCATAGACATCAATGGGGATTGTGTTATAGAGTTCGCCATTACGCAATCGCAGGTGTTTTTTTCTAACACTTTCTCTCCATTGATGTCTAAGGGGGAAAACGTGCATGAGCATGACAAGTCAGGCCTTGGCTTTTGTGGGGTATGGAGCTTAACGCACCATACCGCTCAACAAAATAAGTTTTTTCTGTAACTTGTAATGGCAGCGCTATGGAAAGTGCGGTACCGCTAAATTTATAGCTTTATTTACGAACCGGGTTTAGCGCACAACTTGTAATTTAGTTGACTGTTAATTAAAAAGGTTATAAACAATAGTATTTATTTTAAAAAGTGCTTAAATTTTAACCCCCAAGACATGCACTATTTGAAAGACCATGTGTTAACCTTTTAAATTGTGGGTCATGGATGTTTCTAGGGTGTAATGGAACTGAGATTGGAGGGAGTTTGAACACCAACCCCTACATCCTTATTGGCACTTCCAAGTATTTAGGGCTTGGTGATGTCACCAGCATCCCTAAGCTCCCTGGGCAATGCCAGAGTCCTAGACGGACAGGTATGCAGTGCAAGTCCAGGGAGGGGGTATGATAAGCTCCAAAAGTGCCCCCCTCCAGATGATGACCTCTGGTCACCATACACACTAAACACATTGTGCAGATGATGACCATGTGTTGTCATTTTCACTAAAAGGGTTAAACACTACTTGTTTTAATAATATCATATTTAGGTGTGATCCAACAACTAAGAAGACCTAAGTATAAAGGCACAATGCTAGTTTTAGATTGTAAGAATTATTAATTGAAGAGTTTTGGATCCTACCTGTGCTGAGGCTGCACAGTCCACATTTTTTTTCTACACTGGACATCTATCCAAAATATGAACAATCCCCCCCCCCCAGTTTGTACTGCTAATAATTACTCACCTGCCTTGTCTTGATTGAAGATTTGACAACCAAAGTATTTTATTATTTTTCATAAGTATTGCTTATCAGCTGGTATCTTCAATTTAAACAGTTTCTGTTAGCATAGTATAATCACAGTGGCTCATTCTATTCTTTGTTTGTCATTTAATTATTCTTATATCACTTCTTGTCTTGGGTTTATTAACAGTGAATATATACTAGATATAATGATGTATTCAAAATAAAGATTATCCTGACAATAATATATAGATGTGTATATATACAGTATATATATATATATATATATATATATATATATATATATCCTATAATATAAAAGGCCAAGTGTGTTTGTCTGAAGCTGTCATGCGCAGTACAGACAGCACGAGGACAAACACACCTGGCCTTTGAGTCCCTGCTGGTGATCTGCACCGAGGCAGAAGTGGGCATGGCCGGGCGTGAGCGGGGGCGTGACCGGACGTGAAGGGGCGTGGTCGGTGTGAATGTACATGAGGGGGCGTGGCCTGTCGTGAAGGGGGCGTGGTCAGGCGCAGTCGCACAATGGAAGATGGGAGAGAGAGAGATAGAGAGAGGGGAGAGAGAAAGAGGGGGAGAAAGAGAGGGGGAGAGAGACAGCAAAAGACAGGGGGGAGAAAGAGAGGGGGAGAGAGACAGCAAAAGAAAGGGGGAGAGAGACAGTAAAAGAGAGGGGGGAGAGAGACAGCAAAAGAGAGGGGGAAAGAGACAGCAAAAGAGAGGGGGGAAAGAGACAGCAAAAGAGAGGGGGGAGAGACAGCAAAAGAGAGGGGGGAGAGAGACAGCAAAAGAGAGAGGGGGAGAGAGACAGCAAAAGAGAGGGGGGATAGAGACAGAAAAAGAGAAGAGGAAAGAGACAGAAAAAGAGAGGGGGAAAGAGACAGCAAAAGAGAGGGGGGAGAGACAGCAAAAGAGAGGGGGGAGAAAGAGAGGGGGGAGAGAGACAGCAAAAGAGAGGGGGAGAGAGACAGCAAAAGAGAGGGGGGATAGAGACAGCAAAAGAGAGGGGGAGAGAGACAGCAAAAGAGAGGGGGAGAGAGACAGCAAAAGAGAGAGGGGGAGAGAGAGAGATAGAGAGAGGGGAGAGAGAAAGAGGGGGAGAAAGAGAGGGGGAGAGAGACAGCAAAAGACAGGGGGGAGAAAGAGAGGGGGGAGAGAGACAGCAAAAGAGAGGGGGAGAGAGACAGCAAAAGAGAGGGGGGATAGAGACAGCAAAAGAGAGGGGGAGAGAGACAGCAAAAGAGAGGGGGAGAGAGACAGCAAAAGAGAGAGGGGGAGAGAGACAGTAAAAGAGAGAGGGGGAGAGAGACAGCAAAAGAGAGGGGGAGAGAGAGCACAAAAGAGAGGGAGGAGAGAGAGCACAAAAGAGAGGGGGAAGAGAGACAGCAAAAGAGAGGGGGAGAGAGACAGCAAAAGAGAGAGGGGGAGAGAGACAGCAAAAGAGAGGGGGAGAGAGACAGCAAAAGAGAGAAGGGGAGAGAGACAGCAAAAGAGAGGGGGGATAGAGACAGCAAAAGAGAGAGGGGGAGAGAGACAGCAAAAGAGAGGGAGGAGAGAGACAGCAAAAGAGAGGGGGGAGAGAGACAGCAAAAGAGAGGGGGAGAGAGACAGCAAAAGAGAGGGGGAGAGAGACAGCAAAAGAGAGAGGGGGAGAGAGACAGCAAAATAGAGGGGGAGAGAGACAGCAAAAGAGAGGGGGGAGAGAGACAGCAAAAGAGAGGGGGAGAGAGACAGCAAAAGAGAGGGGGAGAGAGACAGCAAAAGAGAGA
The DNA here is from genome assembly GCF_027579735.1 of Bombina bombina. Lineage (NCBI taxonomy): Eukaryota > Metazoa > Chordata > Amphibia > Anura > Bombinatoridae > Bombina > Bombina bombina. The sequence goes on along the minus strand of NC_069501.1, from coordinate 437,103,144 downwards.
GGGGGAGAGAGACAGCAAAAGAGAGGGGGAGAGAGACAGCAAAAGAGAGAGGGGGAGAGAGACAGTAAAAGAGAGGGGGGAGAGAGACAGCAAAAGAGAGGGGGGGTAGAGAAAGCAAAAGAGAGAGGGGGAGAGAGACAGCAAAAGAGAGGGGGAGAGAGAGCACAAAAGAGAGGGGGAAGAGAGAGCGCAAAAGAGAGGGGGAAGAGAGACAGCAAAAGAGAGGGGGAGAGAGACAGCAAAAGAGAGAGGGGGAGAGAGACAGCAAAAGAGAGAGGGGGAGAGAGACAGCAAAAGAGAGAGGGGGAGAGAGACAGCAAAAGAGAGGGGGGATAGAGACAGCAAAAGAGAGAGCGGGAGAGAGACAGCAAAAGAGTGGGGGAGAGAGAGCAAAAGAGAGGGGGGAAGAGCGCAAAAGAGAGGGGGAGAGAGAGCATAAAAGAGAGGGGGAAGAGAGAGCGCAAAAGAGGGGGGAGAGAGAGCGCAAAAGAGAGGGGGAAGAGCGCAAAACAGAGGGGGGAGAGAGAGCACAAAACAGAGGCGGGAGAGAGCACAAAAGAGAGGGGTGGAGAGAGAGTGCAAAAGAGTGGGGTGGAAAGAGAGCGCAAAAGAGAGGGGTGAGAGAGCGCAAAAGAGAGGGGGTGAGAGAGCGCAAAAGAGAGGGGGAGAGAGACAGCAAAAGAGAGAGGGGGAGAGAGACAGCAAAAGAGAGGGGGAGAGAGACAGCAAAAGAGAGAGGGGAGAGAGACAGCAAAATAGAGGGGGAGAGAGACAGCAAAAGAGAGAGGGGGAGAGAGACAGCAAAAGAGAGGGGGGATAGAGAAAGCAAAAGAGAGAGGGGGAGAGAGACAGCAAAAGAGAGGGGGAGAGAGCGCAAAAGAGAGGGAGAGAGAGCGCAAAAGAGAGGGGGGAGAGAGACAGCAAAATAGAGGGGGGATAGAGAAAGCAAAAGAGAGAGGGGGAGAGAGACAGCAAAAGAGAGGGGGAGAGAGCGCAAAAGAGAGGGGGGAGAGAGACAGCAAAAGAGAGGGGGAGAGAGACAGCAAAAGAGAGGGGGATAGAGACAGCAAAAGAGAGAGGGGAGAGATACAGCAAAAGAGAGGGGGATAGAGACAGCAAAAAAGGGAGGGGGAGAGAGACAGCAAAAGAAAGGGGGAGAGAGACAGCAAAAGAGAGGGGGAGAAAGACAGCAAAAGAAAGGGGGAGAGAGACAGCAAAAGAGAGAGGGGGAGAGATACAGAAAAAGAGAGGGGGGATAGAGACATTAAAAGAGAGAGGGGGAGAGAGACAGCAAAAGAGAGGGGGAGAGAGCACAAAAGAGAGGGGGGAAGAGCGCAAAAGAGAGGGGGAGAGAGAGCGCAAAAGAGAGGGGGAAGAGAGAGCGCAAAAGAGGGGGGAGAGAGAGCGCAAAAGAAAGGGGGGAGAGAGAGCGCAAAAGAGAGGGGGGAGAGAGAGCACAAAAGAGAGAGGGGGAAGAGCGCAAAAGAGAGGGGTGGAGAGAGAGTGCAAAAGAGAGGGGTGGAGAGAGAGTGCAAAAGAGAGGGGTGGAGAGAGAGCGCAAAAGAGAGGGGGGTGAGAGAGCGCAAAAGAGAGGGGGAGAGAGACAGCAAAAGAGAGAGAGAGAGACAGCAAAAGAGAGAGGGGGAGAGAGACAGCAAAAGAGAGAATGGGAGAGAGACAGCAAAAGAGAGAAGGGGAGAGAGACAGCAAAAGAGAGGGGGGATAGAGACAGCAAAAGAGAGAGCGGGAGAGAGACAGCAAAAGAGAGGGAGAGAGCGCAAAAGAGAGGGGGGAAGAGCGCAAAAGAGAGGGGGAGAGAGAGCATAAAAGAGAGGGGGAAGAGAGAGCGCAAAAGAAGGGGGAGAGAGAGCGCAAAAGAGAGGGGGGAAGAGCGCAAAAGAGAGGGGGGAGAGAGAGCACAAAACAGAGGGGGGAGAGAGCGCAAAAGAGAGGGGTGGAGAGAGAGTGTAAAAGAGTGGGGTGGAGAGAGAGCGCAAAAGAGAGGGGGTGAGAGAGCGCAAAAGAGAGGGGGAGAGAGACAGCAAAAGAGAGAGGGGGAGAGAGACAGCAAAAGAGAGAGGGGAGAGAGACAGCAAAAGAGAGGGGGAGAGAGACAGCAAAAGAGAGAGGGGGAGAGAGACAGCAAAAGAGAGGGGGGATAGAGAAAGCAAAAGAGAGAGGGGGAGAGAGACAGCAAAAGAGAGGGGGAGAGAGTGCAAAAGAGAGGGAGAGAGAGCGCAAAAGAGAGGGGGGAGAGAGACAGCAAAATAGAGGGGGGATAGAGAAAGCAAAAGAGAGAGGGGGAGAGAGACAGCAAAAGAGAGGGGGAGAGAGCGCAAAAGAGAGGGGGGAGAGAGACAGCAAAAGAGAGGGGGAGAGAGACAGCAAAAGAGAGGGGGATAGAGACAGCAAAAGAGAGAGGGGAGAGATACAGCAAAAGAGAGGGGGATAGAGACAGCAAAAAAGGGAGGGGGAGAGAGACAGCAAAAGAGAGGGGGAGAGAGACAGCAAAAGAAAGGGGGAGAGAGACAGCAAAAGAGAGGGGGAGAAAGACAGCAAAAGAAAGGGGGAGAGAGACAGCAAAAGAGAGAGAGGGAGAGATACAGAAAAAGAGAGGGGGGATAGAGACATTAAAAGAGAGAGGGGGAGAGAGACAGCAAAAGAGAGGGGGAGAGAGCGCAAAAGAGAGGATGGGAAGAGCACAAAAGAGAGGGGGAGAGAGAGCACAAAAGAGAGGGGGAAGAGAGAGCGCAAAAGAGGGGGGAGAGAGAGCGCAAAAGAAAGGGGGGAGAGAGAGCGCAAAAGAGAGGGGGGAGAGAGAGCACAAAAGAGAGAGGGGGAAGAGCGCAAAAGAGAGGGGTGGAGAGAGAGTGCAAAAGAGAGGGGTGGAGAGAGAGCGCAAAAGAGAGGGGGGTGAGAGAGCGCAAAAGAGAGGGGGAGAGAGACAGCAAAAGAGAGAGAGGGAGAGAGACAGCAAAAGAGAGGGGGGAGAGAGACAGCAAAAGAGAGAGGGGAGAGAGACAGCAAAAGAGAGGGGAGAGAGACAGCAAAAGAGAGGGGGAGAGAGACAGCAAAAGAGAGAGGGGGAGAGAGACAGCAAAAGAGAGGGGGGATAGAGACAGCAAAAGAGAGAGGGGGAGAGAGACAGCAAAAGAGAGGGGGAGAGAGCACAAAAGAGAGGGGGGAAGAGCGCAAAAGAAAGGGGGGAGAGAGAGCGCAAAAGAGAGGGGGAAGAGAGAGCGCAAACGAGGGGGGAGAGAGAGAGCGCAAAAGAGAGGGGGAGAGAGACAGCAAAAGAGAGAGAGGGAGAGAGACAGCAAAAGAGAGGGGGGAGAGAGACAGCAAAAGAGAGAGGGGAGAGAGACAGCAAAAGAGAGGGGAGAGAGACAGCAAAAGAGAGGGGGAGAGAGACAGCAAAAGAGAGAGGGGGAGAGAGACAGCAAAAGAGAGGGGGGATAGAGACAGAAAAAGAGAGAGGGGGAGAGAGACAGCAAAAGAGAGGGGGAGAGAGCACAAAAGAGAGGGGGGAAGAGCGCAAAAGAAAGGGGGGAGAGAGAGCGCAAAAGAGAGGGGGAAGAGAGAGCGCAAACGAGGGGGGAGAGAGAGAGAGCGCAAAAGAGAGGGGGGAAGAGCGCAAAAGAGAGGGGGAGAGAGACAGCAAAAGAGAGAGAGGGAGAGAGACAGCAAAAGAGAGGGGGGAGAGAGACAGCAAAAGAGAGAGGGGAGAGAGACAGCAAAAGAGAGGGGAGAGATACAGCAAAAGAGAGGGGGAGAGAGACAGCAAAAGAGAGGGGGAGAGAGAGCAAAAGAGAGGGGGGAAGAGCGCAAAAGAGAGGGGGAGAGAGAGCATAAAAGAGAGGGGGAAGAGAGAGCGCAAAAGAGGGGGGAGAGAGAGCGCAAAAGAGAGGGGGAAGAGCGCAAAACAGAGGGGGGAGAGAGAGCACAAAACAGAGGGGGGAGAGAGCACAAAAGAGAGGGGTGGAGAGAGAGTGCAAAAGAGTGGGGTGGAAAGAGAGCGCAAAAGAGAGGGGTGAGAGAGCGCAAAAGAGAGGGGGTGAGAGAGCGCAAAAGAGAGGGGGAGAGAGACAGCAAAAGAGAGAGGGGGAGAGAGACAGCAAAAGAGAGGGGGAGAGAGCACAAAAGAGAGGGGGGAAGAGCGCAAAAGAAAGGGGGGAGAGAGAGCGCAAAAGAGAGGGGGAAGAGAGAGCGCAAACGAGGGGGGAGAGAGAGAGCGCAAAAGAGAGGGGGGAAGAGCGCAAAAGAGAGGGGGAGAGAGACAGCAAAAGAGAGAGAGGGAGAGAGACAGCAAAAGAGAGGGGGGAGAGAGACAGCAAAAGAGAGAGGGGAGAGAGACAGCAAAAGAGAGGGGAGAGAGACAGCAAAAGAGAGGGGGAGAGAGACAGCAAAAGAGAGGGGGAGAGAGACAGCAAAAGATAGGGGGGATAGAAACAGCAAAAGAGAGAGGGGAGAGAGACAGCAAAAGAGAGGGGGAGAGAGCACAAAAGAGAGTGGGGAAGAGCGCAAAAGAAAGGGGGAGAGAGAGCGCAAAAGAGAGGGGGGAAGAGAGAGCGCAAAAGAAGGGGGAGAGAGAGCGCAAAAGAGAGGGGGGAAGAGCGCAAAAGAGAGGGGGAGAGAGAGCGCAAAAGAGAGGGGGAGAGAGCGCAAAAGAGAGGGTGGAGAGAGAGCGCAAAAGAGAGGGGTGGAGAGAGAGCACAAAAGAGAGTGGGGTGAGAGAGCGCAAAAGAGAGGGGGGTGAGAGAGCGCAAAGAGAGGGGGAGAGAGACAGCAAAAGAGAGAGGGGGAGAGAGACAGCAAAAGTGAGGGGGGAGAGAGACAGCAAAAGAGAGAGGGGAGAGAGACAGCAAAAGAGAGGGGAGAGACAGCAAAAGAGAGGGGGAGAGAGACAGCAAAAGAGAGAGGGGGAGAGAGACAGCAAAAGAGAGGGAGGATATAGACAGCAAAAGAGAGAGGGGGAGAGAGACAGCAAAAGAGAGGGGGAGAGAGCACAAAAGAGAGGGGGGAGGAGCGCAAAAGAGAGGGGGGAGAGAGAGCGCAAAAGAGAGGGGGAAGAGAGAGCGCAAAAGGGGGGGAGAGAGAGCGCAAAAGAGAGGGGGGAGAGAGAGCACAAAAGAGAGGGGGAGAGAGCGTAAAAGAGAGGGGTGGAGAGAGAGTGCAAAAGAGAGGGGTGGAGAGAGAGCGCAAAAGAGCGGGGGGTGAGAGAGCGCAAAAGAGAGGGGGGTGAGAGAGCGCAAAAGAGAGGGGGGATAAAGAGCGCAAAAGAGAAGGGGGTGAGAGAGCGCAAAAGAGAGGGGGAGAGAGAGCGCAAAAGAGAGGGGGAGAGAGAGCGCAAAAGAAAGGGTGGGGGAGAGAGCACAAAAGAGAGTGGAGAGAAAGCACAAAAGAGAGGGGGGAGAGAAAGCGCAAAAGAGAGGGGAGAGAGGGGGGAGAGAGCGCAAAAGAGATGGGGGAGAGAGAGCACAAACGAGAGGGAGAGAGAGCACAAAAGAGAGGGGGAGAGAGAGAGCGCAAAAGAGTGGGGGAGAGAGCACAAAAGAGGGGGGAGAGAAAGAGCTCAAAAAGATGGGGAGAGAGCTCAAAAGAGAGGGGGGAGAGAGAGCGCAAAAGAGAGGGGGAGAGAGAGCGCAAAAGAGAGAGGGAGAGAGAGAGAGCGCAAAAGAGAGGGGGGAGAGAGAGCGCTCAAAAGAGAGGGGGGAGAGAGAAAGCTCAAAAGAAAGGGGGAGAGAGAGAGCAAAAGAGAGGGGGAGGGAGAGAGCGCAAGAGGTGGAACCGCTGTACTACAAAAAATGGCCCGTATGAATGGGCTTTAGGACTTGTGTATATATATATATATATATATATATATATATATAAATCCAAGGTGGGTGGGCGCCAAATAGCGCAAAAAAGTACTCCTCAGTAATAATATAAAAAAGTGATATTTATTTGAAAAAGGGTAAAAACATGACAGCAAAAGCAGCTGTAAGAAGCACTAAAAACACAATGCCAGCGTTCAGACCTCAACAAACGTAACAAAGGCTACCATCAGTAACACACTACGCCGCCAGGGACTCAGATTCTGCAGTGACAGACGTGTCCCCCTGCTTAAGCCAGTACATGTCCGGGCCCATCTGAAGTATGCTAGAGAGCATTTGGATGATCCAGAAGCAGATTGGGAGAATGTCATATGGTCAGATAAAACCAAAGTAGAACTGTTTGGTAGAAACACAACTCATCATGTTTGGAGGGGAGAGAATGCTGAGTTGCAACCAAAGAATACTATACCTACTGTGAAGCATGGGGGTGGCAACATCATGCTTTGGGGCTGTTTCTCTGCAAAGGGAACAGGACGACTGATCCGTGTACATGAAAGAATGAATGGGGCCATGTATCATGAGATTTTGAGTGCCAACCTCCTTCCATCAGCAAGGGCATTGAAGATGAAACGTGGTTGGGTTTTTCAGCATGACAATGATCCTAAACACACTGCCCGGGCAACGAAGGAGTGGCTTTGTAAGAAGCATTTCAAGGTCCTGGAGTGGCCTAGCCAGTCTCCAGATCTCAACCCAATAGAAAAACTTTGGAAGGAAGTTGAAAGTCCGTGTTGCCCAGCGACAGCCCCAAAACATCACTGCTTTAGAGGAGATCTGCATGCAAGAATGGGCCAATGTACCAGCAACAGTGTGTGACAGCCTTGTGAAGATTTACAGAAAACGTTTGACCTCTGTCATTGCCAACAAAGGATATATAACAAAGTATTGAGATGAACTTTTGATATTGAACAAATATTTATTTTCCACCATAATTTGCAAATACATTATTTCCAAATCAGACAATGTGATTGTCTGGATTTGTTTACACATTTTGTCTCTCATAGTTGAGGTATACCTATGATGAAAATTACAGGCCTCTCTCATCTTCTTAAGTGGGAGAACTTTTGGTGGCTGACTAAATTCTTTTTTGCCCCACTGTATATATATAGCATTGTCATGTTGAAGCCTAGCTTTCCCTTATAAAATCACTTCTGCTTAGGATAATTTGGGATGTATACAATGTGCAAACAATGGCTGTGTGGAATATATCTATTGTAAAGTACTTTGAAATAAATGGCAGATAAAATGATTTTCCTGACAATAATATGTAGATGCACTTGTTTTATATTTTTTATAAATATTATAAAATAAGTGTAAAGGCTAAGGCCTAGATTTGGAGTTTAGCGGTAGCCGTGAAAACCAGCGTTAGAGGCTCCTAACGCTGGTTTTAGGCTACCGCCGGTATTTAGAGTCATTCAAAAAAGGGTCTAACGCTCACTTTTCAGCCGCGACTTTTCCATACCACAGATCCCCTTACGTCAATTGCGTATCCTATCTTTTCAATGGGATCTTTCTTACTCCGATATTTAGAGTCGTGGCTGAAGTGAGCGTTAGAAATCTAACGACAAAACTCCAGCCGCAGAAAAAAGTCAGTAGTTAAGAGCTTTCTGGGCTAACGCCGGTTTATAAAGCTCTTAACTACTGTGCTCTAAAGTACACTAACACCCATAAACTACCTATGTACCCCTAAACCGAGGTCCCCCCACATCGCCGACACTCGATTAAATTTTTTTAACCCCTAATCTGCCGACGGCCACCTACGTCATACTTATGTACCCCTAATCTGCTGCCCCTAACACCGCCGACCCCTATATTATATTTATTAACTAACCTAACCTGCCCCCCATAACGTCGCAGCCAGCTACCTACAATAATTAACCCCTAATCTGCCGACCGCAAAGAGCCGCCACCTACATTATAGCTATGTACCCCTAATCTGCTGCCCCTAACATCGCCGACCCCTATATTATATTTATTAAGCCCTAATCTGCCCCCCTCAACGTCGCCTCCACCTGCCTACACTTATTAACCCCTAATCTGCCGAGCGGACCACACTGCTACTATAATAAAGTTATTAACCCCTAATCCGCCTCACTAACCCTATAATAAATAGTATTAACCCCTAATCTGCCCTCCCTTACATCGCCGACACCTAACTTCAATTATTAACCCCTAATCTGCCGAGTGGAGCTCACCGCTATTCTAATAAATGTATTAACCCCTAAAGCTAAGTCTAACCCTAACACTAACAGCCCCCTAAGTTAAATATAATTTTAATCTAACGAAATTAATTAACTCTTATTAAATAAATTATTCCTATTTAAAGCTAAATACTTACCTGTAAAATAAATCCTAAAATAGCTACAATATAAATTATATTTATATTATAGCTATTTTAGGATTAATATTTATATTTATTTTAACCAGGTACAATAGCTATTAAATAGTTAACAACTATTTAATAGCTAAAAAGTTAAAATAATTACAAATTTACCTGTAAAATAAATCCTAACCTAAGTTACAATTAAACCTAACACTACACTATCAATAAATTAATTAAATAAAATACCTATAATTATCTACAATTAAACCTAACAATACACTATCAATAAATAAATTAAATACAATTCCTCCAAATAAATACAATGAAATAAACTAACTAAAGTACAAAAAATAAAAAAGAACTAAGTTACAAAAAATAATTTTTTTTTTACAAACATTAGAAATATATTACAACAATTTTAAACTAATTACACCTACTCTAAGCCCCCTAATAAAATAACAAAGCCCCCCAAAATAAAAAAATGCCATACCCTTTTCTAAATTACTAAAGTTCAAAGCTCTTTTACCTGACCAGCCCTGACATGGCCTTTGCAGGGCATGACCCAAGAAGTTCAGCTCTTTTGCCTGTAAAAAAAAACATACAATACCCCCCCCCAACATTACAACCCACCACCCACATACCCCTAATCTAACCCAAACCCCCCTTAAATAAACCTAACACTAAGCCCCTGAAGATCTCCCTACCTTAAGTCGTCTTCACCCAGCCGAGCTGTTACGATCAGCCAATAGAATGCAAGCTCAATTTGATTGGCTGATTGGATCAGCCAATCGGATTGAACTTGATTCTGATTGGCTGATTCCATCAGCCAATCAGAATATTCCTACCTTAATTCCGATTGGCTGATAGAATCCTATCAGCCAATCGGAATTCGAGGGACGCCATCTTGAATGACGTCATTTAAAGGAACCGTCATTCGTCGTTCAGTCGTCGGCCAGGATGGATGTTCCGCGTCGGAGGTCTTCAGGATGCTGCCGCTCCGCTCCGGATGGATGACGATAGAAGATGCCTCTTGGATGAAGACTTCAATCGGATGGAAGACCTCTTCTGCCCTGCTTGGATGAAGATTTCTACCGGATGGAGGACCTCTTCTTGCTCCGCTTGGATGAAGAATTTGGCTCGGCTAGGTGAAGACGACTCAAGGTAGAGAGATCTTCAGGGGCTTAGTGTTAGGTTTATTTAAGGGGGGTTTGGGTTAGATTAGGGGTATGTGGGTGGTGGGTTGTAATGTGAGGGGGTATTGTATGGTTTTTTTACAGGCAAAAGAGCTGAACTTCTTGGGGCATGCCCCGCAAAGGGCCCTGTTCAGGGCTGGTAAGGTAAAAGAGCTTTGAACTTTAGTAATTTAGAATAGGGTAGGGCATTTTTTTATTTTGGGGGTTTTGTTATTTTATTAGGGGGCTTAGAGTAGGTGTAATTAGTTTAAAATTGTTGTAATATATTTCTAATGTTTGTAAATATTTTTTTATTTTTTGTAACTTAGTTCTTTTTTATTTTTTTGTACTTTAGTTAGTTTATTTCATTGTATTTATTTGTAGGAATTGTATTTAATTTATTTATTTATAGTGTAGTGTTAGGTTTAATTGTAGATAATTATAGGTATTTTATTTAATTAATTTATTGATAGTGTAGTGTTAGGTTTAATTGTAACTTAGGTTAGGATTTATTTTACAGGTAATTTTGTAATTATTTTAACTATTTTAGCTATTAAATAGTTCTTAACTATTTAATAGCTATTGTACCTGATTAAAATAAATACAAAGTTACCTGTAAAATAAATATTAATCCTAAAATAGCTATAATATAATTATAATTTATATTGTAGCTATATTAGGATTTATTTTACAGGTAAGTATTTAGCTTTAAATAGGAATAATTTATTTAATAAGAGTTAATTAATTTCGTTAGATTAAAATTATATTTGATTTAGGGGGGTGTTAGTGTTAGGGTTAGACTTAGCTTTAGGGGTTAATACATTTATTAGAATAGGAGTGAGCTCCAGTCGGCAGATTAGGGGTTAATAATTTAAGTTAGGTGTCGGCGATGTTAGGGAGGGCAGATTAGGGGTTAATACTATTTATTATAGGGTTAGTGAGGCGGATTAGGGGTTAATAACTTTATAATAATAGCGGTGCGGTCCGCTCGGCAGATTAGGGGTTAATAAGTGGAGGCAGGTGGAGGCGACGTTGTGGGGGGCAGATTAGGGGTTAATAAATATAATATAGGGGTCGGCGGTGTTAGGGGTAGCACATTAAGGGTACATAGGGATAATGTAAGTAGCGACGGTTTACGGAGCGGCAGATTAGGGGTTAATAATAATATGCAGGGGTCAGCAATAGCGGGGTCGGCAGAATAGGAGTTAATAAGTGTAAGGTTAGGGGTGTTTAGACTCGGGGTACATGTTAGAGTGTTAGGTGCAGACGTAGGAAGTGTTTCCCCATAGGAAACAATAGGGCTGCGTTAGGAGCTGAACGCGGCTTTTTTGCAGGTGTTAGGTTTTTTTTCAGCTCAAACAGCCCCATTGTTTCCTATGGGGGAATCGTGCACGAGCACGTTTTTGAGGCTGGCCGCGTCCGTAAGCAACTCTGGTATCGAGAGTTGAAGTTGCGTTAAATATGCTCTACGCTCCTTTTTTGGAGCCTAACGCAGCCATTCTGTGGACTCTCAATACCAGAGTTATTTTAAAGGTGCGGCCAGAAAAAAGCCAGCGTTAGATACGCGGGTCGTTACCGACAAAACTCTAAATCTAGCCGATTGTTTCTATAAAATACTTTCGATTCTATAAAATAATGGGCATTATCATGTTGAAACTTTAAGGTTTCTCTTAAAGAATCACTTCTGCTAAGGGACAATTATGTTTGTATACAATATGCAAACAATCACCTAGATTACGAGTCTTGCATTATGACCTGTGTGGTGCTAACTTGCAGTTTATTTTTACCACTCACTTTTCTACAGCGCTGGTATCACGGGTTTTAACAAACCCGGCATTAACAGGCAAGAAGTGAGCGTAGAGCAAAATTGAGCTCCACACTGCACTCCAATACCAGCGCTGCTTAACCCCTTAACGACCAAGGACGTACACCACACGTCCTCAAAAAACATACAGTTAATGACCGAGGACGTGTGGCGTACGTCCTTGGTCTGGAAAGCAGCTGGAAGCGATCCTGCTCGCTTCCAGCTGCTTTCCGGTTATTGCAGTGATGCCTCAATATAGAGGCATCCTGCAATAACCCCCCTTGGCCATCCGATGCAGAGAGAGCCACTCTGTGGGCCTCTCTGCACCGGACATTGATGGCCGGTATCGTTGGTGGGTGGGAGCTTACGTGGGAGGCGGGTGGGCGGCCATCGATGCTCTGTGTGGAGTGGAGGGGGGCGGGATTGGGGGGCGGGACCTACGGGGGCGTGCACGGGAGCGCGCGCGTACACGGGGGGGTGGTGGGCGGGCGCGTGCACAGGGCGGGAGCGGGTGGGAACCGCTACACTACAGAAAAAAATAAAGATAAAAGTAAAAAAAACTAAGTATTAAAAATGTAATCTAAGGGATCTGGAAGGGGTTGGGGGTTGGTCTTAGTGGGGGGGGGGGGGAAGCTACACTACAGAAAAGGGCTTTTTTTTTAAAAAAAGGCACATTTTTTACAAACTGGGTACTGGCAGACAGCTGCCAGTACCCAAGATGGCGCCCATTAAGGCAGAGGGGAATGGTTAGAGAGCTGTTTGGTGGGGGATCAGTGAGGTTGGGGTCTAAGGGGGGGGTCCTACACATTAGCATATGTAAATATGCTTTTTTTTTTTTTTTTTTTTAAAGGGCCAAATACCTTTTATTTTAGTACTGGCAGAGTTTCTGCCAGTACTTAAGATGGCGGGGACAATTGTAGGGTGGGGGAGGGAAGAGAGCTGTTTGGGAGGGATCAGGGGGTCTGATGTTTCAGGTGGGAGGCTGAGCTCTACACTAAAGCTAAAATTAACCCTACAAGCTCCCTACAAGCTACATAAGTAACCCCTTCACTGCTAGCCATAATACACGTGTGATGCGCAGCGACATTTAGAGGCCTTCTAATTACCAAAAAGCAATGCCAAAGCCATATATGTCTGCTATTTCTGAACAAAGGGGATCCCAGAGAAGAATTTACAACCATTTATGCCATAATTGCACAAGCTGTTTGTAAATAATTTAAGTTAGAAACCAAAAGTTTGTGAAAAAATTTGTGAAAAGTGAACGATTTTTTGTATTTGATTGCATTTGGCGGTGAAATGGTGGCATGAAATATACCAAAATGGGCCTAGATCAATACTTTGGGTTGTCTACTAAAAAATATATATATACATGTCAATGGATATTCAGAGATTCCTGAAATATATCAGTGTTCTAATGTAACTAGCGCTAATTTTGAAAAGAAATGGTTTGGAAATAGCAAAGTGCTACTTGTATTTATGGCCCTATAGTTTACAAAAAAAGCAAAGAACATGTAAACATTGGGTATTTCTAAAATCAGGACAAAATTTAGAAACTATTTAGCATGGGTGTTTTTTGGTGGTTGTACATGTGTAAAAGATTTTGGGGGTCAAAGTTAGAAAAAGTGTGTTTTTTTCCATTTTTTCCTCATATTTTATATTTTTTTATAGTAAATTATAAGATATGATGAAAATAATGGTATCTTAAGAAAGTCCATTTAATGGCGAGAAAAACGGTATATAATATGTGTGGGTACAGTAAATGAGTAAGAGGAAAATTACAGCTAAACACAAACACCTCAAAAATTTAAAAATAGCCTTGGTCCCAAACAGACAGAAAATGGAAAAGTGCTGTGGTCATTAAGGGGTTAAGTGATCGGTGAGCTGGTTATACGTGCTCATGCACGATTTCCCCATAGACATCAATGGGGAGTGCCGGCTGAGAAAAAGTCTAACACCTGCAAAAAAGCAGCGTAATACTCAGTAAGGCAGCCCCATTGTTTCCTATGGGGAAACTAAATTTTTGTTTACACCTAACACCCTAACATGAATCCTGAGTCTAAACACCCCTAATCTTACACTTATTAACCCATAATCTGCCCCCCCCCGACATCGCCGACACCTACATTAGTCATATTAACCCCTAATCTGCCGCTCCGGACATTTCCGCCACCTACATTATACTTATGATCCCCTAATCTGCTGCCCCCAACATTGCTGGCACCAAAATTATATTTATTAACCCCTAATATGCCATCCCCAATGCCGCCACCACTATTCTAAATTTATTAACCCCTAAACCCTATCACCCCCTAACTTAAATATAATTAAAATAAATCTAAATAAAATCTACTAATAATATCTAAATAATTCCTATTTAAAACTAAATACTTACCTATAAAATAAACCCTAAGTTAGCTACAATATAACTAATAGTTACATTGTATCTAGCTTAGGGTTTATTTTTAGTTTACAGGCAAGTTTGTATTTATTTTAACTAGGTAGAATAGTTACTAAATAGTTATTAACTATTTAATAACTACCTAGCTAAAATAAATACAAATTTACCTGTAAAATAAAACCTAACCTAAATTACACTAAAACCTAACACTACACTACAATTAAATAACTTACCTAAATTAAATACAATTAAATAAATTAAATACAATTAGCTAAAATACAAAAAAAACCACTAAATTACAGAAAAAACAAACAAATTACAAGATATTTAAACTAATTACACCTAATCTAAGAGCCCTATCAAAATAAAAAAGCCCCCCAAATTAAAAAAACCCTAACCTAGACTAAACTATCAATAGCCCTTAAAAGGGCTTTTTGTGGAGCATTGCCTCAAAGAAATCAGCTCCTTTACCTTAAAAAAAATACACACAACCCCCCCAACAGTAAAACCCACCACCCACACAACCAACCCCCCAAATAAAACCCTAACTAAAAAAACCTAAGATCCCCATTGCCCTGAAAAGGACATTTGGATGGGCATTGCCCTTAAAAGGGCATTTAGCTCTATTGCTGCCCAAAGCCCTAACCTAAAAATAAAACCCACCCAATACACCCTTACAAAATCCTAACACTAACCCCCGAAGATTCACTTACCGGGAGAAGTCTTCATCCAAGTGGCAAGATGTCCTCAATGAAGCCGGCAGAAGTGGTCATCTAGACGGGCAGAAGTGGTCCTCCAGATGGGCAGAAGTCTTCACCCAGACGGCATCTTCTATCTTCATCCTTCCAACGTGGAGTGGCTCCATCTTCAAGACATCCGGCGCAGAGCATCCTCTTCAATCGACGTCTTCTTCGGAATGAAGGTACCTTTAAGTGATGTTATCCAAGATGGCGTCCCTTAGATTCCAATTGGCTGATACAATTCTTTTAAAGGCTATTTATATTTTACTTTACGTTAGGGTTTTTTTTAATTTGGGGGGCTTTTTTATTTTGATAGGGCTCTTAGATTAGGTGTAATTAGTTTAAATATCTTGTAATTTGTTTTGTTTTTTTCTGTAATTTAGTGGGGGTTTTTTGTATTTTAGCTAATTGTATTTAATTTATTTAATTTTATTTAATTTAGGTAAGTTATTTAATTGTAGTGTAGTGTTAGGTGTTAGTGTAATTTAGGTTAGGTTTTATTTTACAGGTAAATATGTATTTATTTTAGCTAGGTAGTTATTAAATAGTTAATAACTATTTAGTAACTATTCTACCTAGTTAAAATAAATACAAACTTGCCTGTAAACTAAAAATAAACCCTAAGCTAGATACAATGTAACTATTAGTTATATTGTAGCTAACTTACGGCTAGATTTGGAGTTTGGCGGTAAAAGGGCTGTTAACGCTCCGCGGGTTTTTTTCTGGCCGCACCATAAATTTAACTCTGGTATCGAGAGTTCAAACAAATGCTGCGTTAGGCTCCAAAAAAGGAGCGTAGAGCATTTTTACCGCAAATACAACTCTCGATACCAGAGTTGCTTACGGACGCGGCCGGCCTCAAAAACGTGCTCGTGCACGATTCTCCCATAGGAAACAATGGGGCTGTTTGAGCTGAAAAAAAACCTAACACCTGCAAAAAAGCAGCGTTCAGCTCCTAACGCAGCCCCATTGTTTCCTATGGGGAAACACTTCCTACGTCTGCACCTAACACTCTAACATGTACCCCGAGTCTAAACACCCCTAGCCTTACACTTATTAACCCCTAATCTGCCGCCCCCGCTATCGCTGACCCCTGCATTACACTTTTAACCCCTAATCTGCCGCTCCGTAAACCGCCGCCACCTACGTTATCCCTATGTACCCCTAATCTGCTGCCCTAACATCGCCGACCCCTATGTTATATTTATTAACCCCTAATCTGCCCCCCACAACGTCGCCGACACCTACCTACACTTATTAACCCCTAATCTGCCGACCGGACCTGAGCGCTACTATAATAAAGTTATTAACCCCTAATCCGCCTCACTAACCCTATCATAAATAGTATTAACCCCTAATCTGCCCTCCCTAACATCGCCGACACCTACCTACACTTATTAACCCCTAATCTGCCGACCGGACCTGAGCGCTACTATAATAAAGTTATTAACCCCTAATCCGCCTCACTAACCCTATCATAAATAGTATTAACCCCTAATCTGCCCTCCCTAACATCGCCGACACCTACCTTCAATTATTAACCCCTAATCTGCCGACCGGAGCTCACCGCTATTCTAATAAATGTATTAACCCCTAAAGCTAAGTCTAACCCTAACACTAACACCCCCCTAAGTTAAATATAATTTTTATCTAACGAAATAAATTAACTCTTATTAAATAAATTATTCCTATTTAAAGCTAAATACTTACCTGTAAAATAAATCATAATATAGCTACAATATAAATTACATTTATATTATAGCTATTTTAGGATTAATATTTATTTTACAGGTAACTTTGTATTTATTTTAACCAGGTACAATAGCTATTAAATAGTTAAGAACTATTTAATAGTTACCTAGTTAAAATAATTACAAATTTACCTGTAAAATAAATCCTAACCTAAGTTATAATTAAACCTAACACTACCCTATCAATAAAATAATTAAATAAACTACCTACAATTACCTACAATTAACCTAACACTACACTATCAATAAATTAATTAAACACAATTGCTACAAATAAATACAATTAAATAAACTATCTAAAGTACAAAAAATAAAAAAGAACTAAGTTACAGAAAATAAAAAAATATTTACAAACATAAGAAAAATATTACAACAATTTTAAACTAATTACACCTACTCTAAGCCCCCTAATAAAATAACAAAGACCCCCAAAATAAAAAATTCCCTACCCTATTCTAAATTTAAAAAGTTACAAGCTCTTTTACCTTACCAGCCCTGAACAGGGCCCTTTGCGGGGCATGCCCCAAGAAGTTCAGCTCTTTTGCCTGTTAAAAAAAACACATACAATACCCCCCCCAACATTACAACCCACCACCCACATACCCCTAATCTAACCCAAACCCCCCTTAAATAAACCTAACACTAAGCCCCTGAAGATCTTCCTACCTTGTCTTCACCATGCCAGGTTCACCGATCCGTCCTGGCTCCAAGATCTTCATCCAACCCAAGCGGGGGCTAGACATCCACTGAAGAAGTCCAGAAGAGGGTCCAAAGTCTTCCTCCTATCCGGCAAGAAGAGGACATCCGGACCGGCAAACATCTTCTCCAAGCGGCATCTTCTATGTTCTTCCATCCGATGACGACCGGCTCCATCTTGAAGACCTCCAGCGCGGATCCATCCTCTTCTTCCGACGACTAGACGACGAATGACGGTTCCTTTAAGGGACGTCATCCAAGATGGCGTCCCTCGAATTCCGATTGGCTGATAGGATTCTATCAGCCAATCGGAATTAAGGTAGGAATTTTCTGATTGGCTGATGGAATCAGCCAATCAGAATCAAGTTCAATCCGATTGGCTGATCCAATCAGCCAATCAGATTGAGCTCGCATTGTATTGGCTGATCGGAACAGCCAATAGAATGCGAGCTCAATCTGATTGGCTGATTGGATCAGCCAATCGGATTGAACTTGATTCTGATTGGCTGATTCCATCAGCCAATCAGAAAATTCCTACCTTAATTCCGATTGGCTGATAGAATCCTATCAGCCAATCGGAATTCGAGGGACGCCATCTTGGATGACGTCCCTTAAAGGAACCGTCATTCGTCGTCTAGTCGTCGGAAGAAGAGGATGGATCCGCGCTGGAGGTCTTCAAGATGGAGCCGGTCGTCATCGGATGGAAGAACATAGAAGATGCCGCTTGGAGAAGATGTTTGCCGGTCCGGATGTCCTCTTCTTGCCGGATAGGAGGAAGACTTTGGACCCTCTTCTGGACTTCTTCAGTGGATGTCTAGCCCCCGCTTGGGTTGGATGAAGATCTTGGAGCCAGGACGGATCGGTGAACCTGGCATGGTGAAGACAAGGTAGGAAGATCTTCAGGGGCTTAGTGTTAGGTTTATTTAAGGGGGGTTTGGGTTAGATTAGGGGTATGTGGGTGGTGGGTTGTAATGTTGGGGGGGGGTATTGTATGTTTTCTTTTACAGGCAAAAGAGCTGAACTTCTTGGGGCATGCCCCGCAAAGGGCCCTGTTCAGGGCTGGTAAGGTAAAAGAGCTTGTAACTTTTTAAATTTAGAATAGGGTAGGGAATTTTTTATTTTGGGGGTCTTTGTTATTTTATTAGGGGGCTTAGAGTAGGTGTAATTAGTTTAAAATTGTTGTAATATTTTTCTTATGTTTGTAAATATTTTTTTATTTTCTGTAACTTAGTTCTTTTTTATTTTTTGTACTTTAGATAGTTTATTTAATTGTATTTATTTGTAGCAATTGTGTTTAATTAATTTATTGATAGTGTAGTGTTAGGTTAATTGTAGGTAATTGTAGGTAGTTTATTTAATTATTTTATTGATAGGGTAGTGTTAGGTTTAATTATATCTTAGGTTAGGATTTATTTTACAGGTAAATTTGTAATTATTTTAACTAGGTAACTATTAAATAGTTCTTAACTATTTAATAGCTATTGTACCTGGTTAAAATAAATACAAAGTTACCCGTAAAATAAATATTAATCCTAAAATAGCTATAATATCAATGTAATTTATATTGTAGCTATATTAGGATTTATTTTACAGGTAAGTATTTAGCTTTAAATAGGAATCATTTATTTAATAAGAGTTAATTTATTTCGTTAGATAAAAATTATATTTAACTTAGGGGGGTGTTAGTGTTAGGGTTAGACTTAGCTTTAGGGGTTAATACATTTATTAGAATAGCGGTGAGCTCCGGTCGGCAGATTAGGGGTTAATAATTGAAGGTAGGTGTCGGCGATGTTAGGGAGGGCAGATTAGGGGTTAATACTATTTATGATAGGGTTAGTGAGGCGGATTAGGGGTTAATAACTTTATTATAGTAGCGCTCAGGTCCGCTCGGCAGATTAGGGGTTAATAAGTGTAGGTAGGTGTCGGCGACGTTGTGGGGGGCAGATTAGGGGTTAATAAATATAACATAGGGGTCGGCGATGTTAGGGGCAGAAGATTAGGGGTACATAGGGATAACGTAGGTGGCGGCGATTTGCGGTCGGAAGATTAGGGGTTAATTATTTTAAGTAGCTTGCGGCGACGTTGTGTGGGGCAAGTTAGGGGTTAATAAATATAATATAGGGGTCGGCGGTGTTAGGGGCAGCAGATTAGGGGTACATAAGTATAACGTAGGTGGCGGTCGGCAGATTAGGGGTTAAAAATTTTAATCGAGTGGCGGCGATGTGGGGGGACCTCGGTTTAGGGGTACATAGGTAGTTTATGGGTGTTAGTGTAGTTTAGGGTACAGTAGTTAAGAGCTTTATGAACCGGCGTTAGCCAGAAAGCTCTTAACTCCTGCTTTTTTCAGGCGGCTGGAATCTTGTCGTTAGAGCTCTAACGCTCACTGCAGAAACGACTCTAAATACCGGCGTTAGAAAGATCCCATTGAAAAGATAGGCTACGCAAATGGCGTAGGGGGATCTGCGGTATGGAAAAGTCGCGGCTGTAAAGTGAGCGTTAGACCCTTTAATCACTGACTCCAAATACCAGCGGGCGGCCAAAACCAGCGTTAGGAGCCTCTAACGCTGGTTTTGACGGCTACCGCCGAACTCTAAATCTAGGCCTAAGGGTTTATTTTATAGGTAAGTATTTAGTTTTAAATAGGAATTATTTAGTTATTAATAGTAGATTTTATTTAGATTTATTTTAATTATATTTAAGTTAGGGGGTGTTAGGGTTAGACTGATAGAATGTTGAAAATCAGCTGAACTCCTAGATTTTCTCCAGTGCCGCTCAGCAGTACGGGAACATCTGCGTAGGTATCGTGTCAGAGGAGTATGCCAGGGCTGAGGATGAGTGTTTGATTTCCAAGCTATGGTAAGAGGGGCAAGATTGTCAAGGATGGATGTAAGAGTGGAATTATAGTGGCAGATAAATTGGTCAGGGCATGAAAAGGAGGAGAAGGATGAGAGGAGAGGTTTGAGGGAATTAGAAAGGTGTTGTTGATCTAATGACATAATGCTTCTGTGAAGTTTGGTGTGAGGAGCAGAAGGAGGGAGAGTTGTAGGGAGAGATGATATGTTGCAAGTAAGGAGATGATGGTCAGAAAGAGGAAAGGGGGAGTTTGTGAAGTTTTAGAGGGTGCATCGATAGCTAAAGATCAGGTCAAGGGAGTGACCATCTTTGTGAGGGGTAGAATCAGTCCATTGTGACAAACCGAAAGAGGAAGTGAGTTGCAGAAGTTGTTTTGTAGAGGAGGCAGTGGGATTGTCAAGAGGGATGTTGAAGTCACCAAGAATGAGGGAAGGGATGGCTGAGGAAAGGAAATAAGGTAGCCAGGCAGCCAAGTGATCTAGAAATTGAGTTGAGGAGCCAGGAAGACGGTATATGACTGCAACACGTATAGAAAGAGGAGAGAGTAAGCGAATCATGTTGGTTTTCGAATGAGGAAAATGTGAGGGAAGAGATGGGATGTATTTGTTGAAAGGTGCAACGAGAGGAAAGTAAAATACCTACGCCACCTCCTTGTCTATTACCAGACCTAGGAGTGTGGCTGAAGTGAAGACCCCCATGTGACAGAGCAGCAGTGGATGCTGTGTCTAGGGGAGAGAGCCAGGTTTCTGTTAGGGCCAGAAGGTTGAGGGAGTGGGAGATAAAGAGGTCATGTATAGAAGTGAGTTTGTTGCAAACAGAGCGAGAGTTCCAAAGTGAACAAGTGAAAGTGGCTTTTGATGCAAGAGGAATGTGAGTAAGGTTGTCAGAGTTTGGTTTTTTGAGTCTGTGTGATGGAATACATGGATGTGCATGGCTAGGCAGTTGTTGGGGACCAGGATTAGGGGAGATGTCACCAACAGTTAGTAAAAGTAAGAGGGAGAGTGACATGAGATGAGATACAGATTTGCAGTAGTGAGACTGATTTTGAGACAAGGTGCAGGGGAGAGAGAGAGTGTTTAGGAATAGGTAAAGTTCATGAGTACAAAAATAAGGTAAGTTTAAGAGAGATGGGCTAATGAACAGTGCAGGTGGAGAGGGAGAAGGAGTAATTGAATAATGTAGTTTGCTATAGAGACAGAAGGCAGCAAAAAGGAATAAGAAGATATTAGACATTTTTACAAAAGAGGTAACCAGTTAAACACATAAGGCACAGTATTACAGTAGCAATTGCATAAGAAAACAGTAAGGTATATCAAACATAATATTACAAAAGTACCTGCCTTTTTCTTGTCCCTTGCCCAATCCTTGTTCAATTCTTATAGACAGACAGATAGATAGATAGATAGATAGATAGATAGATAGATAGATAGATAGATAGATAGATAGAAAGAGGAATGAATAAGAAGACAAATAAGATATTTATAACTTCCAATCTATTTAAAGAAATATGAAACCCACATTTTTTTTCATGATTCAGATAGAGCATACAATTTTAAGCAACTTTGTAATTTACTATTACTACGACTACTACTCTTGGTATATTTATGTGAGGCAGGAATGTAAGCTTATGAAGTCGTCCCATTTGTCTTTCAGCACCTGGGTAACGATTGCTGGTTGGTAACTACTTTTAGCAACCAATAATCATTTGCTACCCAGGTTCTGAACCAAACATTTTCCAGATCCTAAACTTACATTCCTACTTTTCAAATAAAGATACCAAGAGAATGAGGAAAAATGATAATAGGAGTTAATTAGAAAGTTGCTTAAAATTGCAGGCTTTGTCTGAATCATGAAATAAAGAAATGGGTTTCATATGCCTTTAAATATCTATTTTCTCAACTTATTTATAATTTTATATTTGGCATATACCTCTGTATGTCCATTTCTGCCTGTATCTCTTAGCTCACCCTGATCCATTACTAAAAAAAACACAGAAACAAAACAAAATCAGCTGCTTTGAATGTTCTGCTTTGATTTTTCATTAGCCAGAACGTCTGCCTCCTGCCAGGAGTGGTTTACATCTCTTCCATCAGAGAGGCTCCGAACTTGACCTAATAGGAACTTAAATCCCACTGATCCGTTCCTTCCATCTGTTGCTGAAATCAATTCCAATATAGCAGAGACACAGCCCACTAGCACAACTTTAAATACACACAGCGGCCCAAGAGCGACACTACCTTGGTATTAATTAGAAACCTTGCAGATCTTCTATTTAACTCTATCACTAAATGCAAAAAGAATATGAACTGCTTGCACAAGTGGTTGCCTACAAGTGATTGTCAAAAGAGGAATTTTAGTAGAAATGAATTCATTAAATGATTAAAAAAATATGTTTTATACAGATACTTGTTATTATCTGTCTGTCTATAGATATTTATGCTTTTCATATTTATGTCAAACTAAATGCATATGTAGGTAGTTCTTGAAAATGTTAATGTTAACAATAAAGTACCACATTGCATTAAAAATGAAGATTATCAAAGAATTTGTTTTGCAATGCAGGGACATAACTCTTGCAGTGTCTCATATCATATCCTCCTCTGCTACTGACAGCTGATGCACTGATTAAGCAATCTTTGTATAAAATGATGTAGGATCAAGGATCTACAGTCTGCAATTGGATTCTAGCTTCTATTGCAGAAGTGTAAAAACCACAATTTTAAGTTACACGTTCAGTTTAATTACATGGGCAAATAAAAGGGATACTAAACCCATTTTGTTTCTTTCATGGTTTAGATAGAGCGTGCAATTTTAATCAACTTTCTAATTTACTCCTATTATCATTTTTTCTTCGTTCTCTTGCTATCTTTTTTGAAAAAGCAGGAATGTAGCCACCGATCATCAAGCGCTATCCAAGGTGCTGAACCAAAAATGGGCTGGCTCCTAAGCTTAGATTCCTGCTTTTTCAAATATAGATATCAAGTGAATGAAAAAAAATTGATACAGTAATAAGAGTAAAATCGAAAGTTGCTTAAAATTTTCATGCTCTATCTGAATCATGAAAGAAAAAAAATTGGGTTTACTACAGGGAGTGCAGAATTATTAGGCAAATGGGTATTTTGACCACATCATCCTCTTTATGCATGTTGTCTTACTCCAAGCTGCATAGGCTCGAAAGCCTACTACCAATTAAGCATATTTGGTGATGTGCATCTCTGTAATGAGAAGGGGTGTGGTCTAATGACATCAACACCCTATATCAGGTGTGCATAATTATTAGGTAACTTCCTTTCCTTTGGCAAAATGGGTCAAAAGAAGGACTTGACAGGCTCAGAAAAGTCAAAAATAGTGAGATATCTTGCAGAGGGATGCAGCACTCTTAAAATTGTAAAGCTTCTGAAGCGTGATCATCGAACAATCAAGCGTTTCATTCAAAATAGTCAACAGGGTCGCAAGAAGCGTGTGGAAAAACCAAAGCGCAAAATAACTGCTCATGAACTGAGAAAAGTCAAGCGTGCAGCTGCCAAGATGCCACTTGCCACCAGTTTGGCCATATTTCAGAGCTGCAACATCACTGGAGTGCCCAAAAGCACAAGGTGTGCAATACTCAGAGACATGGCCAAGGTGAGAAAGGCTGAAAGACGACCACCACTGAACAAGACACACAAGCTGAAATGTCAAGACTGGGCCAAGAAATATCTCAAGACTGATTTTTCTAAGGTTTTATGGACTGATGAAATGAGAGTGAGTCTTTATGGGCCAGATGGATTGGCCCGTGGCTGGATTGGTAAAGGGCAGAGAGCTCCAGTCCGGCTCAGACGCCAGCAAGGTGGAGGTGGAGTACTGGTTTGGGCTGGTATCATCAAAGATGAGCTTGTGGGGCCTTTTCGGGTTGAGGATGGAGTCAAGCTCAACTCCCAGTCCTACTGCCAGTTTCTGGAAGACACCTTCTTCAAGCAGTGGTACAGGAAGAAGTCTGCATCCTTCAAGAAAAACATGATTTTCATGCAGGACAATGCTCCATCACACGCGTCCAAGTACTCCACAGCGTGGCTGGCAAGAAAGGGTATAAAAGAAGAAAATCTAATGACATGGCCTCCTTGTTCACCTGATCTGAACCCCATTGAGAACCTGTGGTCCATCATCAAATGTGAGATTTACAAGGAGGGAAAACAGTACACCTCTCTGAACAGTGTCTGGGAGGCTGTGGTTGCTGCTGCACGCAATGTTGATGGTGAACAGATCAAAACACTGACAGAATCCATGGATGGCAGGCTTTTGAGTGTCCTTGCAAAGAAAGGTGGCTATATTGGTCACTGATTTGTTTTTGTTTTGTTTTTGAATGTCAGAAATGTATATTTGTGAATGTTCAGATGTTATATTGGTTTCACTGGTAAAAATAAATAATTGAAATGGGTATATATTTGTTTTTTGTTAAGTTGCCTAATAATTATGCACAGTAATAGTCACCTGCTGTGGTATTCTGAGCTTTGTATTTCAGTAAACAAGCATTTGCACATTTGTTATAAAGGTTAGCCCTAAAATTAGAGCTTGTTGCTCTTTTTTGTAGTAATCAGAAAACAACTTCTATGTAGCCTGATTAAACAATATGAGACATTTAATATATGATGAATTTATATATTAACTACTGAGTTAGGTGTTAATAAACATAACGATTTATTAATATAATATATATCTTATGTTCGATATATATATATATGTAAACGGAGGCCACAGATGAAAAAGAAATACTGACATGCTCAGAATCAGAAATGGTAGAAACAATTGATCCTTTTTACTTCACGCAATCATACACAGCCTAAAATATTTACAAGTTCAGACATTCCACAGACACACAATGTTTGTTTATATTGGATGTTGCAGGTAATAGGATATGCCCAATAATTCAGAATGGTGACAAAAAACAAGCAGGTATGAAGTTTAAAGGCTTTAGCTTTGTTTGTGTACGTTACCACCTTGAGGACCGTGGTTATTCTGTTACCGCATTGGAAGATCCGTGTCTGGGACAGGCAGCGTGTGTGAATGTGGCTTACTTCCGGGTAGCGGTGAAAAAGTAGATCCGGCCGTTGAATGATCCAGACTCGGTAATGACAAAGTAACGATAAGATCGTAAGAGATTCAAGATGAAGCAAAAGTAAACATAGTAAACCACTTTGCACAGGATACAAGCAAATAGGAGACCTGAAATAAGGAAAGCTACAACAGAATAGCTATGACTTCAATAATCAGGCAGTAAATGAGTGTTACAGGTAGTCCTTAAATAGGGTGGAGACCAAATAGGAGGGGTTAGAGTTAAAGGTATACCACATCTCCCCCCCTTCAAGGAAGCACCCCAGGGGTTTCCAAACTAGGCTTCTCAGGATAGCGGCGATGAAAATTTCGTAGAAGACGGGGAGTGCGAAGATCAGAATGAAGCTGCCATGAGTTATCCTCCGAACCATAACCTTTCCATTTCACAAGGTACTCCAACCTCCGCCTATGGATCCTAGAATCCAACACAGCTTCAACTTCATACTCCTCTCGATCATCAATGAGTATTGGAGGTGGTCGAGTCAAGGAGAGGGACTGAGGTGAAGGAAGATATGGCTTTAACAAAGAGACATGAAAAGAGGGGTGAATCTTAAAATCCTGGGGAAGCTCTAATCTCACAGCATTGAGGTTGATTATTTTAGAAATCTTAAAAGGACCCAAGTATTGATTTGCTAACTTTTTGCTAGGAACTGAAAGTTTGAGATTCTTTGTCGAGAGTAGTACTAAATCTCCAATCTGATAAGCCGGGCTAGCAGTGTGATGGGTATCATATAACCTTTTTTGATAATCTTTAGCTTCCGAAAGATGTTTTTTCAGGATGTTAAGTCTTTCTTGTAGAGTAGTTGCGAAATCCAATGCTGAGGGAGAGTTCACTTGTTGAGAGGACAAGGAAATGGTAGTAGGATGATATCCATAAGTAACGAAGAATGGGGATAGTTTAGTTGATGAAGAAGTAGTATTGTTATAACAGAATTCTGCCAAAGGTAAATAAGATGACCAGTCATCCTGCAGATGAGATATATAACAACGAAGATATTGTTCAAGGGTTTGGTTGAGTCGTTCTGTAAGGCCATTTGTCTGAGGGTGAAAAGCAGTTGAGTATCTTGAATCAATCTTGATTAGCTTACATAAGGATCTCCAAAAATTAGAGGTAAACTGTGTACCACGATCAGTTATAATAACTTTAGGCAGTCCATGTAACGTGAAAACGTGAGCTGTAGTGAAAGCTGTAGGGAGACCTTTTAGGGGAATGTAATGAGCCAGTCTTGTTAAATGGTCAATGACAACTAAAATAGTATTGTAATGGTGGGATTCAGGTAACTCGACAATAAAGTCCATTGATATGGTACTCCAGGGTTTGTCAAGAATAGGCAGAGGAGATAAAAGACCTGATGGTCTTTTGTGAGCTAACTTGTTTCTGGCACAGGTATCACAATGTTTTACGTAATTTGTAATATAGGTATCCATGAGTGGCCACCAATAATTTCTCCTGGTTAGGTCTATAGTTTTAGAAATACCTGGATGACCCGCTAGTGTCCCGTCATGGGTTTGTTTAAGAATAGAAGATCTAATTTGTTTGGGGATATATAGTTTAGAATTATGATAAAAAAGACCAGTATTGGAATCTTTTTGACAGTCTATTCCATGTGGTGGTTCATGTTTTAATTCTTTTAATATCTCCTCTTCTAAAGGTGTTAGTAAACCTATAATTTTTTCTTTTGGAATGATTTGGTTAATTTGATTATGAGTGTCTTGTTCATGTAGTCTAGAGAGGGCATCGGCTTTGGTATTCAAGTGTCCCGGTCTGTAGGTTAAAAGAAAATTGAAACGATCAAAGAATATAGACCATCTTGCTTGTCTTGCAGACAAGGTCTTACTTGTTTTTAGAAATTCAAGATTTTTATGGTCGGTATAAATCTTAAAAG
The DNA here is from genome assembly GCF_027579735.1 of Bombina bombina. NCBI lineage: Eukaryota > Metazoa > Chordata > Amphibia > Anura > Bombinatoridae > Bombina > Bombina bombina. The sequence continues at coordinate 437,076,560 of NC_069501.1, read as the reverse complement.
GTAGTTTCTAATAAATGTCTCCAGTGATCTAGAGCACGTTTTATAGCTAGAAGTTCTTTATCTCCTATGTTATAGTTTTTCTCAGCGCTAGTTAACATTTTTGAATAGAAAGCAATAGGATGAATCTCAGTCTTGTTCTTATCTTGTTGTGATAAAACTGCACCGATACCTGAGTCGGATGCATCTACTTCAAGGATAAATTCTAAATCAAAATCTGGCATAGCTAGAATGGGTGCTGTAGTAAAATATTCTTTCAATTTATTAAAGGCAAGACTAGCGGATTCTGTCCACTTAAATCTTTGTTTTTCACTAGTAAGTGTTGTTAATGGTTTAACGATTGAAGAGAAATTTTTTATAAACTTCCTATAAAAATTCGCAAAACCAATGAATCGTTGTACAGATTTTGTGGAAGTAGGAGTAGGCCAATTTAGAATTGCTGATACCTTCTCCGGATCCATTTGTATTTTGTTGGGACTGATGATATAACCCAAGAATTTTATTTCTGTGACATGAAAGGAACATTTTTCCAGTTTAGCATATAGTTTGTGTTCTTTTAAACGAGTTAATACCCAGCGTACATGTTTTTCATGTTCTTGTGGTGTTCTAGAATAAATTAAGATGTCGTCAAGGTATATTATGACACAAACGTCTATCAGGTCACGAAAGATCTCATTTATAAAAAACTGAAAAGTTGCCGGAGCATTACTCAGACCGAAAGGCATTACATTATATTGGAAAAGGCCATATCTGGTCCTGAATGCCGTTTTCCATTCGTGACCTTCTTTGATTCTAATCAAATTATAAGCTCCCTTTAAATCTAATTTGGTGTAAATAGTTGCACCAGTTAGACGTTCCAAAAGTTCAGGTATTAAAGGTAAAGGGTAACTGTTTTTTATTGTGATGTTATTTAATGCTCTATAATCAATAATAGGTCTTATGGTACCATCCTTGTTTCTTACTAGAAACATTCCTGCAGCTGCAGGGGATGTGGAGCGTGAAATAAATCCCTTACGTAAATTTTCGTCTAGGTAATTTCTTATATACTGGAGTTCCTCTTGAGAGAGAGGATAGATCTTACCATGAGGGATTTTGGAACCAGGTATTATATCGATAGGACAGTCAAAATCCCTATGGGGTGGAAGGTTTTCTGCCTCTTTTAAATTAAATACTTCTGCCAAATCCTGATAACACGAGGGTAAACCAATATCAAGTGACGCTATGGTTTGATGTGGGTAACAAGTGTTTAAACAAAAAGCAGAATCTAATGTTACCTTATTTGAAACCCAATTTATGTGTGGGTTGTGTTTCTTCAACCAAGGATAGCCTAGGATGAGAGTATGCTGATGTATGGATATGAGATCAAAAGATAAATATTCAGTGTGTCCCTGCAATGATGTTACAAGCAGGGGAACAGTATGATGTGTAATAGGTCCTTGTTCTATTAATGAACCATCTATCAACTTAATAGACACAGGATTTTGTTTACAAATAATAGGTATTCGATTTTTATTTACATAAGTGGAATCAATGTAATTTCCGGATGCTCCTGAATCAATTAATGCCTTGGTTTGAATATTTTTCTGGTCCCACTGTAAAGAAATGGACAAAGTCATGTGTGTATCATTAGCTATGCTGTAAATAAAGTCACTGGTTATTGTCTTACCATTCTTTTGTTTTTTCAACAAAGGACAAGTAGATACTACATGTTCTTTTTGAGCACAGTATAAACAGAGATTTTCCAACCTCCTTCTAATTTTTTCCTCTGGTGGCAGAGGTCCTCTAAGAACACCAATCTCCATAGGGGTAGCACTGCCATGAGCTCTGTCATGACTTGTTGTGACTTGGTAAGGTTTTCTGGATGGGGTATCATAAGAGGCCCTCTCTGCCCTCCTTTCTCTCAAACGACGATCTAAAGATGTACTTAATTTAATAAGACCCTCAAGGGTATCTGGGATCTCAAGACGGGAAAGTTCATCTTTGAGTGTTTCAGATAAACCTAAACGATATTGATTCTTCAAACTGATTTCATTCCACTGAGAGTCCTCTGCCCACATCTGAAACTCAGTGGTATATTCTTCCACATTTCTCTTACCCTGTTTTAAAGACCTCAGTCTCATTTCAGCATTTATTTGAGAATTTGAGTCTTGATATAGACTAGTTAAAGCAGAAAAAAAATCTTGTAATGAATCCAGGATATGGTTATTGTTTTCAAAAAACCTATTAGCCCAAGTCCTGGGTTCACCTTGTAGGAAAGATATTGTGGTACATACTTTAATCCGCTCAGTATGATAAGTCTTAGGTCTAAGAGAAAATAATAAATTACAGGCATTCTTAAATTCCCTGAACTCAGAACGTTTCCCTGAAAAAGGTTGTGGATAATTAATTTGAGGTTCAGGTGGGTCATGAGGCTTTTGTGTAACAAAATCTTTAACTATAGTTTTAAGTGCAGCATTTTCAGTCTGCACTTCAGTCACAGCTCTTGCTAAATAATCAAGTTTAAGATAGACATTATTAAACTCCTTTTTTATTTCATTAGGATCCATAATGATAATTATTTCAAAATTCGGTTTTGGGCCTGATTATTATGTGGTATTCTGAGCTTTGTATTTCAGTAAACAAGCATTTGCACATTTGTTATAAAGGTTAGCCCTAAAATTAGAGCTTGTTGCTCTTTTTTGTAGTAATCAGAAAACAACTTCTATGTAGCCTGATTAAACAATATGAGACATTTAATATATGATGAATTTATATATTAACTACTGAGTTAGGTGTTAATAAACATAAGGATTTATTAATATAATATATATCTTATGTTCGATATATATATATATGTAAACGGAGGCCACAGATGAAAAAGAAATACTGACATGCTCAGAATCAGAAATGGTAGAAACAATTGATCCTTTTTACTTCACGCAATCATACACAGCCTAAAATATTTACAAGTTCAGACATTCCACAGACACACAATGTTTGTTTATATTGGATGTTGCAGGTAATAGGATATGCCCAATAATTCAGAATGGTGACAAAAAACAAGCAGGTATGAAGTTTAAAGGCTTTAGCTTTGTTCGTGTACGTTACCACCTTGAGGACCGTGGTTATTCTGTTACCGCATTGGAAGATCCGTGTCTGGGACAGGCAGCGTGTGTGAATGCGGCTTACTTCCGGGTAGCGGTGAAAAAGTAGATCCGGCCGTTGAATGATCCAGACTCGGTAATGACAAAGTAACGATAAGATCGTAAGAGATTCAAGATGAAGCAAAAGTAAACATAGTAAACCACTTTGCACAGGATACAAGCAAATAGGAGACCTGAAATAAGGAAAGCTACAACAGAATAGCTATGACTTCAATAATCAGGCAGTAAATGAGTGTTACAGGTAGTCCTTAAATAGGGTGGAGACCAAATAGGAGGGGTTAGAGTTAAAGGTATACCACACCTGCACACACAGATATCCCCCTAAAATAGCTAAAACTAAAAACAAACTAAAAACTACTTCCAAAAATATTCAGCTTTGATATTAATGAGTTTTTTGGGTTCATTGAGAACATGGTTGTTGTTCAATAATAAAATTAATCCTCAAAAATACAACTTGCCTAATAATTCTGCACTCCCTGTATACCTTTAATGATAGATAATGGAGATATTTCTCCCTTTAAGATTGTTTTTATGTTAGATAATGAAACTGATAATCTGTTGTATGAATTTATGTGAAATAATGTTGCTATATGATATATAAATAGGAAGAAAATCACAGATTACAAAATAATGTTAAAGGGACATGAAGCCTAATTGAATATTTTCCTTTTCTGTATAAATAAACATTATTAACAACCCAGGTAAACTAATTTTTGCAAGTTTTATCATAGTCCAGGGACAGCTACAAATGAAAAAACTATAATAAGGGAGCAAACACATACTTACCCTTACATTGATGACTGGGGCCTTGGTTCTAGGGACTGAGTCGTGGAGGCTTATGGGAAGAATGGCAATTGTTTTGTGAGTGGAGTCAGGCTCTGTGGACGTGCAGTCAATAGGGGCAGAGCTGGGTGATCTAGGGTCTTGCTAGGCAGTCTGGGGTGTGAACAGACAGAAAGAAACAGCGTCAGGAGGGGCAAGTTTTACCATGTATGTCACAGAATGAACACCTTCACATATTGGGGATGCAGACTAAATGATTGTTATGCTTTTGCAGCCACATGCACCCTGTAGAATTGTCATTGACATGTTCCTTAAAAATAATACACGTTTAATTCAATTGTTTGTTCTAATTAACATTGAATATTTGTTTTTGCCACATTTTATTAGCACATGTAATATTTTATGTAACATCTAATTATCAAATGCAAAATTCAAATATTCATATACCAGCAGCATTCAAATCTTATTTTTATAGACTTCAAAACTGAATGTAATATCATTTCAATCTTAATATTTCATATTTGAATGTTACATTCAATAACAAGTGGAGCTCTATTTAACACTCCCGCCCAAGCATTAACTGCACAAGAAATAAGCTTTTTTTGCGTGCGACGGGTTGCACTCGTATTACAAATTGAAAGTACACTGTTATCAGTTGCGCGCTAACCTGAAGTGCGCAAAAATCTGAACTTACAATATCACGTGTGTGATAACCTATTCTTCCACAGTAGCCAATATTTATATATCAACAAACAAAATGAAGCACTCACTGGACTTTTGACATCAAGGTCATAAATTTATTGAGTGACGTTTCGGGACCTCTAGCGTCCCTTCTTCTGATACAAACAGTCTTGTCCACAGCACTATTATTACAAATTCTCTTTATTTGCTGTTAAGTTACAGACATAAAAAAGCGACGTTTCATGCATTAGTAAGAGTGGCAACACTCGAAACGTCGCTTTTTATGTCTGTAACTTAACAGCAAATAAAGAGAATTTGTAATAATAGTGCTGTGGACAAGACTGTTTGTATCATTGATGTTGGGGGACCCTGGCAGAGCCCCTGTCTTCACGAGCATTATTCTCCGGTTGGTTGCTGTACTACATAATTTGTACTGGTCCCTTCTTCTGATGCTAGAGGTCCCGAAACGTCACTAAATAAATTTATCACCTTGATGTCAAAAGTCCAGTGAGTGCTTCATTTTGTTTGTTGCTGCATACTCCTCAAGAGCACCCTGGCAGCTGCAGGACAGTGGTGAGAGTGCATATACCTATGAACTTTTGTATATATATATATATATATATATATATATATATATATATATATATATATATATATATATATATAGATATAGATATATATTTACAGCAACAAAAAAAACAAAAGAATGCAGATGGCTTTCCAAAACATAACGATTTTATTCCAGATTAAAAATCCATGTATACACGATCATGGAAAATCACACTGGTAGCATGAACTTGAAAGATACTGCTGCTATATTATATATATATATATATATATATATATATATATATATATATATATATATATGTGTGTGTGTGTGTGTGTGTGTGTGTGTAGAAGGTGTAGTAGCACTCCAGCTCCAAATAGCTCAGTTGAGCTCTCCTTGCCCCGGGTACACTTCAAGAGTATAGATAAACCAGCATAAAGGAAGTCACTCACAGGGTCTTGCAGAAAGATAAAGGATTTATTTTGATGTTTTGTGTGTTACCCCTTTCTTAAAAAACAGCACAGTGTAAAACAGTATACTCTCCCCCCTTAAATACCCCTGCACAGCAAACAATCAGTGCGGTAAGCGCCCTGGCACCCGGAAGTAAACCCACGTCACATGACACAAGGTCACGCCCCGTTGGCATAGCAACCAGACACTCAGTAGTGTTGTTCACTTTTTGGCATAATACCTCAAGCGGTGCTTACCCGCTGAATGAATTCCCCTACTAAGTATTAATAGACACAAGGGGGTCATAAACAGGACTAATATGGTTCACCAGTGTTACCTATATCAATTGGTCCAAAAGCGACCAGCTCATTATTCCTTAAAAAGCTATATATAAAAAAAAAGAAAACAGAGGTTTCAGATGCTTACATTTTAGCATTCATTTTGTCTTTTTTTTGTCTATACCATTGTAATGTGCCCCAAGAAAATGTTGTTATCCATGTCGTAGCATTTATTGTGTATTTTACTTTTCTTCTGTGAAAAACCTCAATAAAAACTTATTTAAAAAAAAATATAAAGCTTCCAGATATATCATTTATATATAGGGATAGAAAACAGACAGATTTAAAATGCTAAAAACTGTATAGTGCGCAAACGTGTAAAGGAACATTAAATTGCTGCGTATAACTACAGAAGCAGGGTTACTACTCACCATTGTATTGTTTTTTCTCCTTTATCTAGACCACTCTTTAAATTATGATGTTATTTTAACTCATTACAAAATTCAGTTTGTAAAGCTTCCATGACTGTGCTCAGGATTGAACCTGGGACTCCTGATCCACTCTCTTTTGTTCTGTCCTTGAGTCATCAGAGGGCTCTGATTTTCTTGAAGACCTGCTTCCTGCACTGGTTGTGCTCTTTAGCTCCACCTGCCTGCGAGCTGCAGACAGTTACCTAATCAGCATTACTATAAAATGCGGCTTCTCAGACCATTCTCTGCCCTGATATTGTGGTTCGTACCATTTTTTATGCCTCTGTTCAGCTTCCTGATTTTCTGTTGTGTTGGTGATTTTCTGGCTTCTAACTTGGCTTGCTGATTGACCATTCTCCTTGATTTTCCTTGAGCTTGATGAAAGATCGTACTTATTTCCTGGAATTCAGACCCTTGGCTTGTCTTCTGACTATTCTCATGCATCTAGTCTCCAGGTTGTCACAGCATTATCTGTGTACCCTGTGTCTCCAACCTTTCACAGCTGTTCCTGTGTATTCAGTCTCCAGCCTGTCACAGCAGTACCTGAGTATCATGAGTCTCCAACCTGCACCTGTGTATCCAGTCTCCAGTCTGTCACAGCAGTACCTGTGTATCATGTGTTTTTAGCCTGTGACAGCAGTTCCAGTGTATCTGTCAGGATTCACTACTTAGTCCATTCCCCTTTTCCTTCAAAAGGATCTGCACACCTGCAAACAGGTGCTTAGTAATTTGGTAGTGAAGCATTTCCTAGCTCTAAACTGAGCCAAGCAGCTTGCAGTATTTTTTTGTTCCAAGACTCTCTAAGGATTACAGATTTTATTCCAATCCTTTGCCTTTTGGATATCAACTTCATCAGAGGAGATATTACTTTTGCACCTATATTCCTCTGGAACACTCTGAGATCGAAGTAAATTATGGACTTACCATCATAAGCTTGTACAATTCCTGTACATATTTACTTTTACTACGGAGCAACTATCCCGTTCACTGTGAATTACATCTCAAGTATCAGCTCTTCAGTTCCGTGATTTTCTCTGTTGTGAAAACCACAGCTCCACTTCCCTCTAAAATGGAGTCAGTATCAGAGCGGTTTCCTCTACGAACCTTTCCACAGCTTCCACTTAGCTGACATCTCGGGTTCATCTGGAAAACTCTCAGTTGCGGTTCAGGAGTCTATTCCCAGATCGCTGCAGCACTTCAGCTCTGTTCACAGTTACTACTTCTCCTATCGAATAGGACAGGTAACAGATCCCTGCAAAGTGCTTAGTTCACTTGAAATACAGCAGTCCTACCAGTTGTTACCGCAAACTCCTCAGAGATACGGTAGGAAGTATCTTTCACTGCACACAGCCTGTCACTGTTATTTCCATAGTTGCCTCTGTAATTCACCACAAGCTCATACATCAGGTCTCAGTTGGTGCATTATTTAACTTCGTAGTAACTCACATCCTGACCATTGAATAATTCTTACAACTCAGTATTATTCCGGTCAGTGTGAAACAGATACAAACGTACAATTTGTTAGATATTGTTGATTAGTGTCAGAGATCTGCAGCTGAGTTCCATTCAACTGAAACAAGCCTGACATATTACTAAGCATCCATAATGGAACCAGCAGATATACCTCAGATTGCTTACAACCTGTCACAACGTGTAGATCAACTAGGGCAAGGCCTTAGAGAGCTTCAGGTCAAGAATCAAACCCTACGCAGTATAATAAAAGATTCCATTACGTTAAAAGGCAATCAGACTGATACCACGCCAGAACCCCAGGTCTCATTACCTGATACCTTCTCTGGCAACAGGAAGATGTACAGGCAATCTAAAAACACCTGCCATCTAATTTTTCAATTAAAACCCAAAACATACAATACCGAAAGAATAAAGGTGTTAACTGCTATTTCATTCCTCACAAGAGAGCCTAGGGTCTGGGCAGATACTTGCTATGATAACAATGACCCCATTCTTACATCCCTAGATGGGTTCTTTACCAACATGGATGAACTATATCAGGACACCAATCTGCAATTAACCGCAGAAGCCAATATGAGTCTAAAACAAGGTCCCTGGCCTGTTGAAGACTATATTACAGACTTTAAATAATACTCCACTGATTCCCAATGGAACGCCATAGCCCTGAGGAATCAATTTAGGCTAGACCTATCAGATAGCATTAAGGATGAATTGGCCCGTACTGACCTTCCTGAAACAATAGAAGCAATCATGAAATTGGTCATTCAAATAGACCGCAGGCTCCGCAAAAGGAAGACAGAAAAGTATGTTTCAGACTCAAGATGCCATCCAATTACACTCATCCATCTACTCCCATCTACTCCCAGCAAGACTACCGTAGAAGCTATGGACTTTGGAGTTATTAGAGGACCCCTGACTCCCGAAGAGAGGAACCGTAGAAGAATTCAACAGTTATGCATGTATTGTGCAAACCCTAACCACATAGTTAAGGAATGTCCTGTATTGCAAAAATCTAAGAAAAGTAAGTGTTTACATATACACTCATCACACCCAATAGAAGGTAAACCTACTTATTGCAATGTTTCTTTACTTTTACAGTGGGATCAAAGCAGACTGACTACTGAGGCTATAGTGGACTCTGGTGCATATGGGAACTACCTAGATAAGGAATTGATTGTTAAAAATAAAAATACCTTTGCTGTGTAAGCAAAAACCAGTCTCCATTTGTGTTATTGACAGTTCTAGTATTATTACAGGTCCTATTACCCATCAAACAATTCCTATTCAGTTACAAGCAACCTCAGGTCATACTGAATACATAATTTTTTATGTGTTACCATCCCCTTTATTTCCTTTGGTTTTAGGCTTAAATTGACTCCAACTCCATCAACCAATCATAGATTGGAAGGACCTAAAGGTTAACCTCACCTCCACATATTGTCAAAACACCTGCTACCCACAACAAGATCTCCTACTTCAAGTTACAGATCCAACTTTCTCCTTACCTGAAGAATACACGTACTTCTCAGACGTGTTCAGTAAGAAAGAGGTTGAAACTCTTCCCCCTCACGAGTCTATGATTGTCCCATTGATTTACAACCTGGAGCTGTAGTACCATACGGACATCTATATCCATTGAGTCAACCTGAGTTAGAACATCTAAAGAATTACCTAGACGAAAAGATACAAAAAGGTTTTATAAGACCTTCCACATCTCCCGCTGGGGCAGGCATGTTTTTCGTAAAGAACAAGGATTCATCGCTCAGGTCAATCATTGATTACAGAGAACTCAAAAAAAAACTATTAAAAATAGGTACCCTCTGCCTTTGATTCCGGAGCTCATAGAAAAATTACATCTAGCTAAGATCTTCACTAAATTGGATTTGCGTGGGGCGTATAACCTTGTATGAATCAGAGAAGGGGATGAGTGGCTGACCGCCTTCAGGACTAGATATGGCCTCTATGAATATTTGGTTATGCCTTTTGGGTTATGCAATGCCCCCACAACCTTTCAATACTTTATAAATGATGTCTTCAGAGATCTCCTGGATGTTTGTATTGTGATCTATCTTGATGACATCCTGATATATTCCAACACTTTACAAGATCACATTAAACACGTTAGATGGGTCCTTACCAGATTAAGAACACATCAGTTATACACTAAGCCTGAAAAGTGCGTATTCCATACCAACAAAATGTTATTCCTGGGATATCATATTAGTCCTGCAGGAATACAAATGGAGTAGAATAAAGTTCAAACTGTGAAAGATTGGGTACAACCCAGGAACAAGAATGATCCTAGGATTCTTGAATTACTATCGTAAATTTAGCAACAATTTCTTGAAGATTGCTAAACCACTCACATCACTAACTGGTTCTACAACTACTTTCCGCTGGAGTTCAGATGCAACGGAAGCATTTAATGTTTTAAAACAAAGATTCACTAGCGCTCCAATTTTACACTTCCCTAATCCAAGGTTGCAGTACATTCTGGAAGTCGATTCATCCGATTACACCATAGGAGCAATACTCTCACAGCGTGAGACATTCACAGCACCTAATTACCCTATAGCATTCTTTTCTAAGATAATGAATCCTGCAGAGAGGAATTACCCAATAGGTGAAAAGGAGCTACTTCCAATAAAATGCTCACTGGAACATTGGAGACATCTCCCAGAGGGTACAGAACTAGTGCTAGTGTGCTAGTCTGATTTAAGATGCAAGAGTACCCTAGTGTGATCACGATCTGTACTACACGCCCTCTTCATGACGTAAATATTCTTGGCTTCGATCTGTCAATGACTACGCCCCCCAACCGACCACACACTCGTGTTGAGCCTACTGACACACCTCCTCTATGACGTATCATCCTATCACACATCTGCTTACAACAACGCCCTTTGCTTTGCCGAATTGCTTGCCATATACGATAGTGATTCACTGGACAGCTATTGGCATGCATACTAGATTTAGACGGACGCCACTACTACTTTTTATTACATCTGAAGTTTTCTTAAACTTGGAATCACAGTAAGTTGTTTATAAATCGCCCTTGAAAGTTTATTACATTTTGAATACTGTTTATTATTTACAAATAGGAGGTTAATATGTGTAATAGATGTATTGCTGAATTATGATTAGTTAGTTACAAACAGTTTGTCATCAGAAAACATTAGAGGAAAAAGCCCCTAATTATGTGAATAATAAATATTTAGGATATACGTGTATAGAGATTACAATATCCACTTATAATGTTTTGATCATTCAATTTGTATATAATTTGTATATATTTTGTGTACACATGTATGGAATGCTCTTGCTATTGAATTTGATTGGCTACTATTGAATTCACAATTATTCTAAGCCACTCCTACAACAAGTGTGGTCAATTAATTTAATTGGTTTGTTTAGGTATATATAGCAAGTGTTTTAAAACAATTTTATTAAGCCTGATGAAATAGTCATTGACTGAGAAACACGTCGCCTGTATTTTATATTTATTTTAATAAAGTGATTTTAATATGTTAAACACTTGCTGCCCTATATTTGGATCATTTTGTGGACACCTTGGGCCTTTTGAAAGGTCTGGAGTACTGTGGTATCCTGATTGCCTTTGAATTAAGTCTGTTGGGTGACTGAATTGACCCCAGCCTGCTCTATTAGCATCAATGGAGATGCTACAACAAATGTGAGTGTAAATCTATACTTTTGTCTGCATATAATTTTGGCCAAACAGTACTAGGCCATATTGGCACCCTGTGTCTTTCATATCTTTTTATACAGATTCCATCTTATTCTCAGGAAGTCGGTCTGCTGGGTGACTGTTATAGATCCCAGACTGCGTCTATAGCACCATCTGAGGTGCTCTAATATATGTGAGTGTATCTGTTTTACACACAAATACTATATTTCTGTAACCTACAATATTGGGCCATGTGGCGCATCTGTATCTCTTTGTTGTTTTAGATTGCTGTTCCTGGATCGTGGCCTGGACCATAACAGATTGCTGCCTTTTTGATACTCTACCAATCTTAGGCCTAGATTTAGAGTTCGGCGGTAGCCGTCAAAACCAGCGTTAGAGGCTCCTAACGCTGGTTTTGGCCGCCCGCTGGTATTTGGAGTCAGTGATTAAAGGGTCTAACGCTCACTTTTCAGCCGCGACTTTTCCATACCGCAGATCCCCCTACGCCATTTGCGTAGCCTATCTTTTCAATGGGATCTTTCTAACGCCGGTATTTAGAGTCGTTTCTGCAGTGAGCGTTAGAGCTCTAACGACAAGATTCCAGCCGCCTGAAAATAGCAGGAGTTAAGAGCTTTCTGGCTAACGCCGGTTTATAAAGCTCTTAACTACTGTACCCTAAAGTACACTAACACCCATAAACTACCTATGTACCCCTAAACCGAGGTCCCCCCACATCGCCGCCACTCGATTAAAATTTTTAACCCCTAATCTGCCGACCGCCACCTACGTTATACTTATGTACCCCTAATCTGCTGCCCCTAACCCCGCCGACCCCTATATTATATTTATTAACCCCTAACTTGCCCCCCACAACGTCGCCGCAAGCTACTTAAAATAATTAACCCCTAATCTTCCGACCGCAAATCGCCGCCACCTACGTTATCCCTATGTACCCCTAATCTGCTGCCCCTAACATCGCCGACCCCTATGTTATATTTATTAACCCCTAATCTGCCCCCCACAACGTCGCCGACACCTACCTACACTTATTAACCCCTAATCTGCCGAGCGGACCTGAGCGCTACTATAATAAATGTATTAACCCCTAATCCGCCTCACTAACCCTATCATAAATAGTATTAACCCCTAATCTGCCCTCCCTAACATCGCCGACACCTAACTTCAATTATTAACCCCTAATCTGACGACCGGAGCTCACCGCTATTCTAATAAATGTATTAATCCCTAAAGCTAAGTCTAACCCTAACACTAACACCCCCCTAACTTAAATATAATTTACATCTAACGAAATAAATTAACTCTTATTAAATAACTTATTCCTATTTAAAGCTAAATACTTACCTGTAAAATAAATCCTAATATAGCTACAATATAAATTACATTTATATTATAGCTATTTTAGGATTAATATTTATTTTACAGGCAACTTTGTAATTATTTTAACCAGGTACAATAGCTATTAAATAGTTAAGAACTATTTAATAGTTACCTAGTTAAAATAATTACAAATTTACCTGTAAAATAAATCCTAACCTAAGTTATAATTAAACCTAACACTACACTATCAATAAAATAATTAAATAAACTACCTACAATTACCTACAATTAACCTAACACTACACTATCAATAAATTAATTAAACACAATTGCTACAAATAAATACAATTAAATAAACTATCTAAAGTACAAAAAATAAAAAAGAACTAAGTTACAGAAAATAAAAAAATATTTACAAACATAAGAAAAATATTACAACAATTTTAAACTAATTACACCTACTCTAAGCCCCCTAATAAAATAACAAAGACCCCCAAAATAAAAAATTCCCTACCCTATTCTAAAATACAAAAATTACAAGCTCTTTTACCTTACCAGCCCTGAACAGGGCCCTTTGCGGGGCATGCCCCAAGAATTTCAGCTCTTTTGCCTGTAAAAAAAAACATACAATACCCCCCCCCAACATTACAACCCACCACCCACATACCCCTAATCTAACCCAAACCCCCCTTAAATAAACCTAACACTAAGCCCCTGAAGATCTTCCTACCTTGTCTTCACCTCACCAGGTATCACCGATCCGTCCTGGCTCCAAGATCTTCATCCAACCCAAGCGGGGGTTGGCGATCCATAATCCGGTGCTCCAAAGTCTTCCTCCTATCCGGCAAGAAGAGGACATCCGGACCGGCAAACATCTTCTCCAAGCGGCATCTTCTATGTTCTTCCATCCGATGACGACCGGCTCCATCTTGAAGACCTCCAGCGCGGATCCATCCTCTTCTTCCGACGACTAGACGACGAATGACGGTTCCTTTAAGGGACGTCATCCAAGATGGCGTCCCTCGAATTCCGATTGGCTGATAGGATTCTATCAGCCAATCGGAATTAAGGTAGGAATTTTCTGATTGGCTGATGGAATCAGCCAATCAGAATCAAGTTCAATCCGATTGGCTGATCCAATCAGCCAATCAGATTGAGCTCGCATTCTATTGGCTGTTCCGATCAGCCAATAGAATGCGAGCTCAATCTGATTGGCTGATGGGATCGGCCAATCGGATTGAACTTGATTCTGATTGGCTGATTCCATCAGCCAATCAGAAAATTCCTACCTTAATTCCGATTGGCTGATAGAATCCTATCAGCCAATCGGAATTCGAGGGACGCCATCTTGGATGACGTCCCTTAAAGGAACCGTCATTAGTCGTCTAGTCGTCGGAAGAAGAGGATGGATCCGCGCTGGAGGTCTTCAAGATGGAGCCGGTCGTCATCGGATGGAAGAACATAGAAGATGCCGCTTGGAGAAGATGTTTGCCGGTCCGGATGTCCTCTTCTTGCCGGATAGGAGGAAGACTTTGGAGCACCGGATTATGGATCGCCAACCCCCGCTTGGGTTGGATGAAGATCTTGGAGCCAGGACGGATCGGTGATACCTGGTGAGGTGAAGACAAGGTAGGAAGATCTTCAGGGGCTTAGTGTTAGGTTTATTTAAGGGGGGTTTGGGTTAGATTAGGGGTATGTGGGTGGTGGGTTGTAATGTTGGGGGGGGGGTATTGTATGTTTTTTTTTACAGGCAAAAGAGCTGAAATTCTTGGGGCATGCCCCGCAAAGGGCCCTGTTCAGGGCTGGTAAGGTAAAAGAGCTTGTAATTTTTGTATTTTAGAATAGGGTAGGGAATTTTTTATTTTGGGGGGCTTTGTTATTTTATTAGGGGGCTTAGAGTAGGTGTAATTAGTTTAAAATTGTTGTAATATTTTTCTTATGTTTGTAAATATTTTTTTATTTTCTGTAACTTAGTTCTTTTTTATTTTTTGTACTTTAGATAGTTTATTTAATTGTATTTATTTGTAGCAATTGTGTTTATTTAATTTATTGATAGTGTAGTGTTAGGTTAATTGTAGGTAATTGTAGGTAGTTTATTTAATTATTTTATTGATAGGGTAGTGTTAGGTTTAATTATATCTTAGGTTAGGATTTATTTTACAGGTAAATTTGTAATTATTTTAACTAGGTAACTATTAAATAGTTCTTAACTATTTAATAGCTATTGTACCTGGTTAAAATAATTACAAAGTTGCCTGTAAAATAAATATTAATCCTAAAATAGCTATAATATAAATGTAATTTATATTGTAGCTATATTAGGATTTATTTTACAGGTAAGTATTTAGCTTTAAATAGGAATCATTTATTTAATATGAGTTAATTTATTTCGTTAGATAAAAATTATATTTAACTTAGGGGGGTGTTAGTGTTAGGGTTAGACTTAGCTTTAGGGGTTAATACATTTATTAGAATAGCGGTGAGCTCCGGTCGGCAGATTAGGGGTTAATAATTGAAGGTAGGTGTCGGCGATGTTAGGGAGGGCAGATTAGGGGTTAATACTATTTATTATAGGGTTAGTGAGGCGGATTAGGGGTTAATACATTTATTATAGTAGCGCTCAGGTCCGCTCGGCAGATTAGGGGTTAATAAGTGTAGGTAGGTGTCGGCGACGTTGTGGGGGGCAGATTAGGGGTTAATAAATATAACATAGGGGTCGGCGATGTTAGGGCAGCAGATTAGGGGTACATATGGATAACGTAGGTGGCGGCGGTTTACGGAGCGGCAGATTAGGGGTTAAAAGTGTAATGCAGGGGTCAGCGATAGCGGGGGCGGCAGATTAGGGGTTAATAAGTGTAAGGTTAGGGGTGTTTAGACTCGGGGTACATGTTAGAGTGTTAAGTGCAGACGTAGGAAGTGTTTCCCCATAGGAAACAATGGGGCTGCGTTAGGAGCTGAACGCTGCTTTTTTGCAGGTGTTAGGTTTTTTTTCAGCTCAAACAGCCCCATTGTTTCCTATGGGAGAATCGTGCACGAGCACGTTTTTGAGGCCGGCCGCGTCCGTAAGCAACTCTGGTATCGAGAGTTGCATTTGCGGTAAAAATGCTCTACGCTCCTTTTTTGGAGCCTAACGCAGCATTTGTTTGAACTCTCGATACCAGAGTTAAATTTATGGTGCGGCCAGAAAAAAACCCGCGGAGCGTTAACAGCCCTTTTACCGCCGAACTCTAAATCTAGGCCTTAGAGATTTACTTTAAACGGACTCTCTCACACATACTTATCTGTATATTTATAAGATTTATTATAATATCATCTCATACTTACATTTTTATATCTATCTATTGAATATTTCAATTAAGAATGTTTTATATGTGATATTTGTATCTCTACTGTTGAGCTCTGCCTGTTTATTTGTTCCCTGATAGCTGTGCTTTTTACACAGCTATATTCCTTAATAGTCCAATTTCTAACACAGGATAGTCTGACTTTTAGTGGCATCAATAGTAGATGGATATTTATTATAGTAATTTATAACATTGTGATAATTGCTTGATTGTTGACTTTATAAGTATACTGTGATCTCAAGGGTGCCCCCTATTACTATCTGTCCAGGGTACAGAACTACCCATAATACTCATTTATACTGACCACAAAAATCTAGAGTTCCTACGAAACAATAAGACTCTTTCTTCAAGACAGGTTAGGTGGAGCCTTTACTTTGCCAGGTTCATTTATAGACCTGCGAATAAAATTTGCAAGGCTGACACACTATCCCGCAAAGAAAGAGAACCATCTTTTCCTACTGAACTTCATTGTATCATACCTAATGAACGGTTCATAGGGTTAATATCTAATCTCACTATAGAATTAAAGAATTCCTTAAACAAGGATATGGATCTTCCACGCAAAAGACTCATCTTGAATCCCTCATCTTGAAACCCAATGGATTTTATTACTATAGCGATAAGTTATATATACCAACTGATCTAAGACCAGCTTTACTACAGTTATACCACAAATCACCTCTTTCCGGACATCAAGGAGTGAAACTCACTTTAGAAAAAATCTCAAGAGAATTCTGGTGGTCAAGGATAAAATCCTCTGTAATAGAACATATTCAGAGTTGCACTATTTGTACTACCTCTAAGTCTGACAAGCAATACCCATATGGACTTCTGATGCCAATTAAAATTCCTGATAGGCCCTGGCCACATGTGGTTATGGATTTTATTGTTGAGCTTCCAGTATCACAAAAACAAAATACCATCTTAGTGGTAATTGATCTTTTCACAAAGATGGTTCACTTTATTCCATACCACAAGCTTCCCACTTCCTCTGAAACTGCTGAACTATTTTAGAATCACATTGTCAAACTCCATGGAAAACCACCAACACTAAACTCAGACAGAGGTACCCAGTTTACCTCCCGTTTCTGGAAACAACTTTGTAAACTACTTCAAAGTAGCCATCGTTACACTACATCTTTTCATCCTCAAAGCAATGGTCAAGCTGAACGCCTGAACCAATGGCTAGAATAATACCTGTGATGTTACTGTTCACAACATCAGACAGATTGGATTCAGTATCTCCCCATGGCTGAATATGCATTCAATGATTCTATTAACTCCACATTTAAGATGATACCATTTTACTGATACCAACCATCTATAACTTTCGCCCCAGGCATTATTTCAGCTTCACTGCATGTTGGCCAATTGACAAACTCTCTCCTCGATACTTTTAGGAATCTCCATGACAACATCACACAAGCTCAAGCCAAGGATGAACTATGATTTAAGAAGACGAACACCTCCAAGATATGCAATAGGAGATTCTGTTTGGTTGTCAACCAAAAACTTAAAACTACAAATACCATGTAAAAAATTGGGTAGGATGTTTCTTGGTCCTTTCCCGATCTCGAAAATAATTATTTAACCCCTTAACGACCAAGGACGTACGCCACACGTCCTCAAAAAAAATACAGTTAATGACCGAGGACGTGTGGCGTACGTCCTTGGTCTGGAAAGCAGCTGGAAGCGATCCTGCTCGCTTCCAGCTGCTTTCCGGTTATTGCAGTGATGCCTCGATATGGAGGCATCCTGCAATAACCCCCCTTGGCCATCCGATGCAGAGAGAGCCACTCCGTGGCCCTCTCTGCACCGGACATCGGTGGCCGGTATCATTGGCGGGTGGGAGCTTACGTTGTAGGCGGGTGGGCGGCCATCGATGCTGTGTGTGGAGTGGAGGGGGGGCGGGATCGGGGGCGGGACCTACGGGGGCACACGCATGAGCGCGCGCGTGCACGGGGGGATGGTGGGCAGGCGCGTGCACGGGCGGGAGCGGGTGGGAACCGCTACACTACAGAAAAAAAAAAGTTCAAAGTAAAAAAAAAAAAATACATTTTCATCATTATAAATTTAATCTAAGGGATCTGGAAGGGGTTGGGGGTTGGTCTTGGTGGGGGGGAAAGCTACACTACAGAAAAGGGAATTTTTTTTAAGAAAAGCCACATTTTGTACAAAACTGGGTACTGGCAGACAGCTGCCAGTACCCAAGATGGCGCCCATTAAGGCAGAGGGGAAGGGTTAGAGAGCTGTTTGGTGGGGGATCAGTGTGGTTGGGGTCTAAGGGGGGATCCTACACATTAGCATATGTAAATATGCTTCTTCTTTTTTTTTAAAAAAAAATTGCCAAATACCTTTTATTTTAGTACTGGCAGAGTTTCTGCCAGTACTTAAGATGGCGGGGACAATTGTGGGGTGGGGGAGGGAAGAGAGCTGTTTGGGAGGGATCAGGGGGTCTGATGTTTCAGGTGGGAGGCTGAGCTCTACACTAAAGATAAAATTAACCCTGCAAGCTCCCTACAAGCTACATAATTAACCCCTTCACTGCTAGCCATAATACACGTGTGATGCGCAGCAGCATTTAGAGGCCTTCTAATTACCAAAAAGCAATGCCAAAGCCATATATGTCTGCTATTTCTGAACAAAGGGGATCCCAGAGAAGCATTTACAACCATTTGTGCCATAATTGCACAAGCTGTTTGTAAATAATTTCAGTGAGAAACCTAAAATTGAGACAAATTTAACGTTTTTTTTTAATTTGATCGCATTTGGCGGTGAAATGGTGGCATGAAATATACCAAAATTGGCCTAGATCAATACTTGGGGTTGTCTACTACACTACACTAAAGCTAAAACTACCCCAAAAAGCTCCCTACATGCTCCCTAATTAACCCCTTCACTGCTGGGCATAATACACGTGTGGTGCGCAGTGGCATTTAGCTGCCTTCTAATTACCAAAAAGCAACGCCAAAGTCATATATGTCTGCTATTTCTGAACAAAGGGGATCCCAGAGAAGAATTTACAACCATTTATGCCATAATTGCACAAGCTGTTTGTAAATAATTTCAGTGAGAAACCAAAAGTTTGTGAAAAAAATTGTGAAAAGTGAACGATTTTTTGTATTTGATTGCATTTGGCGGTGAAATGGTGGCATGAAATATACCAAAATGGGCCTAGATCAATACTTTGGGTTGTCTACTAAAAAAAAATATATACATGTCAATGGATATTCAGAGATTCCTGAAAGATATCAGTGTTCTAATGTAACTAGCGCTAATTTTGAAAAGAAATGGTTTGGAAATAGCAAAGTGCTACTTGTATTTATGGCCCTATAGTTTACAAAAAAAGCAAAGAACATGTAAACATTGGGTATTTCTAAAATCAGGACAAAATTTAGAAACTATTTAGCATGGGTGTTTTTTGGTGGCTGTAGATGTGTAACAGATTTTGGGGGTCAAAGTTAGAAAAAGTGTGTTTTTTTTCCATTTTTTCCTCATATTTTATAAAAAATTTTTATAGTAAATTATAAGATATGATGAAAATAATGGTATCTTTAGAAAGTCCATTTAATGGTGAGAAAAACGTTATATAATATGTGTGGGTACAGTAAATGAGTAAGAGGAAAATTACAGCTAAACACAAACATCTCAAAAATGTAAAAATAGCCTTGGTCCCAAACGGACAGAAAATGGAAAAGTGCTGTGGTCATTAAGGGGTTAAATAATTAAAGATGGTTCACTTTATTCCATACCACAAGCTTCCCACTTCCTCTGAAACTGCTGAACTATTTTAGAATCACATTTTCAAACTCCATGGAAAACCACCAACACTAAACTCAGACAGAGGTACCCAGTTTACCTCCCGTTTCTGGAAACAACTTTGTAAACTACTTCAAAGTAGCCATCGTTTCACTACATCTTTTCATCCTCAAAGCAATGGTCAAGCTGAACGCCTGAACCAATGGCTAGAATAATACCTGTGATGTTACTGTTCACAACATCAGACAGATTGGATTCAGTATCTCCCCATGGCTGAATATGCATTCAATGATTCTATTAACTCCACATTTAAGATGATACCATTTTACTGATACCAACCATCTATAACTTTCGCCCCAGGCATTATTTCAGCCTCACTGCATGTTGACCAATTGACAAACTCTCTCCTCAAGACTTTTAGGAATCTCCATGACAACATCACACAAGCTCAAGCCAAGCAAAAGATGAACTATGATTTAAGAAGACGAACACCTCCAAGATATGCAATAGGAGATTCTGTTTGGTTGTCAACCAAAAACTTAAAACTACAAATACCATGTAAAAAATTGGGTAGGATGTTTCTTGGTCCTTTCCCGATCTCGAAAATAATTATTGAAAATGCCGTTACTTTAGAGTTACCACCTTCCATGCGCATCCATCCGACTTTTCACATGTCTCTTCTAAAACCAGTTAAACAAATGAGGGACCCTAATCCTATTTTACCATCCACACCAGTAAACCCCCTGACTGATGAATACGAGGTGTAAGCACCATTGGATTCAAGATATTGTAGAGGGCAACTACAGTATTTAGTTTGATGGAAGAGTTATACGAATCAAGATGATTCATACAAGCTTTCCAGTAATATACACGCTCCCAGATTGGTGAATTAATTCCATCGCCAATTTCCAGATCATCCAGATTGCTGCAGCACTTCAGCTCTGTTCACAGTTACTACTTCTCCTATCGAATAGGACAGGTAACGGATCCCTGCAAAGTGCCTAGTTCACTTGGAATACAGCAGTCCTACCAGTTGTTACCGCAAACTCCTCAGAGATACAGTAGGACGTAACTTTCTTAGCCTGTCACTGTTATTTCCATAGTTGCCTCTGTAATTCACCACAAGCTCATACATCAGGTCTTGGTTGGTGCATTATTTAACTTCGTAGTAACTCACATTCTGACCATTGAATCATTCTTACTACTCAGTATTATTCAGGTCAGTGTGAAACAGATACAAACTTACAATTTGTTAGATATTGTTGCTTAGTTTTAGAGATCTGCAGCTGAGTTCCATTCAACTGAAACAAGCCTTACAGTATCCTATGTCTTCAGTCTGTTACAGTAATAGCTGTGTATCCAGTCTCCTGCCTTTCAAAACAGTAACTGTGTATCCAGTCTTCGGCCCTAGAGTGGGCATTCCAGTCTTCTGCCCTAAAAGAGGGCATAACTCCTATCTTCACCCCAAGTGTGGGTACTCCAGTCCTTGGCCTTAAAGGGGCATTACTTCAGTCTTCGGCCCTAGACTGGGCGCTCCAGTCCTCGGCACCAAAGGGGCATTACTCTGGTCTTCGGCCCTAGAATGAGCATTCCAGTCTTCTGCTCTAAAAGAGGGCATTACTCCTGTATTCAACTCAAGTGTGGGTACGCCAGTCCTTGGCCTTAAAGGGGCATTACTTCAGTCTTTGGCCCTAGAGTGGGCACTCCAGTTCTTGGCCCCAAAGAGGCATTACTCCGGTCTTTGGCCCTAAAGTGGACAATACTCCTGTCTTTGGTCCTAGAGTGGGTACTCCAGTCCTTGACCCAAAAGGGGCATTAGTCATGTTTTCATCTCTAGTGTGGAAACATCAGTCCATGGCACTAAAGAGGGCATTACTTCAGTATTCAGCCTTGGGAGAAGGTACTCCAGCCCACGGCCCTTAAGAGGGCATTACTCCTTTCTTTGGCCCTAGAGTGAACACTCCTGCGTAGGCCCTAGAGAGGGCGTTACTCCAGACTTTGTTCTGGTGTATGCTACAGAGGTGCCAGCCACAGACCTGCCATAGACTTTAGTCCTGTATCCTGTCACAGTCTACAAGTTCTATTTTAAGTCCAGTGTACAAGTTATTTCTCTTAATAAAGTATTATCAGCACTCAGCTTTGTTATGCCTAAAAAGGGTAGCAGATCAGAAAAGCATTTTTCACTGGCCCCTTTATGCTCTCTGGAAACACCTCTACTCCTGAGCTCCAAACCCCTGAACTTGCTCTGGTGAGCGTGACAAAAGCTCTTCATCTTTATACTGGGCAAAGTCATTTTGATATGCATGCCTGATTGCATCATGTGATAGAAACAGCGCTCTTTCACAGGAGTACCTTGAATTCTAGATTAGCTTGCCCAATAGAAGACAGAATAAATTCTGCAGTTTGTTTACAGTTACATATATATATAAAACCTCAGAAAATAAAATAAAAAATGTAAAGCTCCCACTCTGTAATGGGCACACTAAACTGAAGTGCAAGAAGACAACAATAGCACTGATCTGTGAATGTGCCCCACTTATGTCACAGGGTACAATAATACTTAAATTCCAAAATGGCTGCTTCCAGTGTGAGTATGAAGAACTCCACCAATCAAAACTGTTGAAGGGTTAAAATAAAACAACTTTAAAGAGAGCTGCAGGTACTGGAAAAACAATAGGATGGTGAGTAGTAACCATGCTACTGTAGTTTTTCCCTACAGATTATTGATCCTTTAATAAAAGAAAAAGAAAAAAGAAAGCAAATGAGAATAATTTAAAAAGATCTGTTTTCGGCTAAAATATCTCTTCTTCATCTAAAAAAATCACCAGTTCCTCTATCACATCCACTCAATTACTTAGTCATTTTGAAAATTCCTGATGATAGGCTTGTAAGCAACTAGATAATACCAATTTCTGGCTTCTTTTTAACAAATATGCAAATTGTAGTCAAGTGTATGCTTCAATGATATGGGGGTTAACAATATCCCTACTTTTTTGTGGTGGTCTAGCAGAGAGGGGTTGAGAAGGATTTTGAAAACTTAAAAGACCCACTGTGTTCTTTCTTTCTTTTAGTGATATACATTAAGTTATTATTTCTTTGTATATTATGAAGTTTTATAATTTCTTAAATGTATATTTGTATCATACTGTCATACTTTGTTTTTTTCTGGGGATTCAAATAGTTATATTTCTTCCGGTGTATGTGCTTTTTTTATTTATCATATTATTGGAAAGAACTAATAAGTGTATATGAATTGTAAATAAATGTGCTAATCTTTTGCACAAGAGACAAGTAACTAGCATTTTACAGCTCTGCTGAAATATTCAAAACAGATGATCAAGGGTTAAGGCTTTGCTCCTGTACTTTATAAGTAACCAAAGCCCTCCAGCCATACATATTTACTATTTATTACACAAGGCCATCTGCTTATTGTTGCAAATACTAAAACAACACATCCCTTTATAACAGTGTGACCCCCAATTTAGGGACTACGTTACTCTAAACAAACCACGCACACTCAAATTGTTGGGGTAAAAAGGCCGCAGCTTGTTTATTAACATCATTTAAACATATAAGTAAAACCCATAAATAACCCAATCTTAAATTAACTGTAAACAACCCTCACGGGGCTTGCCATGTAACCCAATGTCTTTCCACTCCACCGGTCCCCTCCGGAACCGGCATAAACCTCTCCTGCCTGGCAGGAGGTACCCCAGCAACCTTCACCACCCCAAAGGCAAGCCCCACCGCCAAGCTGCGACATGAAGTGTTCGCCTCCACAACCGTGAATCCAGGGAGGGAGGGAGGGAGCTTCTTTCACCGTCAGGTCCGGACAGAAGATGAAGGTACTTCCTGCTCACCGTCCTTTAAGGACTCCCCTGGGATCCCACCCACCTCCTCACCATTGGTTCCTCACCTTGCCCTGCTCTGGGGTCAAATGCCCCTTCGAGATAGGCATCCCTCCAGGGCAGGCTTGACCCCCAATTTAGGGACTACGTTACTCTAAACAAACCACGCACACTCAAATTGTTGGGGTAAAAAGGCCGCAGCTTGTTTATTAACATCATTTAAACATATAAGTAAAACCCATAAATAACCCAATCTTAAATTAACTGTAAACAACCCTCACGGGGCTTGCCATGTAACCCAATGTTTTTCCACTCCACCGGTCCCCTCCGGAACCGGCATAAACCTCTCCTGCCTGGCAGGAGGTACCCCAGCAACCTTCACCACCCCAAAGGCAAGCCCCACCGCCACCAGGCCGGCTCATAGCCGGACCCCGCCACCCACCAAGGCCTTTTCCACCCCTTCTCTCAAATTGAAATTGAACAAATGTAACCCAACCTCATTGAGGTGGACTCCATCTCTCAAAAAGAAACATTCCCCCGAACTACCTTCGAATTCAACGTGCCGTATAGACACCCCACCATTCCGCTCCACAAATTTGCTCAGAATCCTGTTGACCTTCCTCCTTGACAACTCTAACCTTCGCACATCCCATGCTGCTCGCCACTGCAACCGAGGTGTAATCTCCGACCATACTAGCTTCAAACCCGGGAACAGCTCCCACAAACGGAGTAAGTCCCTTGTCACCCTATCTATCAATTCCCTTTGAGAGATGAAGCCCAAATCGTTCCCTCCGGCATGTAAAACCAGCATCCCTGGGGGGTTAAACAACCTAGCAAACTCGACAACTTTAACTATCACCTGATCCCATCTCATACCCCGAAAACCAAACCACCGTATTCGAACAGTCTCTTCATCAAAACCCAGTTGGCTCCCACCTTCTCTTGTCATAGCCGCTTTTCTGGCCCAGTATATGTAGGAATGGCCAATAATCCAACATTCCCTGCCTTGCAACCCTAAGGAAAGAGGACACACTAAATTACTAGCTCACTGCGCACATATGACCTAAAACTGTTAGATGCCCACCTCCCAATCGTTCTGATCCTTGCATCCGACATACCCAACATTCTCGCCTCGGTGGCGGCCCCGATCCTAAACGAATGGGACCCGAAGTCAAGCTGCGGGAGCCCCAGGGTATTCAAGGTCTTCCTGAAAACCGAAATAAACTGAAAACGCGACAATGACTCCCCGTTCCTATGAATGAGCAAGGGGCCGCCACCCCCCGCCCGCACCTCCAAGAAGGCCGACACGGCCTCCACTGGGCAACATGCCCCCCCAATTCCACGAAGCGTAATAGCTCTACCACGACCGCTCTGATCCGTCTTTGAACGTCGCAACCATATGACCAAGTCCCGTCCCTGGACCCACACGTCCCCCCGCTGAATACCTCCCCTATCCCTTTTAGATGCCCCAACTAATTCCGACACCCGAAACGCTGCAAAAAACGCTAACACATAGGCCGCTCGAAAAAGCGCCACCTCGTATTCGTTCAGACAAACCGCCGACAAGGCTCCTACCACTCTCATCAACAACGCAAAGACCACCGGCCTCCGTGCATCCGGTGCCCTGTTACCTTTACACAGGGCCTTAGCCGCCATCCGAACCACGAACGACTTGGTAACATCCTCCCAACCCAGGCATTGGCACAGAAAGGCAATCGCTGCCAGTCTCCTCCTTACCATAGCCCTTGACACTCCTTGTCCTCCCCATTGCCCTATCCATGCTAATAGGATCTCCAACCAGCTCCGGGCCGTCATGGCCCCCCCCAAGCCTCTTAATACCTCACACCATTCTCTCCATACCTGTGAGTAAGCCTTCCACGTGGATTCAGCTAGGGCTCCTCGAACCAACCTCATCAGACCCCGAAGTCCACCTTCCACACTTCCCCCGGGCACTGAAACCCTATATCCTCCGCCAATGGGGCCAGCTCCCGAAACCTGTCCCACTGAAAACGTGAAAGAGAATCAGCTATCTCATTGGTCCTACCAGGCACATGCACCGCCCTGAACAAAACATTACATCTCAGGCACTCCAGAACAAACAACCGGAGGAGGACCACCACAGGAGGGGAAGATGCTGTTAGTGAATTTACCGCAGCCACCACCCCCATATTGTCTGAATGAAAAACCACCTTCCTGTCTCTCAGTAGCTCCGGCCATATAATCATGGCAACCCACAATGGAAACAATTCCAGGAACACTAAGTTCCTGGTCAAGCCAGCTGCCGCCCAGCCACTCGGCCACGGGCTGGCGCACCATTTGCCACCCAGGTAAGCACCGAATCCGATCGCCCCAGATGCATCCGTAAACAGGTGCACGTCAGGGTCGTCCCATCCGTCCCTCTGAATCAGGGACCGCCCGTTAAACTCCCCCAGGAAAGTCAACCATAACTCCATATCCTCCTTCAAGTTCTTTGTCAAACGAATATGGTGGAAATGCTCCTTAACCCCCGCCGTCGCTAGCGATAGCCTACGGCAAAAGACCCTCCCAACCGGGATGATCCTGCAAGCGAAATTTAGCTTGCCCAATAGGGATTGCATTTCCCTGAGCGTCAATTTCCGACGCCCCAACGCCTGGCGCAACACCTGGCATAGGTCAGCAAC
Organism: Bombina bombina; assembly: GCF_027579735.1. Taxonomy (NCBI): domain Eukaryota; kingdom Metazoa; phylum Chordata; class Amphibia; order Anura; family Bombinatoridae; genus Bombina; species Bombina bombina. Next base: position 437,050,101 of record NC_069501.1, on the reverse strand, counting down.
CTTGTCCTCCGGCAGGCTGCACACCATGGTGTCCGAATCAATATGGATCCCCAAAAAACTCAAGGCCGGACATGGGCCCTCCGTCTTGTCTGCTGCCACTGGAATGCCGAATTCCTTGGCCACCGCCTCGAAAGAATCCATCAATCTCTGGCAATCCAGGCTGCCAGCTGGTCCCACGAACAGAAAGTCGTCCAAATAATGGACCATGGATTGAACGCCCGCCACTTGCCGGACGACCCACTCCACAAAGGAGCTGAACTTCTCGAAATAGGAGCATGAAATAGAACAGCCCATAGGCAGGCATAAATCCACGAAAAATTGCCCATCAAAAACGCACCCCAACAAGTGGTGACACGCCGGGTGAACCGGTAACAGCCGGAAGGCAGCTTCGACATCCACCTTTGCCAGAAGCGCTCCCCTCCCCGCTCTTTTGACCAAATTGACCGCGTCGTCAAACGACGCATACCGGACCGCCGCCACGTCCGGGTCGATCCCATCATTCACCGAAGAGCCCTTCGGATGCGACAGATGGTGTATCATGCGGAACTGTCCCGGGGACTTCTTTGGAACTACCCCTAGTGGGGACAGCCGCAGATTATGCAACGGGGGGGAAGGGAAAGGGCCTGCCATACGCCCCAAACTCACCTCCTTCGCCAACTTGCCCCGAATAACCTCCGGAAATTCCCTGGCCGATTTCAAATTCCCTGCCCACCCAGTCCCCTCTGTCTCCTGAAAGGGTATAGGGAAACCTGAGCTAAAACCCGTCAATAGCAGCTCGGCGTCCCCCCGCTTCCCCCGAACATTAGCGTACTGTTCTAGCCACGGGACCATCTTTCTGATGTCCACCGGCGTCTTGGCTCGGTAAACCCACTTCGCCTGTCCTGGCCCCGGCCTTTCCTTTTTTGAAGCACTTTGCATAAGAATGGACGCCGCCGCACCCCAAACATTCGTGCTTGTACTTGCACGACGCCCCAAACCTGCACTGCCCCTCGTTAAATTGGAAACAGAGGCCCTTCCTGAGGGCCACTGCTGCCCCACTCCCAACCGACGCGGGGTGCCCCCCTCCACCGGACCGAAAGGACTGAGATCCTCTCAACGGGGTCATGATCTCCAGCCATATCCCCATATCCCTGTCATCCCAACGCATGTCTGGGCGGACGGCGATCCGTTGACGGAATTGCTCGTCGTACCGCCACCACCCCATCCCTCCGTAAGTACGGTGCGCCGCCGATACCTCATCATAATAGCAGAACAGGGGGGAACCCTGCTCAGGGAACTTTTGCGCTGTCACGCTTGCCAGGATACAGAATGCCCTGGACCAATTGGAGAAGGTCTTCGGTATCTTCCGATACCTCTTCTTCCGCTCCTCCTCCTCTTTCTTACCCTGTTCCCCTTTTGGATCCTCCTTCAGCTCAACGAACTGATCTATGGGAAGGAGGGAGAATAACTCCAGGAATTCCCTTTTCCATATTTTTTCCTTCACCTCCTGGGACAAGTGTAACCCGAGGGGCCCAATCGAACATAAACATGGCCTACGTAACGCCTCATCTGACACCCGGAAGGAAACCACCTCTGAACCCCCGGCCGTCGTCTTCCCCCCTGACCCCTCGCCTACTACCCCGGGCCCCACTGCGGCCCCTGCCCCCGGCATCTCGGTCTGGCCCACCACCGGGGCCACTGCCACTGACGCTACAACCCCGCCGGCGCTTTCGCCACCCGAACTCCATGCCCCAGCTGGACCCCCCCCACCTTCTATCCTCGGAATCAACTCTTTCAAACCTTTCAACAACTCATTCTGTGACTCACATCCAGCCCCCTGTGGTGTAGTAAGCGAAAAAGTACCTCTTGGCGCCCTTGAGTCAGTTCTGCGCGCCGTCTCTGCTCCCGGGTCCCTTGAAGTCCCAGCTCTGCTTGACCTCCTTCCTTCCCTCCTCGGCGACTCACGGCTCCTCTCCGGGGTTCGCCGTCTAGGCCTAGACTCCCCCCGCCTGTCCCCGCTCCTGCCTTCCCGCGTCCGTTCCATCCGAGCCCAAGTGGGTGACAGCCTCCTTTCTTCATCAGGTCTGCTCCGTAGGGGCGAGCGGGACCAGCCCCGCTGCCGAATAGGCTCCCGCCGTGGACTGCGAGACCTCTCTCTCCGCCTTGAAGCTTCCACCTGCAATTGAACGCCAACAACATCATCAACCATCCTCCCCCGCCCCCTAACCTCCGCCCCCCTTTCTTCCACCCTTTGTCTTCCCCCTCCCCCAACATTCCTCAAAGGCGAGACTGAAGCCAAAAGCTGCGCCAAGGCATCAAGGTCCCCCACCTGGCCAGCTGTGTGCAGCTCCTGCGTGTCCAACTCCAACCTTCCGTCCCCATCGAAATCACTAGGGATATCCTCAATAATGAGGGCATCCCCGTCCCTGTCCCGGGTCCTGTCGAGATCCTGCCTCTGCCCTACCGCTGGGGTGGATGCCGCTGGAACTATCACAAACAAAAGAGAGAGGGAGGGGGGAGGCGAAAACACATGAGGCAAACATACTCCTAGCCCCCTAACCGTTCAGAATAAGGAAAGAGGGGAGGGGGGGGGGGGAGGAAAACGGGGGGGGGGGGATGGGAGGGGGGCAGGAAAAAGGAGGGGGGGGGGAGGGAAGGGGCCCACCCAGCAAACACCCTTGACTATTACCCCTAATACCCTGGACATTACCCCCCCCCCCCGTGATGAGTCCCCATGCCCCCCACCCCCCGACCCGGCCCCCCCATTCCCCCACCACTACGCTTGCCTACTCCAGCATGCCCCCATGCGCCAGCGCGACCTGCCCAGACCCCACCTGCGCTTACTGAACAACCCCTACCTGAGCATGGCCCCCCGCTGCCTGGCCACGCCATTCCACCCCGCTACCGCAGTTACTGGTCATGCCCTCCCCGCCCATACCCCCTAGACCCCCCCCCCCAACCAAAGCCACCGATTTCCAGCTACTCCTCCTGCGCCTTGTGGCGCCCCTAGGCCGCATCAGCTAACCATGCATCTAATCCCTAACTACCTTTACGGCCTCATTCGGGCTCCACATTTCCTTCCCTCCATCTCCCTGATAACTACAAGCCCACTCCTTATTTATTTCAGGCCTCATTTGGGCCCCCCCCGGCCTCATTTGGGCCCCCCCCCCACGGCCTCATTTGGGCCCCCCCCCCCTTCCCGGCCTTATTTGGGATAACATCCCCCCCCCCCCGACTCCCAATTGCTGCATTAACCCTTCCAGCCCCCCAGTCCGCTCCCAGCCCCTCACCTAAATAATCCCTTCCCCCCATTCCCAGCCGTGCTCCGGCCTCCCTGTTCCCGCCATAAACCCGCTATTGCGCAGGGCCCCCGCCTCTTATCCTCTCACCACCATTGTGCCTCCTCCAATCTTCGATAGCCCAGCGGCTTACCTGCCAGCACGGCCTGTGCTGCTGCATTGGACTCCTCCGCTCGACTGGCTCCCGGATCGCCATGTGCGCCTCCCGCGTGGACCTCCGCCGTCACCACAACTCGCTGCTGACTCCTCCGCGGGCCGCACCTCCTCCCGGTCGGCCGTCCTCTGGCCCGCCCGCCGCTGCTTCCAGTTCTGCCAGCCGATCTGCCTCTCCTCGGGGCCACCGTGGGGCTGAGGCGCTCTGGCGGTTGCGACCGCTGCACAGGCCTAGCCCTTTCGACCGGCTCCACCCCCGCCGACGACTCTGGAACTCCTCCGCTGCCAGGTAAGACACCGGCTGCCTGCAGCTGCTCCAGGAGCCACTGAGGGCCTCTCTCCCTGGAGGCAGCTGCAGCAGCCGTGAGCAGGTCCTGCAATGCTGACATGTGAGCAGAAAGCACCCTCACGTTCTCTCCCGACTTGATGAAGTGAAAGAGGCAAAGCTTCTTTCACCGTCAGGTCCGGACAGAAGATGAAGGTACTTCCTGCTCACCGTCCTTTAAGGACTCCCCTGGGATCCCACCCACCTCCTCACCATTGGTTCCTCACCTTGCCCTGCTCTGGGGTCAAATGCCCCTTCGAGATAGGCATCCCTCCAGGGCAGGCTTTACCATAGCATTCATTAGTAGCATTGGGAAAAGCAAGTTCCAATACCCATCAGGGATAAATAAGCTTTCCTATGCCTGTACATATATAAAAAAAGCCTCTGTTATATGATCATATGGTGCCTATTGTTTAACAGTAAATAGTAAAAGTATAACTAGATAAAAAAACAAATATGGCAACAGGAGAAAATTATGCTGCAAAAATGTGTTGTTAATGGTTGTAATAAAGTTTAATCCTTACCTTAACAGACTAAAAAAATACCCCTAAACAAACAAGCTGCAATTCACCCTTTTTTGTTCTTACTATAGCCACAGACCGCACAGATGCCAACAGCCCTGGAATTCTATGAAAGATAACTTTAGTTCCAGATCACTTTAAATTTAAAGGGACACGTTAGCTCTATGCTAAATCACATGAAATTGATACAGCATCTCTGTAAAAAAGCTGACTAGAAAATATCACATCATCATATCTAAAAATACATTTTTTAACTCCACCTATCCCATGTTGAGAAATGTGTTATTTGTAGAACGCTAACAGATTCTGGGCTCGATGATCTTCAATAAAGAATTATTGTTTTACTATGCAGCGGCTCCAAATCTACTTTGCTTGATGATCTAAGCCTCTCCAGATGAAACTTAGTTTTTCTCTCCGACTCTCGCAGGGGCCTGGTGAAATGATCGTAAAAAAGGGCAGTCCCTACGAGTGGCAAAATGGCTCCTAATGAACATAGTGGAGCTCGCTGGAAAGGGACACTTCTCTACTTAGAGCGAAGTTAGTAGTGGGCGCACTTTCAAAATTAAATCCTGTAGCCAATATAAATCATATTACGCTGCTTTCTGAGTATAGCATCTTACATTCGTCTATATTTTTGTATGCATTTGTTTTTCCAATAGGGTTATAAGTATTTGTAGTGTTTTGAGAAAAGCTCTTCACCTTTTATTTGGCGAGAAAATACTGTGAGATCTGCAGTGCAAAAATCTTTACAGAATTACATTGGGATTAGAAATAGATACGCGCATGGAGCGCAAGAAACGCCCATTTTCTGAAAACACCCCAACAATTACACTTTGCATTTTGTATTTATAAGTACAAATTTATGTGTGATTTTTGCACATCCAGTGTACTAAAATTACGATTTGCGCTGTGCATATTTAATACGATTTATTCCTGTGTAAATTATGTACAAATTTTACGTTTTTTGGTAAAATACGATTTTTAGTGAAGAATTTGGTTACGATTTTTGATTCATAACAATACAATTTTTCCCTGCTTGTTTCTTGTGACTGGTTCAATTATTTGTTTTGTATGATCTTTAAAATAGAAATTTTATTGTGCTCTTTCATAGGAAAATGCAGTATACGCCTCTAAAATGACTTTAGATCATTCTACCAGGGATATAGAAGGACTGGTGAGCATTCTTAAATAATCTCGCCAGCCCAAAGACCTTTGGATCATTGGGGACGTCTGTCTTAATTGTCTTCTCATGTGATTTCACGTAAAAGGGACAGTAAACTCAAAATGTTAGTGTCCACAAAATTTAAATAAAAAAAAAATAATAATAATAAAAAGTTTGCAATACACTTTCATTATTTTTTTGCCTATTTTTTGTTATTTAACTAAGAGGCTTGAGGGAATTCTAGACATGCGCATTTGGTTTCGTCACAAACAAAACAGGGATATGTATTTTGTTTCCACAAAACAAATATCCAAATTAAAGGGACATTCTACTCTAGAATTTTTATTGTTCAAAAAGATAGATAATCCCTTTATTACCCATTTCCCATATATTAATATACATTTTAGCTCTGTTATTACCTTGTATCTAAGCCTCTGCAGACTGCCCCCTTATTTCAGTTCTTTTGACAGGCTTGCATTTTAACCAATCAGTGCTGATTTATAAATAACTCCCCAGGAGTGAGCACAAAATTATCTATATTGCACACATGAACTAGCAATGTCTAGCTGTGAAAAAACTGTCAAAATTCACTGAGATAAGAGTCTGCCTTCAAGGGCTTAGAAATTAGCATATGAGCCTACCTTGGTTTAGCTTTTAACAAAATGGCGCCGATGCTTTTGGTCTTTATGATGTCCCTAATAAATTAGCATTGAACAGCTTTACTTGTGGTGCTGCTCCTTTTTTGGGCATTTACTTCAACAAAGAATACCAAGAGAACAAAACAAATTTGATGATAAAAGTAAATTGGAATGGTGTGTAAAATGACATGTCCTATCTGAATTACAAAAGTTTAATTTTGACTAGACTGTCCCTTTGATGCACCCTGAGATATAAAGAAAATGTATAAATAGTGACAAAGTTCATCAGTATTCATTTGATTCCTTTAAATGGTTAAAAATGTACCTTTAGCACGCTGGAGAGTCACGCTAATCTAGTCCTTTGTTTCACAGAGCCCCGGCCGCAGTAATAGAAGGCTTATTGTGACAGTTCCCAGGGCCTATGGTAAAGGAGAGGTTCTCTGTGAAGAAGATGAGCGGGGTAGCACGGCTCTCCAGCACACTAAAGTTAAAGGGACAGTCTAGTTCAAATTAAACTTTCATGATCTAGATAGTGCATGCAATTTTAAACAACTTCCCAATTTACTTTTATTATCAAATTTGCTTTGTTCCCTTGGTATTCTTTTTGAAAAGCTAAGCCTAGGTAGGTTCAAATTGATTTCTAAACCATTGAAATCCGCCTCTTAGCTCAGAATATTTTGAAAGTTTTTCTCAGTTAGACAGTACTAGTTCATGTGTGTCATATAGATAACATTGTGCTCACTCCCGTGGAGTTATTTAGAAGTCTGCATTGATTGGCTAAACTGCATGTCTGTCAAAAGCACTGAGATAAGGGGCAGTATGTATAGGCTTAGATACAAGGTACTCACTAGGTAATATGTGTATTAATATACAGTAACTGTGTTGGTTATGCAAAACTGAAGAATGGGTAATAAAGGGATTATCTATCTTTTTAAACAATAAACGTTTTCAAGTAGACTGTCCCTTTAAGTATAAAGCTATAGGTGAATTTTTAACCTGTAACTTTGGAACATTTACATTTGTTTATCAAAAACAAATGTAAATGGTCTAAAAATATTTAGTACTTGTTTCATTTAAAATGAAAAGAATACTGAATAGTGCAATCAAAGAATATTCAGGTAAACTCATTTCCCCAAATATTCTTTTCAGGGAATTCTGCCGAACCAAATTTTTCAACAAAATGAAAGTAATAATGCTTTTAAAATATTTATTTTGTATGCAGATCTTTACAATGCATATAATTATTTCTGATGAATAAAAAAAAAAACACAAAATGACTTTAATCTATATTTAATCTTATAAAATTTCACTATGATCTCATGAGATGTCACAGTAAACTTCCTTAAATTGAGTAGGGAAATAAATTGACTGTGCCTGCACATGCCAAACCCACACTCCCTTGCAAATCATTGGACAAGCATTCTATTGGGAGGTTTAAAGTACCTCTAGAAATAGATTTGACTAGTGAGGAATTTGTGAGGTAGGATATCTTCCTTTTTAACAGAGATATTTTCCTTTTCAGCCTTTTACAGATATGCTAAATCACCTTCAGCACTTAGGTAACATGTCCCTTTAAAAAAAGGTAATTTAACCTCTGAGAGGGGGATTTAATACTTTGCAACCCTCACTGCCATTCATGCGACAAATGTTTCATCTACTCTATTTATAAAAATCAAACCAAATAACTTATAAAGTGACTGTCTTTTCAATTCTAATTAAAAAGCAAGAAATTAAGAGGGTATCCAAATGTATTGTGGTTAATCAAGGATTAAATTGAAAGTTCATGTACCTTGTTTACGCTTACATTTGAGATGTTAATTTTCTGCTGCGATGTTGGAAAGAACGAGATGCCAATCTATGTGTCGGGCAGCTGCTGGTAATATCGCTATAACTTGTATTTGCACACGTCCAGATTTGCAGGAGCAGAAGTTGGCTGATCTATCATGTTTTTAGTGCCAATAACACCGGTCCCCAATGTAGTTAGGATTTTAAAGTGATTTCAAATAGAGTCAAAAGGGAAATAAGTGGAAGGTTTGAAGATCTCTTATTTTGCCTGCTGTGGTTCATTATACAGTCTGTGCAGAGGTGCATTTGGCAAACACCTCAAAATAATATTATGCAGATAACAGGAGTTAGAAAAAGTATTTTATTTAATTATTTTTTTGAGGCTCGTATTGAGTGCAATATTGCCTAGATGTAATCATTTAGAAGGTTTTAAGTCAATTTCTTCCCTATCTCTGTGGTTACATTTTACAACTCAGAGGGATCAGAGCATTAAACAGACATTAAAGGGACAGTAAAGTCACAAAATATCTTTCATGGTTTAAATAGGGCATGTAATTTTAAACAACTTTCCAATTTACTTTTATTACCAATTTTGCTTTGTTCTCTTGGTATTCTTAGTTGAAAGCTAAATCTAGGAGGTTCATGTGCTAATTTCTTAGACCTTGAAGACTGCCTCTAATCGGAAAGCATTTTGACAGTTTTCACCACTAGAGGGCGTTAGTTCATGTGTTTCATATAGATAACATTGAGCTCCGGCACGTGAAGCTCCTAAGAGCAAGCACTGATTGGCTAAAAATGCATGTCTGACTAAAGAACTGAAATAAGGGGGCAGTTTGCAGAGGCATAGATACAAGGTAATCACAGAGGTAAAAAGTATATTATTATAACTGTGTTGGTTATGCAAAATTGGGGAATGGGTAATAAAGGGATTATCTACCTTTTTAAACATCAAAAATTCTGGTGTTTACTGTCCCTTTAAATACTTCTTGCTTTTGTTTAAAAATTATGCTTTTTCTCACACTCCCTAGAGAGGTCAAAAAGCAAAATCTGTCACCTGTTTATAGAATGCTAAAAACTGCCTAAATCAGCCACTTGATATGCAGCATTTGCAAGTTAGAGAACTTGCTTTCACCTCTCTAGGGAGTGTGGGGTAAGCACAATTTTTACACAAAAGAGATATTTAATGTCCTTTAAAGGTTAGAAAGGTTGAAATTGAAATGTGCATGACTGCATTTCATTTTTAAATAGAAGCATTTTTTCAATATACTTCCATTAGCAAAAAAGCTTCTGTTAAATATTATTACTGTTTTCAGTGGCATATACACATATCCTGTTAGGGCCAGTGCACCAGTATTCAAAAACTACAACTTCTTGGAGAGAAGATGCATCTATGAAGACTTAAAGGGATTTATACACTAAATACATTTTATAAGCATAGTATTGGGTTGTCCCTAGCCTTCTACTAGTCATGAGTGCTGCCATGTTGAAATCTAGCTTTCACTGCATTTCTGTGCTGACATGTTTGCACATGTTCAGAAACTCTTTTTCAGATACATGCAGTGTCACCTCGATTCCACAATGACAAATGTCATGATTAGAGGGAGGTGCATGGAATGTATTTAGGGCCAGATTATAAGTGGCGCACTAAATATTGCTTTCATGAAAGGGATATTTGCGCTCCACTGTGTAATACCAGCGCACGCTAATGTGCGCTGGTATTACAAGTTAACAGCAATGCGAATGTGAGCTTGTGTTTGCATTGCTGGGAAGCATAGCGCTCATGAGAGCACGCTTCCATAGTCCCCATTGGGAGCCTCATTCTGAACCTAAGCATAGCGAAGGGGATAAGTAGCGGAGCGATTGCAACCTTTGTAAATATATATGTTTATGCTTATAGACATATATATTTATGTGTTAATATGTGAACATACACATATTAACACATAAATATATACAGTATGTATATAAGTATATATATATATATATATATACAGTATTTACTAGGAACACAAAGTTCCCATAGACCACAATGTATAGGCACTTTTCTTTGCCATTTTATTTTCTTACACCTCCCTCCTGCCAACTTTAAAGCCCCAAAACTGCCTAGTGCAGTTATTTTTTATTAAAAATAAATTATAGATTTTTTTTTTATAAAAAAATTATAATGCCCTCTATTTTGAGGGAATTTGGGGCACTTTTAGAAAATTAACCAGAGATCTAATCTCTGGCTAATTTTCTGAGTGCTAATTGCTACAACGAGTTTGCGGTAGCAATAACCAGCCACTCGTAATGTTTGTGGGTGCGTGGTAATTTAGTTCTCCACTTGTAATCTAGCACTTAGTGTTTAGTGTTCCTTTAATTTGTGTCATACAAGCCATTACTAACTCTCTGAAAAGGTTTGGTGCTTTAATACTGGTGCACAGACCATCACAGGATATGTGCATATGCCATTAAAAACAGTAATATTGTTTACTAGAAGCATTTTTACTATTGCAAATATATTAGAAAATCTTTTATTTCAAATTGAAACGCACCTATGCACATTTTAATTCTGGCCTTTCTATCCCTTTAAAGGGACAGTTCACCCAAACATTTTCTCCCCTTTAAATTATTCCCAATGATCCTTTTAACCTGCTAGAGTGTATTAAATTGGTTACAAGTAGCTCCTTTACTCCTATTACAGCATTTGAAATAGCTGATTTAGTCTATGGTATCGCCACCTACACTGAACAAATTAATACTGGAGTATAGGCTATTGAATAGCCTAAGTATACACAGCCAGCAGAAGAGATTACCCTCTCAGTGGGATGCAGGATAGTTAAGTAATAAAATTATCATTTTCCATTGTTCTCTCTATGTATTGAGCTTTGGTGTTCCAGCCAAATAAAAGATAAGGAAGCAAGTCTGTTTACACAAACTTAGAACATAATGAGATCTGATATCACCTTTAAGTTCAACCCATTGTAATAAGCTGTGGTTTCAAAGCACAAAATCAGCTACTTTATATACACAAATAAGCATGAAAATGGAATTTCTCAAATATTTTATACTCTGCAGTTGGTATAACAAGTCATTTAAAATACATTAATGGAACAACAATTTTACAGTGTACTGTCCCTTTAAGTATTCTACTATGTGATTATCAGTCTTAATGTTGCTTCTAACAACAAGGTTAGATGGACATAAAACCGCAAAAAATTATTTCATGGTTCAATAAAAAAAAAAATTCTATTATCAAATTTACTTTGTTATTTTTGTATCCTTTGTTGAAAAGCAGGTAAGAAGTTGAAGGAGCGTGCATGAGAAAGGGGCTATATTATAAATTTGCAAGAACAGCAGGTGACAGCAATGTTCCTTAAAAATGTTATATAGCTTCCAGAAATGAGCATGCTACCTAGATAGATATTTCTTCACAAAGAAAACCATGAGAATAAATTGAGGGCTAGATTGGAGCGCTAATTTATTGCTCACCTGTAAACGTGAAAATTAGCCAGTTTAACGGGTGCACGATAAATAACCAACCATTACAAATGGCTGGTTACTGCTACCGTTAGCCTGCAGCAGCAATTAGTGCTCCGAAAGTTACCCAGAGATATGGGGTAGATATAATGCTGCTTTCTACCCCCAAAGTTTCCGGCTCGCCGGAAACATAAGTTAAGAAGCAGCGGTCACAAGACAGCTGCTCTTTAACTTGTATGCCACCTTTTAGGTGGTGGACTGCAATCATTCGGATCCAATACAATCGTGATGATTAACACCCCCTGTTAGTGTCCGGTTGGCCGCGAATGTGCAAGGGGCAGCATTGCAAAAGCATTTCACAAGAAATTATTGTGAAATGTTAAACGCAGACCGCGTATGATGTAGGCATATAGCAATGTCGGGCGGACATGATCCGCTACAGTATTTATTTTTTTATTTTTAAATAACTGCAATAAGGGATTAAAGTGAGCTGGTGTGGGGTGTTAGAAAAAAAACTGCACTGAAACGTGCCTTTACATTGCGGTCTAAGGGGACTGTGTGTTCACTCTAAATATATACAGTATGTATATGCTTATATAAATATATATATTTATGTGTTAATATGTGTGTATACAAATATAAACAAATAAATATATATGTATATATTCATATACATACTGTATATATTTCAATTTCTCTGCGCGACATACCCTCTTCGTTCCGCTAGGTGAGACACGGCATGAGGACGAGGCTGCCCTTGGAGCCTATGGAAGCCTGATCTCATGAGCACAAAGCTTCCATGCAATGCAAAACGCATTTGCGTGCTCTGGTATTACTGAGTGGAGTGCAATTATCATGCTCGCATAATCAAAATTTTTCACTCCACTGGTAATCTGATCCTAAATTTGATACTAAATTGAAAACTTTTCATTTTTTAATTCTATGCTCTGTCTGAATCATGAAAGAAAAAAATTGGATTACATGTTCCTTTAACAATGATGTTATTAGTATAAAAAAAGCAAACAAACTACATTTATACTTACACACACACACAAAAAACCCTACATTTATACTTACACACACACACAAAAAAACTACATTTATACTTACACACATACACAAAAAACCTACATTTATACTTACACACATACACAAAAACCCTACATTTATACTTACACACACACACACAAAAAACCCTACATTTATACTTACACACACACACACACAAAAAACTACATTTATACTTACACACACACAAAAAACCCTACATTTATACTTAAAAACACACACACAAAAAACTACATTTATACTTACACACACACACAAAAAAACCCTACATTTATACTTAAACACACACACACACAAAACTTCATTTATACTTACACACACACAAAAAAAACTACATTTATACTTACACACACAAAAAAAAACCCTACATTTATACTTATACACACACAAAAAAAACCTACATTTATACTTATACACACACAAAAAAACCTACATTTATACTTACACACACAAAAAAAACCCTACATTTATACTTACACACACACAAAACAAACCTACATTTATACTTACACACACACACAAAAACCTACATTTATACTTACACACACACACAAAAACTACATTTATACTCAAAAACATACAAAAAAAACTACATTTATACTTACACACACACAAAACAAACCTACATTTATACTTACACACACAAAAAAAACCCTACATTTATACTTACACACACACACAAAAAAACCCTACATTTATACTTACACACACACAAAAAAACCTACATTTATACTTACAAACACACAAAAAAATCCTACATTTATACTTACACACACACAAAAAACCCTACATTTATACTTACACACACACAAAAAACCTACATTTATACTTACACACACACAAAAAAAACTACATTTATACTTACACACACAAAAAAAACTACATTTATACTTACACACACACAAAACAAACCTACATTTATACTTACACACACACACACAAAAAAAAACCCTACATTTATACTTATACACACACACAAAAACCTACATTTATACTTATACACACACACAAAAACCTACATTTATACTTACACACACACAAAACAAACTACATTTATACTTACACACACACAAAAAAAACTACAGAGATTTTAGAAGAGGCTATAATTAAAAAGACATTGTAATTTAGATTACTTAAAAACACGTTTATGTTCTGAATAAAAATATTTTTTCTTTTTAAAGCTTGCATACATTGTTACTGTGAGCATTGTCCTTTTCAAAAGCATCAATTATATAGTTTTAATATTGATTTGAACAGAAAGTTATATATGCCAGTACCAAAGATGGTGGAAACCAGTGGGGGTGGGTGGGAAGAGAGAGATTTGGGTGGGGTTGAGGTGTCAGGTGGTAGGGTAATTCCTACACTATAGCAAGTATTACAATTAACAGTTAATTGATTAACCCCTTTACGGATTTCAGAAGTGTGGGGCACAGCTGAAATTAGCAGCCTTCTAATTACCAAAAAACAATGGCATGCATGTCTGCCATTTCTGACTGAAGTGGATCACAGAGAATCTTTTAGAACAATTTGACTTTTTACTGCAGTATTTGTGTGTAAATAATTTCAGTGAGAAACCCAATGTTTGTGAAAAAGTTATTGTATTTGGTGGCCAAATGGTGGCATACCTAGATCAATACCTGGGGTTCTGTACCTTAAAAGTATATATATATATATATTTGGGGGATCTATTTCAAGAATTAGGGCAGTTCAGCTATACGAAATGAGAGTTACCCTATTGCATCATTTTAGACATGGCTAAAGATAAAGACATTAAAATGATCACACCCCCCCCCCCCCCCCAAAAAAAACAAAAAAACAAATTTTATGCTTACCAAATAAATTAATTGCTTGGTGGTGAGAGTCAATGAGACATTACTCCTGGGATTCAATTCATGGCCACTTGGAGGAGCAAAGATCCCAAAGATCTAAAAGCAATTAATCCCTCCCATCTCCCTGGTATTCTAGTCTGCCATATAGCCATGAAAGGAGAATTAGAACGGTAAGAGAGAACAAAGTAGGGAAAATAAGATGTAAACTAGAACTGCCACCAGAAAGAATTAACTATGTAAAAAATTATAATGAACAGATCTTGTGGACTGTTACTAATATGAAAGACATTCATTTATCAGGTGAGAACATAAAAGTATTCATTTTGTTTTCTTTAATAAGGTGATGAGAGTGGTTTCATTTTTAGAGAAAGTTGTTCCTGTCTTGCAAATTTATTAAATTGAATCCTTGATCTCGAGTATCCAAGAAGAAGAAACTGATTTAGAAAAAAACAATAATGTGTTTAGGAAAAGATTATCCCACCTCAAATTACACCTTGGAAATCAGGATATTTAGCCATCAAGGTAAAGCCATTTAGTTTAAAAGTAGAATGCTAATGCTCTAAATTAAGAGAAATTAAACGGACAGCCAACACTACAATTTGTGTTGTTTTAAAAAAAATAGATAATCCCTTTATTACCCATACCCCAGTTTTGCATAACCAACACAGTTATATTAATACACATTTTACATCTGTAATTACCTTGTATCTATGCCTCTGCAAACTGCCCCCTTGTTTCAGTTCTTTTGACAGACTTGCTGACTACTAGGTAACTACACGTGCATGAGCTCAATGTTATCTATATGCACACATGAACTAGCATTAGCATTATCAAAAAAAAATGTTACAAAGGCAGTGGGTCCTGATAATATTCATCCAAGGGTTTTAAAAGAACTTCGATCAGTGCTAACTGTCCCATTAACTGATCTGTTTAATCAGTCACTATTAACAGGAGCTGTCCCAGATGATTGGAGAATAGCAAATTTAATACCTCTTCATAAAAAGGGCAGTAGAGAAGAATCTGGCAACTACAGGCCAGTTAGTTTAACTTCAGTAGTAGGGAAATTAATGGAAAGCCTCTTAAAAGAAAGAATTATGACTTACATAAAGACAAACAATTTAGAGGACCAAAATCAGCATGGTTTTACTTCAGGGAGATCATGTCAGACTAATCTAATTGACTTCTTTGATTATGTAACACAAGTATTAGACAAGGGAGGAGCAGTTGATGTAGCATATCTAGATTTCAGCAAAGCATTTGACACCGTCCCACACAATAAACTTATTCACAAACTATATCTCCTTGGTCTAGATTCAAAAATTGTGAACTGGGTGGAATGCTGGCTTAAGGACAGAAAACAAAGTGTCTTAGTAAATGGAGTTCATTCAGCAGAGGGGGCTGTTACTAGTGGTGTTCCTCAGGGGTCAGTTCTGGGGCCTGTTTTGTTTAACATATTTATCTACGATATCAGCAAAGGGCTACAGGGGAAAGTATGTCTCTTTGCAGATGATACAAAAATTTGCAACAGAGTGGATGTTCCAGGGGGGGTAGACAAAATGAGAAGTGATATACAACAATTGGAGGATTGGACAAACGCCTGGGATCTAAAGTTTAACACAGCAAAGTGTAAAATAATGCATTTAGGGAAGAAAAATCCAAATGTTAATTACAGACTCAATGAAACTTTACTGACTGTTACAGATGAGGAACAGGACTTGGGAATTATTATTTCAGATGATTTAAAACTTAGTAAACAATGTAGTAATGCAGCGAGTAAGGCTAGCAGAATGCTTGGATGTATTGGTAGAGGTATTTGCAGCAGAAGTAGTAAGGTTCTTATGCCACTTTATAGCTCATTAGTTAGGCCTCATCTTGAGTATTGTGTGCAGTTCTGGAGGCCATATCTTCAGAAGGATATTAACAAACTTGAATCTGTGCAAAGGAGGGCTACCAAAATGGTACATGGTCTAAAAAATAAAACTTACCAGGATAGGCTCAATGACCTAAATATGTATAGCTTAGAGGAGAGAAGGGAAAGAGGTGATATGAAAGCAACATTCAAGTACATTAAAGGGTTTAGTAAAACTGAGGCTGTGGGTATTTTACATAAAATGGAAAATTCAAGAACAAGGGGTCATGAGCTCAAGCTAAAGGGTAGTAGATTCAGGAGTAATTTGAGGAAGCACTTCTTTACAGAAAGAGTGATTGATTTATGAAATAAACTTCCTCAAGAGGTAGTAGCAACAAACACTGTGGGGGACTTTAAAAATGCATGGGACAAGCATAGGGCTATCCTACGAACTAGATAAGTTTATACTGTTAGGTAAGGTCGGGCAGACTTGCTGGGCCTATGGCTCTTATCTGCCATCAATATCTATGTTTCTATGTAACTAACGCCCTCTAGTGGTGAAAAACTGTCAAAATGCCATCAGATTAGAGGCGGCCTTCAAGGTCTAAGAAATTAACATATGAGCCTTCTTAGGTTTAGCTTTCAACTACTATGAGATAGTTGAGTGAAATATTTGCACCATTTTTGAAGCATGCAAAGTTGAAGAGGTCTCATATGGAACCATGCAAAAGGAAGAACATCTGATGCTGCAATCACCAGACCTTATACTTACATACTTTGAGCTACAGATGGGTTGGAAATTTGATAGTTGTGAGCAAAAAGACTGTAACTTTGATCTGTGATCTGTTAGAGAAAGCTGCATAGTCAATGAGTCTATAATGACTACTAGAAAAGAGACCCTTGATAAATGTTAAAGATAACTTTTTTACATAAATTCTCCAACCATGTCTGTAAAGAAACAACAGTAAATTGTTGGTATGAAATGTAGCTGAAGGAAAAAATGGTGCCTGAACCAACAGGTTGCCCAGGTATAGAGCCACTTAACTGCATGAGCTCTTATTACAGAGAAGATAGTTCCTAATACCTTCATAAAAATTCTGGGAGATGTAGATAGACCAAATGGAGCTACAAACTTTAAAAAAAAAAAGTCTTTAAAGGCAAATCTTAGAAGCTTGAGATGGTCTAGGAATAGAAAGGAGGCATCCTTCAAAATAAACATTGACATAAATTGACACTGCTGAATAAGGGGTATAATTGTCAGAATTGCTACTATTTGAAAAAAGAATCTCTAAGAAATGAGTTTAATGTTGTTAAAGGGATACTAAACCCAATTTTTTTTCTTTCATGATTCAGATAGAGTGTGCAATTTTAAGCATCTTTCAAATTTAGTCCTATTTTCATTTTTTCTTTGTTCTCTTGCTATCTTTATTTAAAAATCAGGAATGTAAAGCTTAAGAGCAATTTTTGGTTCAGAACCTGGGTTACGCTTGCTTATTGGTGGCTAAATGTAGCTACCAATAAGCAAGCGCTATCCAGGGTTCTGAACCTGAAATGGGCCGGCTCCTAAGCTTCACATTCCTGCTTTTTAAATATAGATAGCAAGAGAACGAAGAAAAATTGATAATAGGAGTAAATTAGAAAGTTGCTTAAAAGTGCGTGCTCTATTTGAATCATGAAAAAAAAGGGATTAGTGTCCCCTTTAAGTCCAGAATAGGTCTAAAAATTCCCTCTTTCTTGTGAATAATGGAAAAGGATGAAATAAAATCATTGGTTTTGTACTTTAAATTGAACAACAGCTAATACAGCTATAACATTCAGAAAGTTTTTTGGAAGGTGAAACAGAAGGCACCTTCCTCAAGTACTCCTTGATTTTAAAGAGGAATCTGGATTGGGGTTTTATCTTCATGCTGATTTGGAAAAAGGAAAATTAAAATGCTTGGTTTTGGTTTCAGCTGGATTAAACTTCCAGGAAGATCTGGAAGTTTAAGGTCATTGTAAGAAAGAGAAAGATTTTTGGTTCGTAGATTGACAAAAAAAAAAAAAAAAAGAAAAATAACTATTTGTTCTATTTTTCCCTTAGACTTCTTGTCCTGAAGGAGAAAAAATCCTTCCCCTCCAGAAATAGTGGGAATGAGAATGTCAATGCCAGGTCCAAGTAAATTCTTCCTTGAAAAGGAGAGATAAAAGTCTTTCTTTGGGCAACCTGTTTGCTGACAATGACTTAAAACATAAAGCCCTTCTGGTCAGCACTGCTAAAGTCGTATAATTAGTATAAAATTGAATACAATTAACAGTGGGACCACAAATAAGGGCATTAGTTGACTTTAGAAGTTTTTGAAAATCTTCATCCATAGAGTCTTCTGAGATTTGCTCAGACAAATTGTCACATTAAAGAGCAGGCACAACTACTACAGAAGCAATGCTTGCGAAAAAGGGACTTTTGATGAAAGGTTACCAATTTCATGTCCATATGACTCCTGTAGAATGTTCTATCCGCCAAGGGAATAGTTGTGCCTTTGGCTAAAGCCAATAGCACCATCCACCACTGAAAAAGATTCCCAAAGCTCTAGAAGCCAGTAAAGAAAAATGCTATTAAATTTAGCGGGGTGGGTTAAAAGAGAAGACCAGGCTTGGTTCATGCTCTCAAAAATATTTTAATAAGAACAACAGGAACAGGAACTTATTGTGACTTAGAAGAAGATTTAAAAAACAAATCCATTTTATTTGGAAGTTTTTTCCTCAGGTATTTAGGGTCTTGGATGCCCAAAGTACATAAAATCTCTTTAAACCAAGAACTTAAATGTTCATACTCAAACATGGAAATGTCAGACTCAAACTCCTGCAAAACAGAAAAAGAAGCAGACTCAAACTCCTGATCATCATAAAAACTCACAAAAAAAAAAAAAAGAACCTGAGCTGTTTGAAAGCTATAAGGATATCCTAAGGTGTTCTGATCTCTGGTGATGCAGAAGAACCTGATAATGTAACTTTAGCATGACTTTCAGGCATAGAACTCTTGCGCTTACTTGGGGGAGGTACAGCTGTCACAACTAAAGAGAGCACAAACCTTTAAAATCCTGGAGCAAAATCTAAAGCACTATCTGGTATTTATGAAACAGAGGGAGGACAGATTTATTTAGAGGAAGAGCAGCCATTCAGGAATTGCAAAGCTGAACGGGTAACAATCCTGTAAAATATACCAAACAGTTGGTAACACCTAGGTGTCCAACTTTAGGGGACGCTACAATGTGCTAGTGATGTACTAATCTATTCAAATTCAAAAAGATGGTATAAGGTATACTGAATCATTAAGTAATAAGTGATAATACTGAACAAGTAATCAGACTAAGACCTTAAATGGGTTTGATGTGCACAAAAATCTTAGTCAAACTATAGCCTTAAGTAGGTTAGATATGCACATTAAACATATATATATATATATATATATATATATATATATATATATATATATATATATATATAAAACAAACAATCTTTTTGTAAAAAAATAAGCAAACAATTTATATCCACAGTCATAAACCACAATATGGTGCTAACTTAGCTGAGTGTTTGTCCAACAATGTAAGTGAGAGTCCAATGTTCAGAATTATCCCATTTTCTTCATCAGTTGAAATAACTCATCGGTGTATAATATCCAGAACACGCCAGCAGTGAATTGACCAGGTATAGTGTGCAGCTCCTCTCATACGAAACAATGCAGAAAACCGAATATCTGTGAAAGGATCACAAATAGAGAGTGCGCCTCCTAGTGTAATATTGCATATATGATGATACAGCAGGTCAAAAGGGTGAAATAATACGCACAAAATGAGCAGCACCAGTGTGCTAAATGATACAGGCTGGGGAATCACAGTGACCCAGCTACACTGATCCTGCGACAGGATGATGGATCCAGATTGTTGTACTTTATGGAAGCCTGAGCCTTTATTCGTTTGGATAATCTGGATCCATCATCCTGTCACAGGATCAGTGTAGCTGGGTCACTGTGATTCCCCAGCCTGTATCATTTAGCACATTGGTGCTGCTCATTTTGTGAGTATTATTTCACCCTTTTGACCTGCTGTATCATCATATATGCAATATTACACTAGGAGGCGCACTCTCTATTTGTGATCCTTTCACAGATATTCGAATCCTGTAAAATAGAAGATAAAATTGTGCATACTTAGAGGAGGCATAGGCCCATATTTATCAAAGTCTGTCGGACCTGATCCGACAGTGCGGATCCGGTCCGACAGGCCTCGCTGAATACGGCGAGCAATACGCTTGCCGTATTCAACATTGCACCAGCAGCTCACAAGAGCTGCTGGTGCAACGCCGCCCCCTGCAGACTCGCGACCAATAGCCCGCTAGCAGGGGGTGTCAATCAACCCGATCATACTCGATCGGGTTGATTTCCGGTGATGTCTGTTCGCCTGCTCAGAGCAGGCGGACAGGTTATGGAGCAGCGGTCTTTGTGACCGCTGCTTCATAACTGCTGTTTCTGGCGAGCCTGCAGGCTCGCCAGAAACACGGGGCATCAAGCTCCATTCGGAGCTTGATAAATATGCCCCATAGCCACAACAACTACAGAGAGCACAAACATTTAATTTATGGAGCAAAGTCTAAAGCACTCTCTTGTATTGAGGAAACAGAGGGAGGGCAGATTCCTTTAGAGGCAAGAGTAGCATTAGACTGTTAGAATGGCTAATGTAATCCATTTAGGATTTTCAAAGTTGAACTAGAAATAATCCTGCAAAATGAAAATAAAATTGTAATAGTGAATCTACCCTCTAAAGCATAATGTAGGTAGTGGGGACAAATGTCAGTATTCTACATGAAAGAATACACAAACAAATAAAATAAATGAAGACAACTACAAGTAAAACAGTAAATACAATTTTGGAAACAATGTAACTGGGACCTTGTAGAATAAAGTCTGGTTCATTTGAGACACACAACCTTGGACAATAAGTATTAAATGGAAAAATCCTTATGTAATAATAGTAAATAATAATAATTCACTGCATACAAATCTAGTCAGGCATAATAATTAGCAGAAATATTTTACCCATCAATAATAAGACGTTTGAAAAAATGGCCATGCTAAGCCAGTGCACAAAAAAAAATACACAAAGACTCCACTCACACTGCTAAACAGTTAAATGCCCTTTACTGAGTATTTAACAGAGGGAATAAAGTTGCATTGAGATGCAACTCCCAGGTGAATTAGCTGAATGGTAAATAGAAGCTATTACCTCAACATAAAGTTTCCATAATTACTAGACTGTATGAAACTGTAAGTATGAAATGTCTCAGCAATAAAGGTGGAATTAGTATGTTACATGTGTATGTTCCCTGCCTAGGATGTACCTCAAAATTGGTGTTTCTACTAATAGCCTGTGGGTTAGGTGAGTGCAAGAAATGACTGCACTTTCCTCAAATGTACCCACTCTACCATGCATACTGGCTGTAGAAAAGATTACTTCTGGTAGAGAGCCATCCAGTGCTGTGTACTTCACAGCAGAGGATCTGTGTGTGGAGTATATCAACAACCCAACAAGAGGAGACTAAGGGACAGGTCTCCATGATACCTGTGGCAGGCATATTTCTAACTCCTTCACTGGCAGTAATTTTGTCACTACCCTATAC
This sequence comes from Bombina bombina, assembly GCF_027579735.1. Taxonomy (NCBI): domain Eukaryota; kingdom Metazoa; phylum Chordata; class Amphibia; order Anura; family Bombinatoridae; genus Bombina; species Bombina bombina. The sequence continues at coordinate 437,028,382 of NC_069501.1, read as the reverse complement.
TCCAATCTTTGCTCTGTCTCTCAGTAGCAGCTCTTTGAGGGGAAATGTGCTTAAAATCAGTCTGCAGACCACTATCAATGAAGAATCTGAAGCAGCTCAATTATTAATTTTCTTCCTGTGAGGCAAAGAAAAAAACTAAAATACCAATAAGATGGGAGAGATTAAGTATTCTTAGAGCTTTGGGAATATTTACCTCCTCCTAGTGGCCAGGAGTTGAATCTCAGGAGCAATGGCTCATAGACTCTCACCACCTTATGAATGAAAGAAATATGTATATATAGGAAATAATTCAAAAAATTCCATAGAGTACAGAACCCTTACAATCCTACATACTGTACAGTGGTTGTTTGATATGTGCAAGAACTTATTAGTATGAGTCCCTAATTGGCCACAGTATTGGTGAATAAAATTATCAAGATATTTTTAAGGAAGTAAGTCAGTGGACTGCAAATATTGTAATGCATTACAATAATTTGCAATATAATTTCTTTGGCATGCATAAAAATAAATATAATTTACCTTTTAAAGTGACATGAAATACATTTTTTTTTCTTTCATGATTCAGATACAGCATGTCATTTTAAAGAACTTTCCAATGTATTTCTATCATCTAATTTGCTTTGTTCTATTTGTATCCTTTGCTGAAAGGCTCAGAAGCTCCCAAAAAGTGGCTGCACATACTGTATAATACTTTTGTCATTGGCTTTCAGCTAATTCCCACCAATGCATTACTGTTCTTTCAACAAAGGATACCAAGAGAATTAAGCAAATTAGATGATATAAGTAATATGTAAAGTTGTTTATAATTCTATGATCTATTAGAACCATGAAAGAAAAAAATTGGTTTCATGTCCCTTTAAAGGGACAGTCTACACCAGATTTTTTATTGTTTAAAAAGATAGATAATCCCATTATTACCCATCCCCCAGTTTTGCATTACCAGCATAGTTATATTAGTCTATGTTTTACCTCTGTGATTACCTTTTTATCTAAGCCTCTGCAGACTGCCCCCTTATCTCAGTGTTTTTGACAGACATGCAGTTTAGCCAACCAGTGCAGACTCCTAAATAACTCCACGGGAGTGAGCACAGTGTTATCTATATGACACACATGAACTAGTACTGTCTAACTGTGAAAAACTTTCAAAATGCTCTGAGCTAGAAGGCGGTTTTCAACGGTTTAGAAATCAGTTTGAGCCTACCTAGGTTTAGCTTTTCAAAAATACCACCAAGGGAAAAAAGCAAATGTAATGATTAAAGTCAATTGGAAAGTTGTTTAAAATTGTATGCCCTATCTGAATCATGAAAGTTTAATTTTGACTAGACTGTCCCTTTAACTTTCATGAAACTGACAACACTGCATATCCTAATTTATATATGTGAGCTTAAATAAAAAGCACATACATGCGATCACAAAATAATTATTTTAGCACCAGCCAAGTAATTGCATTACAGGTATTGTATTAGTTTTTTTTTTTTTTTACATTGTACTCTCATTAAAAACCCTTTTGAAAAATAAAATCTTTTATTCAAAATGAACTAGAAAGTTTAATTGCTTCAAGTCTATTAAATATGAAGGTATTTGTGAAGTACAGACATTTTTCAGGGGCAGGTAGAAAAGAACTCAATATGACTTACATGTTTCACAAAACAAAAAATTGAAACCTTAGAACTAATGACCTCAGAACTCAGACAAACCTGCTGTGAGAAGAACGTACAATAGACCAGAGCTTCTGACAAAATTGGAAAAATGCTCCTGAAATTTGCTTTTTGCTGTTCAGTTTTGCTCCATTAGGAAATGTCATCTATAGCGCCAGACTCATTATAAGATCCTTACAGGACCAGTGGAAGTAGAACCCCAGGAAATATTTCTCCTCAAACCACTAGTGCCTCAGCGGTAATTTACACAATAGGCTTTTATGCTGAGGATATATCATTGTGTATTACAACACTCTATATTTCCAGTTATCATTATGGAAGCTTGAGAGAGCATTTTCATGCCTAGCTAATCACGTCAGTATTTCTTGAAATACTTCTCTAGAAACAAAGCTATTATTCAAAGCAGCGGTAGCTACTCAGTTGCAGAAGGTTTTCAGGGAGACAAAAAGGAAGCATTTCATTACACGAGCACCAAAAAACAAGAAACAGGCATATTAACATTTTCCTTGACTATTTTTTGCTACTGGAATTGCAGATTAAAATATTGTTACATTTTCAAAGATAATATTATGTGTTTCAATTTATTTGACACAAGGCGATGTGAAATAAAAGAACCAATATATAATTTTAAAGGGACATTAAGCACCCTGTAATTACAAGACATTTCTCTTGTCTTCCTGTAAAATTTTAAATAATATATCAGCCAGTTCTAAATATATTTGAAACAAACGAACATCTTGTTTGCTGCAAACGTTTTTAAATAGCAAAACTCTACCTACCACGTGCTTCATACAGAGAAGCCAATCCAGGCTTGAGTTTGAAGCCGTTAAAACTAGCCACAGTCATATTGTTATCTTTTAAAGCCAATTAGGGAAATATATGTGGCAGGTTAGCTTTGTGAGGTCTGTACCCAGGAAGCTCTCAGTTAACGCCGGGTTTCTGTTCTTAAAGGAATAGTTGTAAAAAACAAAATCTGTAAAATGTAAATGCACATGTAAATATAAACTGAACACAATTATATAATGTAAATCAATGGGAACTAAATGAGTTAGGGTCCAAGCCCCTCTCAATATTGACATTAGTAATATTATATTATATTTTATTATAACTTAATGTATACTATATGTGTTATTATGTAATATGTTATTATATTTAAAGCCCTAAAATGAATGCTGTAAATGTAAAAACAGCAGTATATAAATAGTTTTTATGCTTGTGAGGCATATCGCTATCCACCAATAAGGCAGTGGTAAGTTCTGTTTATCAGCCAGTGAGCAGTCTTTTTTTTTTCTTTGCTTCATTTAAAAAGTGCATTTTTAATATGTTTTTTTTAACATGCGCACAGACATACACTTCTTGTTAACTTGTTAATGCTATAAAGGCCAACATCATTTTTTTTAATATGTTATTTATCTGTTTATATGCATGATAGCAATTGTTTTACAATTCACTGTACTGACCCTTTAAGAAAGCAGACAAATGGGAAACTACTTTTGCTGTACACAGTATTACAAGGCTGTACTATAGATGCAGATGGCAAAAGCGTTTCTGCAAATCTTTTGTTTTGAGCTAAGGAGCCTGTGACACCTCCTCATTGTGAAACGGCACAAATTGTGCCAGCTCAAAACAAGGGCTACCTATATTGCGCTTTTTTAGTTCTTAGAATGAGAAAATGTATAATTTTTTTTTATTAAAATCTCAAGATGTTTACAATTCCTTTAAGTTGCATATTATTTTTGTTAACTAAACATGGGATATATAAATTAGGAAATCCCATTACAGCTTTAGGCATTCTTTAATTCAAATACTTCTTTGATTTTGCTGCAATCCTATATAATAAAAGGCAAGGTATGTTGGTCTGTTGCAGTCATGCGCAGAATAGACTGCGAGAGACAAGCTAGAGACAAACATACCTGACCTTAACCCCTTAATGACCAGTGCCGATGCGCAGTAGAGACTGTGCGAGACAAGCACAAGATAAACATACAAATAGTCTTGCAGAGGTACTGAAGCAGAGAGGGATACTCTGTGTCCCTCTCTGCATCGGGCAGCTGTGGTGCCAATCATTGATGGTGTGGGAGGGTTAGGAGGGAGGCGGGTGGGTGGCCCATTGCTGGAGGGGGGCGGGAGTAGGTGGGACTGCTGCGCTGCAGAAAAAAAATGTTGAGAGTGGAAAGGAGGGAGGGGGATGAAGTATGAGGGAGAGCGGTTCCGAGTGGGTGGGGGGATCAGAGGCTAGGGAAAGGATCTTGGAGGGAGAGGTGGGTAAATGATGGAGGTAGGAGGGAGTTGGGCAGCTACATACCTGGCCTTAAAGTGACAGTCTAGACAAAAGTAAACTTTTATGATTTAGATACGGCATGTAATTTTAATTAACTTTCCAATGTACTTTTATCATCAAAATTTCTTTGTTCCCTTTGTGGTATTTTTGAAAAGCTAAACCTAGGTAGGCTCAAACTGATTTCTAAACCCGTTGAAAACCTCCTCTTAGCTCAGAGCATTTTTTAAATTTTTTCACAGTTAGACAGTACTAGTTCATGTGTGTCATACAGATAACATTGTGCTCACTCCCGTCGAGTTATTTAGGAGTCTGCACTGATAGGCTAAACTGCATGTCTGTCAAAAGCACTGAGGTAAGGGGGCAGTTTGCAGAGGCTTAGATACAAGGTAATCACAGAGGTAATATGTGTATAAATAGAACAGTGTTGGTTATGCAAAACTGGGGAATGGGTGATAAAGGGATTATCTATCTTTTTAAAAATGAAAATTACTGGAGTAGACTGTCCCTTTAAGGATGAGTGTGTGCTCGAGATAAAAGTGCAAAAGTGCACAATGCCTCCTAAGAGGTATATTTCTTTCCTTAAACATTTTGGCCCGTGTACACGGGCTTTAACACTAGCACTATGTAATATACTTTCAACACTTTTATGTAGATTCCAGTCTTGCAAAAAATTGCATATTTAATTAGAACAGTATTCTAATTCTGTGAGAACTCATCTTTTAAAATTCAAAAGTTTTTGTTTCTAGTAATAGAGAAATGTTACCCCACCTGCCATCTTGTATAGTTTTCCAGTTTAAGAATGTGTATCCAAGTATACATATTCTATTTTGCACTTACAGGTACATCTGCAATAAAAAGCAAAGGCAATATATATGTCTAAATATGTGTGTATAGGTAAAATAAAGACAAACTTTTTTACTGAATCTGTGATATTGTCTTTTCATATTGGGAAGGAGCCGGTAACCTGCAATATACACTGTGAGTAGATATTCACCTTTGTATGGTGTATTGTCTGATATTTCAGCACCACTATTTTGCACCTAGAGTTATACAACCGAGGAAGGAAAGGAAGATACCAACAACTGATACAAGCTGAACCAGCGCCTCCAGCTAGCACACCTGATATATTCACACAGACCTTGGGAGAGACTGTGGGACGGCTGCGGTTCACCAGAAGGGGAAAGTATTAATACATATTATACACCTGTTTGCATATATATATATATATATATATATCTGTGTGTATATATGTTTATATACATGTGTATTTATGTGTTTATAGGTGTATTAATGTTTTGCTCTTGTTCTAACTTTTTGCTTTCAACTTGTATTATGCATTCTAAATCACCCGTGTTAAAAGTTTACTTTGAGCGCAGTTAGCATATGATAGAAAAAATCTGCACCACTTGTAATCTGGCCCTTAGTTTGTAAGACATGCTGTAGTAGACCCAGCGGCAATCCCAATACTTCTAGCTGCCTTTTCTAGAACCTTGAGAAACTGAAGCCATGACAATACACCTCCTATCTTCCTGTAAGATGAAAGAAACCTTCAGTGTTGGTTGCCTCTCATGATAAGAGTGAGCAAATACCATCAAGCATTTCTTACCCCTTGCCGATGAGACAATCTAGCCTTTTCATGAATATTCAAAAAATAGGAACCCCTAAGGGAACCGTAAGTGGGGTGCGCTGACAAATTAATATGTTGATAATAACAAGTGTTAGTGAGTAATGTCTATGGACAAACCATATTAGTCCAAATGAAGAAACGGTGCTGTGTCTTTTGATACAGTCAAAATGTGCTGGCGGCAAAGCTCCTCTGGACTTCGGGTGAAAGGTGTCTGTAAATTAGAAATAACAAAGAGGGCGCCACATAGCGTGATATTGTAGATTGAATAGCCAAAATGGAAGAGTAATGTAAAGGCTTACCAGAGGTAATGGCACCGTATTGTAACCGGTGCTGACATGCAGGCTAACACTTTCAGTGGCTAGCACACTGGGTGGTCTCCGGCAAGCTGTGCACAGGTGCTATTCAGCGTTTCTGTGATTGACGTCTGTGCGGCTGAAACTTGAGACACTGCGGTAGAGCAGATACTTTGATACCTTATCCAGGAAGGCTCAAAGGGAAAACCAAGGTAAAAACAATTGGACAACTTCCGTGTGTTTAAAATCAGTGAATTTTAATCCATAAAAACTGCTACGCGTTTCTAGACCATAAACCGGTCTTTTCTTCAGGCATACAAACAATTGTTTGTATGCCTGAAGAAAAGACCGGTTTATGGTCTAGAAACGCGTAGCAGTTTTTATGGATTAAAATTCACTGATTTTAAACACACGGAAGTTGTCCAATTGTTTTTACCTTGGTTTTCCCTTTGAGCCTTCCTGGATAAGGTATCAAAGTATCTGCTCTACCGCAGTGTCTCAAGTTTCAGCCGCACAGACGTCAATCACAGAAACGCTGAATAGCACCTGTGCACAGCTTGCCGGAGACCACCCAGTGTGCTAGCCACTGAAAGTGTTAGCCTGCATGTCAGCACCGGTTACAATACGGTGCCATTACCTCTGGTAAGCCTTTACATTACTCTTCCATTTTGGCTATTCAATCTACAATATCACGCTATGTGGCGCCCTCTTTGTTATTTCTAATTTTCATGAATATTGTTGCCAATTAATTCTCCCAAAAACAATGCGGCAAAAAGGAAAATGCAGATGCTGAACTAAACAGCCTGATGAGAAAGACAAACCTCCTGCGAGAAACCTAGCAGAAACATTACAAGCTACCTTAACTAACTTTTGACCTGAGAACTTTAGAAAAGCCTTACAAAATAAATACAAGGCTACTAATTTTGAGTTAACTCCTCCTGGGGTACCCTCTTGTTCTTTTAACTGTAGCACCCACTGAAGCCTACGGAACTATTTTCTGTGCAAAGTGCATTTTTCCACTCTAAACAATACTGTCAGTAGATGCACTAAGTAACCAGGGTTACCACATTCTAAAGCATGTCCAGGATGCATTGCTGGAGGTAGCTACCTGTCATACAAAGTAAGCAAAAACGTTCCAAATCCACGCAAGGAATTAAGTACATAAACTCAGCCCACTGGAATCAATACAGTGCATCAGAAATCTGGTACATGACCTGCTATAAAACTTCTGTTGTGGTGTAGATGGAGTAATGGAGAGCTATAAGTGCCTTCATAGAAATCAAAATTTAAAGGTAAGTACATGTTTTGTCTGCTGTAACAGAAGGATTTGTGTACAGTCTTAGGTGCTTAAACTTGGGGGCCTCTATATTGTCAAGAAGTTGAGTAGACCCTCTCATTTACTGGTGGGAGTAAAGCATGGCTTTACATGTGTCCTGTAGATAGGAGGTGTGTTCCTTATATCAGACCATCCTCCTGACATTCTGAAATATGGCTTTGCTTTTGTTCAACTTCAAAGTGAAGACTGAAATCATAAAAAAAAAAATCATATTCAATGCATTGTCACAACTTACTTGTTGCAGCTATCTTAGCCCTATGCCTTTTGTTAGACAGGAAATCAATATTCATTAATTGACACAGTTCATAAACATATCTCAAATTAAAAAAAATATATATATAGAGAAAGAAAGAATGTGGTGGAAATCTTGGCCCTGAGCCTTTTGTTGAAAAAGACAACAATATAAAGTAATTGAAATAAGAAAAATAAAATAGAGAAGCATATTGCTAAATGGACATTGTTTAATTGGAGGTAATTTTGAGATTTTATCAATTTATTAAAACATCTAAACATCTACTACATTAGCATTTAATATTTTTTAAACAATGTTTCTTTAATTGGACACATAGCATTTTGATATAAAATTCATCAAGACATTTATTATTACTATGGCAAAGCTCTCCACGTTTCTAAGTGACTGATTTTTAAAAAATGGAATCCTCTAAAGTGCGTTGAAGAAGACCATTATGAGTTTCTATTCTAAGCTACTGATATTCATTGTGACAGTGACAACGATTCTGAAGGAAATCCCTATAATTAGAATTAATTGAAAGCTATAAAGCTTAAGCAAACGTTTAGACTGTTAAATCTCTTTCCAGAGTAATCATCATTGCAATGAAATGCTTAAGTCGAGAAATGGTTACTTTAAAAGTAATTTATCAAGAAGAGTTAAGTTAATTTAAGTCTACTTTATATGTAATTTGTGTATTTTTGAGAGGTATTTTTTTTTTAAAAAAATGCATAGACTAAAACATTTTTTTAGATTATATAAATGAAAAGATTAATGTAATTGTATTTAGGTGTCAATTATTTTTAAATATTAATTGTGAATGTGCAACTCAGATACATTGCCATGTTTCAACAGGCAAAATCAGCTCTTTCAAATAAAAAAATCAAGGTAACTGAACTGTTTGTAAATAATTGAATACACACCACATATAAAAGTGATTATTAGGAAAACAGATTAAAAGGTAGAACATTTTACAATAAGTACATAGCTCTTTTTTTCAGATTTGAAGACCATTCCATAATATTCAAAACCCCTTTTATGAGTGACATTTTTCTTTCTCTGCTCGCACAGCTTTTCGTCAGATTTAAAGTTATTGCACATACTTAGTTTAGATGGTAATAAACCAGATCGTTTTTATTTCTGTGTGATAAAAATGTAAACAGATTTCAACATCTAAACTTTAACATTTATGTACAAATTAAATACCATCTAAATATTCATTTATGATTGTAATGAAGATTTTGGATGTTTAAAAATGTTACTCAAATTATATGAAATTATTAATTAACACCATGAATTCATAGTTTTGGTTACAGGGACATGATACTCAAATATTTTCACTATTCCTACTAAAAGAGAATGCATTGTTATTGGAATAATTAATGTTCATGTGCTGAATAAACCACCCTTTTTTCTGGAAACTGACTCATTGAGCTGTAGAGCTATGGTTGCCATCTCAGTCATGTTTTCCTGGTCACTTATGCTACAGGGTGGGTAGAGGGCAACATGCACTGCACACCTAAACAGCACACGGATAGTGACCCTAGACTTCACTATTCATGTTCCTCCGTGCATACCCTGAAGCATGTGTAAGTCATAAGTGTCCAAGAAAACATGGCTGAGGTGGCAACCCTATGTAGAGCCCTAGTTCTCAGTTGTAAACAATCACCCATTTCGTGTTAGTTTCAGTTAAAATGAAAAGGGATATTAACTCCTTCGCTACCAGGAATTTCTGAGTAAAACTTTGCTATCACCACATTTTATATATATGATTCTAATGAAGGGGATGTAGGCTCCCCAAAAACATTCAATATACCTTTGTTGTTTTCACTTTGCGAAAAGCCTGCGAGTACATTCATTTGTGGCACTATTCAAGGGCATTTTTGCATATATATAGTATATGTTCAATGGAGCGACAGCTCAGAGGAAAGACATAACAAAAGAGTGACACAAATACTGTATAAAAAGAGTGACATCTACAAAAATTAAAAAGAAAATCAAAGTCTTACAGGGGATGAGGTTAGGGGGGGTCAGGTAGTCATAAAGGAGCAAGGGTAGCCTTAAAGGGTCAGGGGGTAAGGTAGTTTAAAAGGGACAGAAATTTGGGGTTGATAATCTTAAAGGGGTAGGTAGGAGTATATCATTTTAAAGTGACAGGAGATGGGGGTATGTAGTTTAAAAGGAGTAGATTGTCTGAAAGGCATAGAGGGAGATAGTTTTTAAGAGATGAGTAGGAAAGATATAGGATATATAGGAAGGAGGTATATCATTTTAAAGGGGCAGGAGTTAAGGGTTATATAGTCTAAAAGGGGTAGAAATATTTTTTAAAGGTGTAGGGGAGGATAATCTAAAATAGGTAAAGGAAAAGTCTTAAAAAGCAGGTAGTTTTTAAGGGCAGAAGGCTAAGGGGTCAGTTATATTTAAAGGGGCAGAATCTGGTAGTCGTAAATAGCAGGAGTAGGGTGTACATGATCTGTCAGTTAAGTGATCAATTTGTCATGGGATAGGTAGTCTTTAAGGACAAGGCTAGAAGGGTAGATAGTCTTATATGGGCAGGTGTTTTAAAGGGGTAAGAGGTATATAGCTTCAAAGGGACTGGGAAAGATATTGTCAAAGAAAGTAAGGGGAAAAAGTCTTAAAGGTATAGGGGGAAAAGGGATATAGGATTAGGCAGTCTTCAAGGGTAAATAGTATTTAAAGGGGAAGAGGTTCGATTTTAGTTGTAACTCCCTGATACCACACCCACACAAAAAATCATTTTAATCCCCTTTATTGCCAATGACACAGACAGTAATTTTAAATCTGCACATTAACCCTTCACTTTTAAGACAATATAACCCCTATCCCTTTAACCTACCTATTCCCTGCCCTATTAATGGTTAAAATTATTTACCCCTACCCTATAACCCCTTTTTCTCTTGTAAGGTGTATCCAGTCCACGGTTCATCCATTACTTGTGGGATATTCTCCTTCCCAACAGGAAGTTGCAAGAGGATCACCCACAGCAGAGCTGCTATATAGCTCCTCCCCTAACTGCCATATCCAGTCATTCTCTTGCAACTCTCAACAAGCATGGAGGTAGTAAGAGGAAAGTGGTGAAATGTAGCTGTTATCTTGCTTCAATCAAAAGTTTGTTATTTTTAAATGGTACCGGAGTTGTACTATTTTGTCCCAGGCAGAAAAATAGAAGAATCTGCCTGTGATTTCTATGATCTTAGCAGGTTGTAACTAAGATCCATTGCTGTTCTCACACATGACTGAAGAGAGAGGTAACTTCAGCGGGGGAATGGCGTGCAGGTTATCCTGCTATGAGGTATGTGTAGTTAAGATTTTTTTCTAGCAGATGTGAATGCTAGAAAATGCTGCTGATACCAAATTTGTGTAAGGTAAGCCTGAATACAGTGATTTAATAGCGACTGGTATCATGCTTACTTTCTGAGGTAATACTCTTTTATATTTACAATATAAAACGTTTGCTGGCATGTTTAAACGTTTTTATATATACTTTGGTGATAAAACTTTATTGGGGCCTAGTTTTTTCCACATGGCTGGCTTAAATTTGCATAGAAACAGTTTCCTGAGGCTTTCCACTGTGTTACTATGAGTGGGAGGGGCCTAATTTAGCGCTTTTTTGCGCAGTAACTTTTACAGACTGAGACATCCAGCTTCCTCCAGGAGTCCCCTGAATGCTATAGGACATCTCTAAAGGGCTCTTAGGCTTTCCAAAATCGTTTGTTGGGGAAGGTAGGCCCACAGCAAGGCTGTGGCAGTTGGTGTGACTGTTAAAAAACGTTTATATCGTTTTTTTGATCCGTTTTTTGAACTAAGGGGTTAATCATCCATTTGCAAGTGGGTGCAATGTTCTGTTAGCTTATTATACACACTGTAAAAAATAGCCAATTCTTTTGTTTCTGATTCTGACTAAACTAACGGCTAAGAATTCTGGTTTTGCTATCCAGGCGCGCAGAGCGCTATGGCTTAAATCATGGTCAGCTGACGTTACTTCAAAGTCTAAGCTGCTTAACATTCCCTTCAAGGGGCAGACCCTATTCGGGCTGGTTTGAAGAAGATTATTGCTGATATCACTGGAGGAAAAGGTCATGCCCTTCCTCAGGATAGGTCCAAATCAAGGGCCAAACAGTCTAATTTTCGTGCCTTTCGAAACTTCAAGGCAAGTGCGGCATCAACTTCCTCTAATGCAAAACAAGAGGGAACTTTGGCTCAGTCCAAGACGGTCTGGAGACCTAACCAGGCCTGGAACAAAGGTAAGCAGGCCAAAAAGCCTGCTGCTGCCTCTAAGACAGCATGAAGGAACGGCCCCCTATCCGGTAATGGATCTAGCAGGGGGCAGACTTTCACTCTTCGCCCAGGCATTGGCAAGAGATGTCCAGGATCCCTGGGCGTTGGAAATTATATCCCAGGGATATCTTCTGGACTTCAAGGCTTCCCCCCCAAAAGGGAGATTTCACCTTTCACAATTATCTGCAAACCAGATAAAGAGAGAAACATTCTTACACTGTGTACAAGACCTCCTAGTTATGGGAGTGATCCATCCAGTTCCAAAGGAGGAACAGTGACAGGGATTTTACTCAAACCTGTTTGTGGTTCCCAAAACAGAGGGAACCTTCAGACCAATTTTGGATCTAAAGATCTTAAACAAATTCCTCAGGGTTCCATCATTCAAGATGGAGACGATTTGTACCATCCTAACTATGATCCAGGAGGGTCAATACATGATTACAGTGGATTTAAAGGATGCTTATCTTCACATTCCGATACACAAAGATCATCATCGGTTTCTCAGGTTTGCCTTCCTAGACAGGCATTACCAGTTTGTAGCTCTTCCCTTTGGGTTAGCTACAGCCCCAAGAATTTTTACGAAGGTTCTGGGGTCGCTTCTGGTGGTCCTAAGGCCGCGGGGCATAGCAGTGGCCCCTTATTTAGATGACATCCTGATTCAGGCGTCAAATTTCCAAATTGCCAAGTCTCATACGGACATAGTGTTGGCATTTCTGAGGTCGCATGGGTGGAAGGTGAACGAGGAAAAGAGTTCTCTATCCCCCCTCACAAGAGTTTCCTTCCTAGGGACTCTGATAGATTCAGTAGAAATGAAAATTTACCTGACGGAGTCCAGGTTATCAAAACTTCTAAATTCCTGCCGTGTTCTTTATTCCATTCCTCGCCCTTCGGTGGCTCAGTGCATGGAAGTAATCGGCTTAATGGTAGCGGCAATGGACATAGTGCCGTTCGCAAGCCTACATCTCAGACCGCTGCAACTCTGCATGCTCAGTCAGTGGAATGGGGATTACACAGATTTGTCCCCTCTACTAAATCTGGATCAAGAGACCAGGGATTCTCTTCTCTGGTGGCTATCTCGGGTCCATCTGTCCAAAGGTATGACCTTTCGCAGGCCAGATTGGACAATTGTAACGACAGATGCCAGCCTTCTAGGTTGGGGTGCAGTCAGGAACTCCCTGAAGGCTCAGGGATCGTGGACTCAGGAGGAGTCACTCCTTCCAATAAACATTCTGGAACTAAGAGCGATATTCAATGCTCTTCAGGCTTGGCCTCAGCTAGCGGCAATGAGGTTCATCAGATTTCAGTCAGACAACATCACGACTGTGGCTTACATCAACCATCAAGGGGGAACAAGGAGTTCCCTAGCGATGTTAGAAGTCTCAAAGATAATTCGCTGGGCGGAGATTCACTCTTGCCACCTATCAGCTATCCATATCCCAGGTATAGAGAACTGGGAGGCGGATTTTCTCAGTCGACAGACTTTTCATCCGGCGGAGTGGGAACTCCATCCGGAGGTGTTTACACAATTGGTTCATCGTTGGGGCAAACCAGAATTGGATCTCATGGCATCTCGCCAGAACGCCAAGCTTCCTTGTTACGGATCCAGGTCCAGGGACCCCAAGGCAACGCTGATAGATGCTCTAGCAGCGCCTTGGTCCTTCAACCTGGCTTATGTGTTTCCACCGTTTCCTCTGCTCCCTCGTCTGATTGCCAAAATCAAGCAGAAGAGAGCATCTGTGATCTTGATAGCGCCTGCGTGGCCACGCATGACTTGGTATGCAGATCTGGTGGACATGTCATCCTTTCCACCATGGACTCTGCTGCTGAGACAGGACCTTCTACTTCAAGGTCCTTTCAAACAATCCAAATCTAATTTCTCTGAGGCTGACTGCCTGGAGATTGAACGCTTAATTTTATCAAAGCGTGGTTTCTCCGAGTCAGTCATTGATACCTTAATTCAGGCACGAAAGCCTGTTACCAGGAAAATCTATCATAAGATATGGCGTAAATATCTTTATTCGTGTGAATCCAAGGGCTACTCATGGAGTAAGGTCAGGATTCCCAGGATATTATCTTTTCTCCAAGAAGAATTGGAGAAAGGATTGTCAGCTAGTTCCTTAAAGGGACAGATTTCTGCACTATCTATTCTTTTGCACAAGCATCTGGCGGATGTCCCAGACGTTCAGGCATTTTGTCAGGCTTTAGTTAGAATCAAGCCTGTGTTTAAACTGTTGCTCCACCTTGGAGCTTAAATTTGGTTCTTAAAGTTCTTCAGGGGGTTCCGTTTGAACCTCTTCATTCCATAGATATCAAACTTTTATCTTGAAAAGTTCTTTTTTTGGTAGCTATTTCCTCGGCTCGTAGAGTTTTCGAGTTATCTGCCTTACAATGTGATTCTCCTTATCTGATCTTCCATGCAGATAAGGTAGTTCTGCGTACCAAACCTGGGTTTTTACCTAAGGTGGTATCTAATTAGAATATCAATCAAGAGATTGTTGTTCCGTCTTTGTGTCCTAATCCTTCTTCAAAGAAGGAACGTCTATTACACAATCTGGACGTGGTTCGTGCTTTAAAGTTTTACTTACAAGCTACTAAAGATTTTCGTCAAACATCTGCTTTGTTTGTTGTCTACTCTGGACAGAGGAGAGGTCAAAAGGCTTCGGCAACCTGTCTTTCTTTTTGGCTAAGAAGCATAATCCGCCTCCAGAAAGGATTACAGCTCATTCTACTAGAGCTGTGGCTTCCACATGGGCCTTTAAAAATGAGGCTTCTGTTGAACAGATTTGCAAGGCGGCGACTTGGTCTTCGCTTCATACTTTTTCAAAATTCTACAAATTTGATACTTTTGCTTCTTCGGAGGCTATTTTTGGGAGAAAGGTTTTACAGGCAGTGGTACCTTCCGTTTAAGTACCTGCCTTGTCCCTCCCTTCATCCGTGTACTTTAGCTTTGGCATTGGTATCCCACAAGTAATGGATGACCCGTGAACTGGATACACCTTACAAGAGAAAACATAATTTATGCTTACCTGATAAATTTATTTCTCTTGTGGTGTATCCAGTCCACGGCCCGCCCTGTCATTTTAAGGCAGGTATTTTTTAATTTTAAACTACAGTCACCACTGCACCCTATGGTTTCTCCTTTCTCTGCTTGTTTTCGGTCGAATGACTGGATATGGCAGTTAGGGGAGGAGCTATATAGCATCTCTGCTGTGGGTGATCCTCTTGCAACTTCCTGTTGGGAAGGAGAATATCCCACAAGTAATGGATGAGAAATGAGAAATAAATTTATCAGGTAAGCATAAATTATGTTTTTTAAACTACTTTTTAAACTACTTATCCCAATGTCGTTTTAAGACTACATGTTCATCTGCCCTTTTAAGACAACTCAACCCCTTAATACCCAGCCCATTTAAAACCAACTGGCCCTCAACCTCTGACCCCTTAAGGCTATCTGCTTCTGCCCTTTTAGACTATCTAGATCCTAACCCCTGCCACTTTAAGACTGTATACCCTGTACCACTTTTTAATTGTAAATCCCCTAATCTCTTCCCTTTAAAGGGACACTGAACACAAATTTTTTTCCTTTGTGATTCAGATAGAGCATTACATTTTAAGCAACTTTCTAATTTACTCCTATTATCAAATTTTCTTTATTCTCTTGGTATCTTTATTTGAAATGCAAGAATATAAGTTTAGATGCCTGCCCATTCTTGGTGAACAACCTGGGTTGTCCTTGCTGATTGGTGGATAAATTCATCCACCAATAAAAAAGTGCTGTCCAGAGTACTGAACCAAAACAAAAGCCTAGATGCCTTCTTTTTCAAATAAAGCAAGAGAACAAAGAAAAATTAATAATAGGAGTAAATTAGAAATTTGATTAACATTGCATGCTCTATCTGAATCACGAAATAAAAAAATTGGGTTCAGTGTCCCTTTAAGACTACCTACCCCTGCTCTTTTAAGACTGTCTACACATACCCCCTGCCCATTCTAGTCTACTTTTTCCTTTGTCCTTTTAAGATTATTCCCTGAATCTTTAAGAATTACTGACTCCTTAACTACCTGCGTGTTAAAGGGACATTAAACCCACATTTTTGTTATGATTTAGATAGAGTAAACAATTGTTTACAGCTTTCATGTTTTCTTACAGTACTCTGCAAAAGATTTAGGCAGGCATCAAAAAAGTAAGTAAGAATGCTCCCAAAAATAAAAATGTTAATACTTTATCAATGAACAAAATGAAAAGTGAGTGGTCAAAGAAAAATCTAGCAGCATCAATTCTTCAGGATACACTTGCAAAAAGTCAGGGATTTTGTAGGCATATAGCCAGGCGCATGATTAAACAGTTATACCAAGCTAGTGTTATTGATCATCAATTTAATGTGTAGGTTCATACACAATCTTTAATTGAAACAGAAACAGCTGTGTAGGATTAATAAAACTGGATGAGAAACAGCCAAACTCTGCTAACAAGATGAGTTTGCAAAATACAGTTTAATGTCAAAAGTCATAGACCATGGCATGACTGAGTAGAGCAACAAGACAAAAGGTAGATATACTACATCAATGTCTCTCCCAGGCAGAAATTTCAAGACAGACAGGGGTTTCCAGATGTTCAAGCACAAACGAATAATGTTGAAGACTGTAGATACAGTAGTCAGCCGAGGAAATATTCATCATGCTTACTTCAATCAGAAGATGTCCAGTAGTGATGTCGCCAACCTAAAATTTTACTAACACCTGGATTGTGGCATGCCGGAGGGGGATCCATGGCAAAACTCCCATGGAAAATTACATAGTTGAGGCAGAGTCTGGTTTTAATCCATAAAGGGCATAAATCACCTATTATTCCTAAATTGTTTGGAATAACGTGCTTTAAAACATCAGGTATGTACACTACTTTTACACCAGATATGAGTTGCACTGGGGTGACACTGTGCCCTGGCAGGCAGGCATGCAGGCACTGAAACGCACACGTCTGAAGGAAACTGACTGCTATTATTTAACACAGTCAAAAAGTGTTTTTTTTTAAATCTACACTACTGTTACACCAGATATGAGTTGCACTGGGGTGACACTGTGCCCTGGCAGGCAGGCACTTAAACGCACACGTGTGAAGGAAACTGACTGCTATTATTTAACACAGTCAAAAAAGTGTTTTTTTTTTTTTTTAAATCTACACTACTGTTACACCAGATATGAGTTGCACTGGGTTGACACTGTGCCCTGGCAGGCAGGCACTTAAACGCACACGTGTGAAGGAAACTGACTGCTATTATTTAACACAGTCAAAAAAGTGTTTTTTTTTTTTTAAATCTACACTACTGTTACACCAGATATGAGTTGCACTGGGGTGACACTGTGCCCTGGCAGGCAGGCACTTAAACGCACACGTGTGAAGGAAACTGACTGCTATTATTTAACACAGTCAAAAAAGTGTTGTTTTTTTTAAATCTACACTACTGTTACACCAGATATGAGTTGCACTGGGGTGACACTGTGCCCTGGCAGGCAGGCACTTAAACGCACACATGTGAAGGAAACTGACTGCTATTATTTAACACAGTCAAAAAAGTGTTGTTTTTTTTAAATCTACACTACTGTTGCACCACATATGAGTGGTGGCACTGGGCAAGTGGGCACAGTATATGCTGTGAGCCTGACACACACGCTGGCAGGCAGGCAACTGCAATTAGATTACACAGGGAAAAAAAAGCAGCCCTAAAAAGGGCTTTTTGGGGTGCTGTCCTTACAGCAGAGATCAGATGAGTCCTTCAGGACTGTAGTGGACACTGAATACACTAGCCTAGCTATAGATTTCCCTACTAAATCAGCAGCAGCTACACTGTCCCTCCTCTCACTAACAATGCAGCTTCAGAATGAATCTAAAATGGATGCTGTCCAGGAGGTAGGAGGGTCTGGAAGGGAGAGTCTGCTGCTGATTGGCTGGAATGTGCCTGCTGACTGTGAGGTACAGGGTCAAAGTATTACTCAATGATGATGAATAGGGGTGGATCGAACATCGCATATGTTTGCCCGCCGCGGTGAATGCAAACATGCTATGTTCGCCGGGAACTATTCGCCGGCGAACAATTCACAACATCACTAATGTCCAGAAGTGCAATCAGCTCAAAATAGGCAGAAACAAGAGGGACCTTGGTACACCCATCTACTGTCTGGAGAAGTCTGGTAAGAAGTAGATTTCATGTAAGACTTGCAAGCAAAAAAGCCATACTTTGACTCAACAATGCAGAAAAACACAGGTGCAGAAAAATGGTGGCAGGTGCTCTGGTGTGATGAGTCAAAATTTGAAATATTTGGCAGTAGACGAAGGCAGTTTGTCTGTCGAAGGGATGGAGAGTGGTACAAGTATCAATGTCTGCAGGCGACAGTGAAGCATGGTGTAGGTTCCTTGCTAGTTTGGGAATACATTTCTGCCAATGGGGATTTGATCAGGATTAATAGTCTCCTCAATGCTGAGAAGTACAGGCAGACACTTATCCATCATGCAATATTATTATTATTATTATTATTATTATTATTATTATCGGTTATTTGTAGAGCGCCAACAGATTCCGCCATCAAGGAGACAAAAACTGATTTACTCAAAATGTATTCTGCAGCATGACTAAAACTCCAAACATACAGCCAAATTCCTTAAGAACTATCTTCATAATGGTAAGCCCCCCATAGAGCCCTGGTCTGAGCATCATCAAATCTGACTGAGATTACCTGAAGAGACACAAGCAAGTAAGGCTGCCTAAATCCACAGAAGAATTGTGGTTAGTCCTTCAAGGTGTTTGGAACAACCTACCTGCCAAGTTCCATAAAAACAAAAAAGCTTTGCATTTTTGCTTATCTAACAGTTTAAAAGGTACATAATAAATATAAAAAAAAAACATTTAGAAATTATATAGAGCAATGTAGCCATTATAAAATGTACCCTGTCCACTCTGTATTGTGCACACTAAACTGAAGTGCATGGTAAAGCTTGTCAAAAAACTCAATCACATGACTGCAAATTAACAGTTTATGTCACAAAATGAACAAATAATTAAAGGGACAGTCTAGTCAAAATTAAACTTTCATGATTCAGATAGGGCATGTAATTTTAAACAACTTTCCAATTTACTTTTATCATCAAATTTGCTTTGTTCCCTTGGTGGTATTTTTGAAAAGCTAAACCTAGGTAGGCTCAAACTGATTTCTAAACCGTTGAAAACCGCCTCTTAGCTCAGAGCATTTTTGAAAGTTTTTCACAGTTAGATAGTACTAGTTCATGTGTGTCATATAGATAACATTGTGCTCACTCCTGTGGAGTTATTTAGGAGTCTGCACTGATTGGCTAAACTGCATGTCTGTCAAAAGCACTTAGATAAGGGGGCAGTCTGCAGAGGCTTAGATACAAGGTAATCACAGGGGTAAAAAGTATATTAATACAACAGTGTTGGTATGCAAAACTGGGGAATGGGTAATAAAGGGACTATCTATATTTTTAAACAATAAAAATTCTGGTGTAGACTGTCCCTTTAAGCTCCAAGATGGTGACAGTCACAACCTTTGAAAAAGGAGCAGCACACAGGGGAGGAAAAAAGCATTGTGAGTAATAATCCTGCTACTGTGGTTAGGGCTAATTCATTGTGCGGCCGTAAACAGGAAAATTCATCAGCTATTACAAGTAGCTGGTTAATGCTACTGCAAGCTTGCGGTAACTATTAGAGCTCAGGAAATGAACCAGAGATCAGATCTCTGATAAATTTTCTTAAAGTTCCGCAAAATAGAGGCTCTTATTTTTTTATGGAAAAAAATAGATAAATACTGCACTAGGCAGTTTTAAGGGGTAATAAATTGGCGGGTGTGGGGTGTCTATGAGTAAGTCCCCAGGCTGAAACATGTTAGACTTTTGCCACTGATGTTTGCTGTTATGATTTTTAACTTGACCGATTAAAGATTTGGACTTTTAGAAGCAGTGCCGGCGTATTACTTTTCTCTACGTACTTGGATTTTTCCCCTCAAGCCTGGCAGAGTTTCTCTGTTTGGATAATTTTCAAGTGGTTCTCTTGGGTCAGGTGGTGCATTAATGCTGGAGGATTGGCAGAGCGTTAACTGTGATGTCAGACATCTTGAGGCTTTTGCGGATACAGACGGGCGCCTGGAGCGCTGCAACTACTCGACTACTAGGAACAGAGATGGACAAGAGCGGATAACCGGTCGCTTCCCTCCATAAAAGCGTGGCATTGGCGGCGCTGAAGTAGAGGTGATGACTGCAGCAGAAGGTCCCCTTGGTAAAGTTCGTGAGTGTTCATGAGTCCTGTTTTTTCTGTTTCCAGCATCTATAGCCTCCATGTTTGAGTTACCGAGCTACCGCACCCCACTGCATCACCACTGATTGTCTGTTTTGTGACCCCCATGCTACGTTCAAGAAAACGTTTCCAGTTTGTGACTTTTCCTTTTTTTCACTAGTATATGCTTATATACATATATATTTATGTGTTAATATGTGTATATATGTGATGGAGGGAATTTTAGCGTAAGCGGTATTTTGCACTCATTTCGTAATCTGGCCCTTAATGTCCCTTTAAACAGCTTTTACACAACAATTTGTCATGAAATTATTTGCAACATGTTCGATTTGAATATCATGTCCCTTCAAATGAAACAGGATACATTCAAACAATAGTCAGTTACCTTTAATATCAAATTAATTATTTGTTGTTTTATTTACACAGTGTATGTGGGTCTTTTTCTTCCATGAAGGCCTCTGTAAAACCTTATAAAATGTATTTAATATTCCTGTTTCTTACACTTAACTCCCCCCACCCCATATATTTGGAAGCAAAAATCAACAAACAAAAACACCTAAGGCCAGAATACAAGTGGCATCCTATGTAATTTTAATAGCATTTAACCATTTAATTCTATACTATTGAAATCAATTTATTAAAAATGATAATGATAGTTTTGATGATGAAACTGTACAGGAGGCTTGCTTATTCCTGAATAACATAGCACCTGAAGAACAGTGTACCTCATAATATTATTGTCTTTTTTTAACTTGGAATGTAGAAATAGTGCTTAGCTGAAAATACTAAAACAGTAGACAGATGGGATTGGTCTGGTGCTTCTGTAGTTGACTTAGTCTCCCGGTTATGACAGTTTGACAACTTACTGCCAGGAGCCAAATATGAGAAAGAGCAGATTAACAGACTTGCTCTCAAGTACCCGAGGGTATGATCCAGCCTCCCGCTGTCAGTGCAGAGGATGACGACAAACACCTAATGCAGCATTCATGCTAGAAACACAAAGTCAGTGACCAAAAGAACCAACAAAATAAGTATAATTATTTCCTGCCAGATCAACCTGTAATGTACACACATTTGTATTTCAAAAAGATAAAAAAAAAATAACATAGCTACATCTCTTTGTGTTTTCCTACAATGCTGTTGCATAATTTTTACCAGTAGAGCAAGCAAATGCCTGGAAAAAAACTTGCTTTCTATTTATTTAAAGACACCAGGATTCTTTTAAGCAGTGTTTCTCATGGCCAGTCCTCAGGACCCTTATCAGGCCATATATTCATTATACCTTAAAGGGCAACTAAATCAAAAATCTTTCTTTCATGATTCAGATAGAGAATAGAAATTTAAACCACATTCCAATTTACTTCCATAATTTATTTTGCTTCATTTTTAAAATATCCTTATTTGAAGAAAAAGCAATGTACATGGTGAGCCAATCACATGATGCTTCTATGTGCAGCAACCAATCAGCAGCTAGTGAGCATATCTAGATATGCTTTTCATCAAATAATATCAAGAGAATAAAACAAATTAGATAATATAAGTAAATTACAAAGATGTTTAACATTGCATTCTCTTTCTAAATTATAAAAGAAAAAAGCACTTGCTTATTGGTGGCTACATTTAGCAAACCAATAAGCAAGCATAACCCTGGTTTTCAACCTAAAATGGACCGGCTCTTAAGCTTTAAATTCCTGTTTTTTAAATAAACATTGCAAGAGAACGAAGAAAAATTGATAATAGGAGTAAATTAGAAAGTTGCTTAAAATTGCATTAAATAATGAATCGTTAAAGAAAAAACTTGGGTTTAGTGTCTCTTTAAGTATTTGGCATATTTTCACAACCCTGCCACCTTTTAGTTTGCAAGGAAAAACAGTGAGATCTGTAGGGCGAAATGTTTAGATAATTACACTTTGATTTAAGAGACAATTTCATACACGCCCATGGATCACTCATGTTCAGCCCATTTTATGATAAAACAAAAATTATTCTTTTTGCATATCCAGTGTACTTAAAGGGACAGTCTAGTCAAAATTAAACTTTCATTCTTCAGATAGAGCATGCATTTTTAAACAACTTTCCAGTTGGCTTTTATCATTACATTTGCTTTGTTCCCTTGGTGGTATTTTTGAAAAGCTAAACCTAGGTAGGCTCAAACTGATTCTAATACCGTTGAAAACCGCCTCTTAGCTCAGAGCATTTTTAAAGTTTTTCACAGTTAGACAGTACTAGTTCATGTGTGTCATATAGATAACATTGTGCTGACTCCCATAGAGTTATTTAGGAGTCTGCACTGATTGGCTAAACTGCATGTCTGTCAAAATAACTGAGATAAAGGTGCAGTCTGCAGAGGCTTAGATACAAGGTAATCACAGAGGTAAAAAGTATATTAATATAACTGTGTTGGTTATGCAAAACTGGGGAATGGGTAATAAAGGTATTATCTATCTTTTCAAACAATTCTGGTGTAGACTGTCCCTTTAAAGTGATGGTAAACTATAACAAAGTAAAAGGTGATCGGATAGAAAATTAAAAAATAAATGGACTTTCATTCATGAAACCGCTGAAAACTGTTAGTATTTTGTAATATATAATCTTTTTATCGTTCAATTTTCACCACAATTGATTTTGAAAGTCACGTGTTTTAACTTACAATCAAAATCCAAGTCAGTTGATGACTGAAATACCAAAACACGCCCCTAGTTAGCTAAACGAACAGCGAAGACCAAGATGCCCATTTTATGATGTAGAGAGTGGGTGGTTCCGCTATCTACCTCAGATCTGGAACAGATCAGGAAGTAAGGCTGGGGGTGGAGCAAAGAGTGATAACTCTCAGTAAGTCACATCTAAATTTAATTTGTAATTGCGTTAAAATTACCATCACTTTAAATTAAGATTTATGCCGTGCATATTTATTACAGTTTATTTTTGTGTAATTTACCTAGAGTTTTGATAAAATACGATTTTTGAGGAACAATATCATTTTTTCATGACTATTTAAGTCTGAATGGTTCAATTATTCATATTATATGATTTTTAAATTACGATTTTCATTGTGTACTTTTGTAATGTATACATTTCCTTCCCATACAAAAATACAGTATATGCCCATTAGTGAGACAGCCTGTTTTCAGGGTAAAAAGTGTCTTTATATAATTTCACCAGGGTAATAGAAGTACTGGTGAGCATTCTTAAATAATTCCACCAGACCAGAGACCTTTAGATAATTGAGATATTAGTCTGAACTTTAAATGAGCAGCAGATTTTTTTTTACTAACAAACTTAGAAATGTACTTAAATTTGCAGGACCAGCTGTATCATGTGATATCCACCAGTCAATAAAAGACATATACATATACACTGTGAACTCTTACATACTCAGTAGGAGTTGGTGCCTCAGAAAGTGTGCATATAAAAAAGACTGTGCACAATTTGAAAATAAAAGTAAATTGGAAAGTCTCTTACAATTGCACTCTCTGTCTGAATTATGAATGTTTAATTTTGACTCTAGTGTCCCTTTAAATGTAAACAGCTTGCAATTTAATTAACAGAAGCAGTAAATAAATGTATAACTAGAACTGATATTAGTGTAATATTGCTTTCTGGCTGAGAATAATATCTTTCACAGAACAGAAAAAAAACCCAAAAAAACAAAAAAAAACTGAAAAAATAAAAATAAAAAAATAAAATAAAAATAGAACTGTGGTATATTTTCAAATTGCATTTGTAAAATGGAGAAAGTAAAAAAATTGCACTAACATTTAAACATACTTTACAAAATACACTAAGATTTATTTTATAACCAGTTCCATGTTATCAAAGCACTTATTAACCAATGTATAAGATGAGAAATGAAAAAAAAACCCACTGTGCTGTTATAAAAACTATGATATCTGTCTTATGTAGTGCAGCGGCAAGGCAAGGGCTGCTAATCATTTTCTGTTCAGTACATTGGAAGACACTTCTTTACTCACACAGAATTGGTATCATTTAATGCATTGATACCTGCTTGAACAAATCATTTCTCAGTGCTTAAAAGTATAATGCTCCCTTAGTGCAAAATGCAACAAGACGTAGGCATTTAATATTCATAAACCCTGCACATCTCTGTACACTAACTTCTAAGCTTCAAAGCCATGCATCTCATTTATTCTGTATTAATTAAAGCTAAGGTGCTTCCCTAGAATTTAAAGATGGGCCACATGTTTCCACACTGACTTTTTTTTTTCCAAAAGAGCTTTTATTGATAAATAAAAAATACCTATAATACATTGTATCTATTAACGTATACAAATAATTGGAGTGACGTATATTTGAAGAGTAATTTCACAAGGTACCGCAATGTCGTACACTTCAGGAACGTGTGAAGGGCTGGTTGTGCCTGATATAGGAAGGGGAGGATGATGGAAGTGGAAAGGAAGGGAGCAGGAGGGAGGGAAATGTATATTTCTGAAGGGAGAGGTCAGTCTCTGTGGGAGTCAGTATATCAATGTACATTGTAAACCCATGGTTCACATTTGAAGCATCATTTTGTGTGTTTCAATTTGTGCTGTTCTTATATAATGGTATCTTTCTCATTGTAAAGTTGTCATTATTTTTATTCTCCATTCCTCCACAGTAGGAATGTTGGTCATTTTTCAATGGGCTTTTAGCACATGCCAACATCAAGACCAGGAGAGATTGTTTGTATTTGTTTTGGATTTTAGTTGTGAAATGAAACAATAGTGTCTCAGGTGTTTTAGGTATCGCTATTTCTAGAATCTTGCACATGTCCTCCCATATTACTTTCCAGTAATCTTCCAGAAGCGGGCAATCTCACCATATATGTATAAGGGAGACCTCGGCTCCGAATCCCCTCCAGCATTTGCTTGTTGTTGTAGGATAGATTTGTTTTAATCTGGCATCCGTGAGGTACCACCTGCTCAGTATTTTAAAGTGTGATTCTTGTGTGTGTGCTGAAACTGCCATACTTTTTCCGATTTTAAACATGTGTCTCCATTCTTTGACTGAGAAGGTAGTATCAAGATCTTTGTGCCATTGACTGATGTATGTTGGGAGGGTGGTCTCTGTTGGTGTCAAAAGTATCTTATAAGTTATGGAGATTAGATTTCTAGGCATGTGTGACATGGTACAAAGATTTATAAATAGGGATGTGTCTCTGATGAAGTGTTGCTTGTGTTTGTGTGTGCAAAGGTAGTGTCTAGTTTGTGAGTAAACAAACCATGATGTTGCAAGTGCGGGATGCTCATCTTTTAATTCTAGTGGTGTTTTCAGCCTTCCTGTAGTTAGTAATTTGTTAACACAGTTCAATTGGAAGGCCGGTGCAGGATGAGTTGAATCTGTGTACAGTGGGAGTTCATGGTTTTCATATATTAGGTTTAGTGAAGAGTACGGGGTGGATATGTGGGAGCATGTGTGCATTATGTTGTCCCATTCTGTAAAAAAATCTTCTAATAGTGGGAAATCAGGAATGTTGGTTGGTCTGTGTTGTTTGTCATTCCATAATAATGTGGCTATATCTTTGCATGTAGGACCATGGTATCTATTTGTTTCCAAGCTTTGGCGGACTTGTGATGGCAGCACTCAACTGCTCTTTGAAGTAGTATGGCTCGCCTATATATTTAGAAATTAGGGATTCCCAGGCCCCCACTTTTGCGGGGAAGATATAGTGTGTGTCTACTGATCCTTGGTTTTTGATGCCCTTCCAGATGTAGTTTTCAACAAGGTGCTGGAGAGAGGGTATGTATGTGTGCGGAAGTGGTATGGGTGCTGTTTGTAGCAGGTACAATACTCTGGGTAGGACATTCAGTTTAATGACTTCGACTCTCCCTAGCCATGATATTGTTTTATTTTTCAATGCAGATAGATATTTGGCAATTTCTGCTCTAAGGCATATATAGTTTGCTTCGTATATTTCTGATAGGGAGGCAGATATGTAAATTACCAGGTATCTCAGGGTATTATGTTTGAGAACAAATAGGGAGTTCTCTCTCAACCAAATTTGTGTTGTTTGGGGTAGGGATATACCCAAAAGTTCTGATTTAGAGAGATTTAGGTGGAAGTTGGCCACTTCCCCACACTTAAAAAATTGAGATAGGACTAGTGGGATAGTATTTTCTATGTCAGTTAAAGTCAGTAAAAGGTCATCAGCATATATTGCTAATTTGTTTTCTGTCTCCCCTGTCCATATTCCCTTTATCAGTGGATTTTGTCTTATGTTACTAGCTAATGCTTCACTTGTCATAGCAAATAATGCTGGGGAAAGTGGGCATCCTTGTCTGGTCCCATTGGTGATATAGAATGTATCTGATACTATATTATTAACCTTAACCTGGGCATTAGGTTTTGAATAAAGAGCAAAGACCATATTTAAGAATTTTCCCTCACACCCCATTTTTTTCATGGTTTCTCTGAGGAATGACCAGTTCCCTCTATCAAATGCTTTTTTTGCATCGGTAGAAAGTAGCGTGATATGTAATGATTGTGTTTTGGAGTATGCTATTAATTGTATTATCTTAAGGGTATTATCTCTTGCCTCTCTTCTGGGTACGAAGCCTAATTGGTCTGTAGAGATTAATGTTGGTAAATATTTATTAATTCGGTTAGCTAGGGCCTTTGCAAGGATCTTGATGTCGTTGTTAAGTAGGAAGAGTGGCCTGTAATTCTCTGGTCTATCTGTAGACTTGCCCAGTTTAGGTAGTACTATTACATACGCTGAGGGCATTGAATGTGGTAGTGAGCCAGTATCTGTTAGTTCATTGAATAGTGTTTGTAGGTGGGGCATAAGTGTGGGGAGAAATGTAGGTGGGGCATAAGTGTGGGGAGAAATGCGTTGTAATATTTTGCACCTAGGCCATCTGGTCCAGGGCTTTTTCTGTTTGGAAGGTCTTTGATGGCATTATTAATTTCTTCCTGTATTAGGGGGGTTTCTAAATGATGTGTAGCTTCAGTTGTTAAGGAGGATAATGGGGTATGAGATAAATAGTTTTCTATTTTTTGGTCTGGGGGTCCCTGCGTTGGAAATGGGTTGTGTTGTAGGTTGAAGGTTGTATAGCGCATCATAAAATGCCAACTATATTATTGCTGTCATAAAGGTTTTTGCCTTATTTATCTTTTATAGCATAGATGTGCGTTTTTAATTGGCGTCGCTTAAGTGCCCAAGCCAAGAGTTTCCCTGCTTTGTCACCCCCTTCATAAAACCTTTGATTGAGTTTCAAGGCTATATATTGATTTTTTTCTTGTAGTATGTTTTTAAATTCTATTCTCATTTGTGTTAGTGATGCTTCTATTGTTATATCTTGTGGTTGTTTTTTATGTTTCTCTTCTAGTTCGAGTATCGTTTGTAGGGTAGTGTTATATTTCTCTCGATGTCTTTTTAGTATTTTGGCCCTATGCTTGATAAGGGATCCTCTAATTACACACTTGTGTGCTTCCCATACTGTGGGTGTGGGTAAACCATCTCTGGTATTTATAGCAAAGAATTCATTTAGTATGGAATTTAAGTCCACTTAAATTTTTGGGTTGTTGGGTTGTGTCATATAACTTCCAGAAGAAGGGTGTAGCTGGAATGGTGGGTCATAGGATCTCACATATGAAAGGGGAGTGGTCTGACCATGTAATGGGAGCTTTTTAACTTTGTGTGGCATATGAAATTCCCTGTGAGTCTGTAAACTAATAATCGATACGGGAATATTTTTTGTGTGGGCTAGAATAAAAGGTGTAATCCGATCGGTCGGGTGCAATTTGCACCAAATATCATGCAGTAGAAGGTTTTTGAGAGCTGTGTTGATATGTTTTAAGATATTATGTGAAACACTAGATTATCCATTAGATGTATCTACACTTGGAATCTAGAGCGCATTAAAATCTCCTCCCAGGAACATTACCCCTTTGGCTACTTCCAATAGCCTCTGGGAGAAGCTTTTAATGAAAGTGTTGTGCTACATTTGGTGTATATATATATTGGCTAGGGTAACTAATTTGCCATATAAATAGCCAACTACTATGAGGTACCTGCCATTGTTGTCTGTTTATATGTGTAGAAGCTGGAAAGGAAGGTTGTTGTGTAGTAGAATCCATACTCCATTATTTGTATGTTGTCCCAAAGAGAAGTATGCTGTTGGGTATCTGTCGTTGTACCACTTTGGTTCTTTGTGTTTAGTGAAGTATGTTTCTTGAAGAAACACTATGTCTCCTTTTAGTTTGTGTAGGTCTTGAGTCACAATTGAGCATTTGCCCGGGTTATTAAGGCCTTTTACATTAACTGTAACTAACTTAAGTGAGCTGATTTTGTATTTTGTATGTGGATGCACCATTTTTTGGCAGTTTAGTCTAGTTTGTGTGTGAGGGTGTGCGTCTAAATGTGTACAAGTAAGGGGAGAAGGGGAGGATGGGGAGGGAGATTTGAGGTCTATCAGAGGTCAGGCAGGTGTAGTGGTCTCTGGTATACTATTCAAAGCAAATACAGTAAAGTTTTTTAGAACTATAACAAATGTACTAAATACACAATATGAATCTAAAGTAGATAAACAAGAGGGATATACCCTGCTAGGGCCCAATAAGTATATTAAAGGTTGGGCTTATGTTTAAGGAGACATAAAATTACATTATCCATTAAATATAAAATAAATCCTCTATTACACTGAGGGGTTGTTGTTGACATTTTTTTTTTTTTTTTTTGGTAAGGGGTTTCTGAAATGAGCGTTAAGAAGTACAACAAAAAATAAATCAATAAAGTTTATAACTGCAACAGTCATTGGAATTAATGTCAACTAGGACGTGCAAACCTGCATGTAGCTTGGAAAGGGTTATTGCCCCGGCATTGTAGGTGCTTCATCTGTGCTCCATTTGTAAGTCTTTATGGTGGTCTGCACTAGATCTGTGCGTACTGTATTTTGCCAGTGCTTGACCTGAAATATTTTCTGATGAGTTGGCATCTGGATTCAGGCTTGGTGGTGTGGGGAGTGGAATCCCTATAGTGGAACAGAAGGGCTCAAGGTCTTTCTGCGTTTTGAGTTTAGCTGTAGTGTCTCCTTTTGTAGCAATGATACGGGTGGGGAAACCCCAAAGGTATATGATCTTATGTACTTGTAAGGTAGTCGTAAGAAATCTCATAACTCTTCTTTTCTGGAATGTAGTCGGGCTGAGGTCTGAAAAATTTGAAGGGTGATTCCTGCATGTGTGACAGGGTGTTTATTCCTGCTATGCCTTAGTATCTCTTCTTTGTCCTGGAAGTTTACTAGTTTCAGAATAACGTCTCCAGGCAGTGCTTTTGGTGAAGGCCTGGGATGGAGCACTCTATGTGCTCTTTCTATTGGTTACTTCTGGGGATGAGGGGGTATTCTTTATTGTGTGGAATAAATCTTGCAGGTATCCTTGTATTGCAGTTGGATTTATAGTTTCTGGTATTCCCCTGATGCATAAGTTATTCTGTCTGCTGCAGTTGTCTAAATCCTCCGCCTTGTCCATAAGGCTTTCTACTATTTCAGCACTATAGTGAGCTTGGGTAGAGCATTCTGTAATTTTCTCTCGCATAGTTTACTGTGTTTGTTCTATGATGGTAACCCTTTGAGAGAGATCAGTAACATCTTTTCTTGGTTTAAAGAATAGATTTTCAACTTCCACCATTATTCCTTTAATATCCTCTTTTGACGAAAGACTTTTTAGGTCTTCTTTAGTTACATATTGTGATGGAGGTTCTGACGGTATAGAAGTTTGAATACAGGAGGCATGTCTGGTTTCAGTGATAGGTGCATCACCTTCTTGTGTATTGGCATCTGCCATTTTAAGGTAGTTAGTCATACTTCTTGATTTTAAGCCCTTATCAGTCATGAAGGATTTCTTTTGGTGCATTACAGTGGTGTATTTTGTATGCCTGTAGGGTTGCAGCAGGTATATGCTTGTCTATGGTTAGTTGCAATAAATAGTTGCAGATATGAGGGCAGTTGTGCGAATTTTAAAGTAGGTCAGAGGTTTTGTCCTTTAATATTATATTGGTTCAGAGTATATATTTCCTATATATCCACAGTTATTTGCTGCTAGTGATTACTATACAAGAGGTGTTTGCAATAGGCTTGTATGTAGAAGAGAGTGTCGGCCTTTTCCCCCCTATAAGGCTGAAATAGCACTTTAGATGTTGTAACTTAGGGGGGACAGTATGGCCAATGTATAATGTTTAAGCTGCGTGCATAAAGTTATTAATATGCATTTGTGCCCTGCATTCATCTAGATAATGTATCTCTTTTGGTGAGATAGTACTTGTTTGGGCCACTGTCTGTGTTGCTCTGTCGTGTGCCCTCTTTTTGCTAGATATTGCTGTGGTGCAGTGTGTTGGACACTGTCTATGTCGCAGCTCTTACTTACACATCCACTGTTCCAGTCCGGTAATGGCACTCAGTGCAGGATGTCTCCTTCTTAGTGTGCAGATGTCTGTGGGTCTGTTCCTTTAGCTGGGAGGTTATTTATACCACTTGCTATCTCATTTACTGTGTTGGTGTGTTCGGCTACTCCGGCAGGTCCGTTCTCTTGTGCGTAGCGTTGCAGTGTGGGTTGTGGAGGTAGGCCGCATTGCGCACTTCAGCATATTTGGCAGGTAAGGTTTTGTACCTCAGTTGTGAGCTAGGTGTTCCCCTCAATGTAGATGCTCTGTTAGTTGTCTTTTTCAGCCCTTATCATAGCTTTTTCTCGTGCAGGCCTTCGCTAGTGGCAGGAGCTCTAAGCTGAAGTGGCCATCTACCAGCACAGCCGAGCTCCGCCCCCTCCACATATCTGCAAGCTGTTATTAAATAATTTAATGCTTGATATTTTTTTCTACACGCAATGGACTAGATTTACTAATGGCCACTCCAGCCTATACTGTCCCACCAGACGGCATGAGAACCTCGCGCAGCGAAGGGGATAAGTAGCGCAGTGATGGGCAGCATTTTTAAATATATATGTATATGAATATAGATATATATTTGTGTTAGTATGTGTATATACACATATTAACACATAAATATATATATATATATAATCATAAACATATATAATTACATTGCAGTCTATGGTAACACACAGTTCCCTTAGACCGCAATGTAAAGGCACTTTTCAGTGCCCTTTTTTATAACACCCCACTTCCGCCAACTTTAGACCCCAAAAACTGGCTAGTGCAATTGTTTTTAGTTTAAAAAAAATACTATATATATATATATATATATATATATATTTTTTTTTTTTATTATTTATTAAAAACTACAATACCATCTATATTGACAGGGGGTCACATTTAGAAAATTAACCAGAGCTCTAATCTGCTTAAAGAGACAGTCTATTTTAAATTAAACTCCCATGATTTAGATAGGGCGTGCAATTTTAAACAACTTTTTAATTTACTTGTATCATCAAATTTGTTTTGTTCTCTTGGCATTCCCTGTTGAAAGCTAAACCTTGGTTGACTCATATGCTAATTTCTAAGCCTTTGAAGGTCACCTCTTATCTCGGTGTATTTTGACAGTTTTTCACAGCTAGTTCATGTGTCCATATAGATAGCATGTACCATATAGAGTTATTTATGAGTCAAGACTGATTGGCTAAAATGCAAGTCTGCCAAACGAACTGAAATAAGGGGGTAGTCTACAGGGAGAGAGGATTCAAGTGCAGTTATAACACAAAAGTAGCGCAATAAGTGATAAAACTACTCACCAGATATATATTAAAAATTGCCTTTATTTGTTGCAAAGATAAAAACACTTCGTTTCCGTGCACAGCACCCACCGACCACAGATCACTGGTAACTGGAAGTTCTTAGAATAGCAAGTCAACAACAACAACAACAATCCCTATATAGAGAATATTATAAAATATGGCCGGTACATAGATGACATTATTATTCTATGGCAGGGTGATATCTCAAAACTAGACAAATTTGTCTCCCATATGAACGAAAATTCATATAATTTAAAATTTACCAAACAAACTTCACAAACATCGATAGAATTTTTAGACTTAGTACTGTTTAGTAGTGACGATTCAGAAAATGAGAAAAGTATCTGTGTTAAGAACTATAGAAAACCCACAGAAAGGAATGGTTTTATTGAAGCAACTAGCGCACATAAAAAATGCTGGATAAATAATGTACCGTATAGTCAGTTCTTAAGGATAAGAAGGAATTGTACACTTTTTAAAAATTATGAAGAAGAAGCTGACATTTTAGAGAGTAAGTTTTTAGCCAAAGGATATGATGCAAATAATATTAAATTAGCTAGACAAAAGGCCGGTATGAAAGATAGACAAGATTTAATTTCTCCAAAACATAGAGATGCACCAAATAAGATCAATAACAATGAATGTATAAGATTCACAACTACATTCAGTGAAGGTGCAGGGGCAATTAAGAGTATTATAAACAAACATTGGTCAATCTTAAAAGCAGATCCCCTTTTAGGACCACATCTCCAAGAGAAAGCCAACATATCATACAGAAAGGGTATGAGTCTTAAAAATTATTTAGCACCAAGTAAGATACGTGGTAAGACTGATAACAAGAATAAAGTACAGGAAACTTGGTTAAGCACCTGGAAGGGGACACTAAGATGCTCGAAGTCTAGATGTACGATGTGTCCTCATGTAGAGAGATCAAAATTCTTTAGTAACTCTAGTAGAACCAATAACTATGAAATTGACTTCAAAAGCAATTGTGAATCTACATACGTAGTCTACCTGTTAAACTGTGGGTGTGGCCTAATGTATGTAGGTCGCACAAAACGCCAAATAAGACGCAGAGCCTGTGAACATATTTACAACATAAAAGAAAGATTGATCAAACATAACGTTGCAAAACATTTTTTTGAGTATCACAACAGTGATCCTGCCTCCTTAAAAATACAGGTAATTGGGTGGATCCCGCCAACTAAACATAATAGACTACTAGAATTGAGGAAACTAGAGACATATTAGATATATAAATTAATGACATTACATCCTCAAGGTCTCAATATTGACATTGATGTGGCCGCCTATATGTGAATCATAATAAGTTTTAAGGTGCCCTGCATATTTTTGACTTTTCCGCTTTTTACATTTAAATTTTTTACAATAAATCATAAAAATTAAATTTTAACATCAATGTTTAGTAATTTTTAAATCAAATTCAATTTTAAATTTTTTTATATGTATTTAATTATTTTAATATGTATTAACTTTTTCCCTTTGCTAACATATGTCACTATTCAACCAATACAGCCGCTATGAACTACCATTCCAATCAACAATGTATTATTATTGCTTTTAGTCGTAACATATATAGTGCAAACTTTAGATTATTTAACTTAAAATGACATTGATTTACTATAACATCACTTTTCAGCGCTCAAACTTTTATGTTATGATGTGATGTTGCAGTGCGTACAATTAAATACTATGTGTATCTAAGGAGCGTATCACATAGGGGAACTCCCCAATCAAATGACTGCATCACTCAGCCCTGTCATAGAATGAACAGAACTAGAGGTTATACAAACCACCTATCCTCAGAGAGAAACAAATGTCGAGCCTCTGTAGGGGGAGGGGTATACTACAAACCCATACAAAATAGCGCTGCTACGAGTAAACAATTAAAAACAGTATGTATGCCCATGAACAGTTCCCTGAAATAAATTAGGCATGATATATGTGTGTGTGTAGATAAAGTATATGAACTTTTTGTATACAATTTTTTATCTTGTTTAAATGCCGTGTATAACACATTTTTTATGAATGAATTTTTCAGTATATGTATTATGTTTCTCATTGGTTTATATAAGCCAATCACTAATCAGATGGAAGACAGGCCCCTCTCTAGGGAGGAGAGTTTTCAACGCATACGGGTATTTAAGGAGCCAATGTTTGCTACAACCCGCTATTAACTTTTTGGAGAATATCCCCTTGATAAAGCCCGGCGAACACCGGGGGAAACGCGTTGGGGTTCACATCCGTCAGGAGCACCAGAAAACAGAACTGTTATACTGAGGGCGGGCTGTCCGGAAAACCCTGCCGCAAGTTTTGACTTGCTATTCTAAGAACTTCCAGTTACCAGTGATCTGTGGTCGGTGGGTGCTGTGCACGGAAACAAAGTGTTTTTATCTTTGCAACAAATAAAGGCAATTTTTAATATATATCTGGTGAGTAGTTTTATCACTTATTGCGCTACTTTTGTGTTATAACTGCACTTGAATCCTCTCTCTCTTGCGCTTTTGTTTTTCCTGTCTAATCTATTCTGGATCCTGGATCCCACAATCCCTTGAGAAAGAAGGGATTTAAAAGGAGCTGCAGAGAGGAGGAAAAGAAAAGAAAAAGAAAAGGTCAAGGATCTGCTTGGAAGCTGACAATAGAATTGGAAACGTTTTCACCAAAAGAAGCAATGCCAAATTACTCAATTTTGTGAGCTAAAGGTACTGTCTGGCTAATGGAACTTTGATTACAAACTTATTTCAAGTAGGACTATTGTTGCAGAATTTATGAAAGCTACTTGCTCATCTATATAATAGTTATAATACACATAATCTGATTTAGTATTTATTTGTCCTTTAACACTTGAGGCTCAATATCTATACCTAGCGCTGAGTAGTGTTGTGTTGTTAGGGTAGTCTACAGGGGCTTAGATACAAGGTAATCACAGAGGTAAAAAGTATCTTAAAGTGAAGGTAAAGTTTTTCAAAATTGAAAGCAGTAGTATGTGAATTAGTTGATATATACCAAGATCGCTAAGTTTTTAACACATATTTGTATACATATAAATATAAAATAAATACTTTTACTCTACGTGTTCGGCCGTTTAAAGCTCCTCCCTCCATCTAGTTCCTGGTTTCTGGCTGTATTTCGTATAGAGCGTTCCCACCCGCTCTATACGTATTGTAAATGCGCGTTCGCGATTATCGGAAAGCTTGCGCATGCGCACATCACGCCGTAACCTCTAATTGCGCCTGCGTGAGTGAAAACTATTACAAGCTTGCGCATGCGCACATCACGCCATAACCTCTAATTGCACCTGCGCGAGTGAAAACTATTACTTGGGCGAGTTTCTTGATTGACGGCGATTTGCCCATGCGCTAAGCTGGAACGAGCACGGCTTCCAAGATACAGGGAAGTGTAACTAACGCATGCGCAATAGTAATACTAATGAAGTGACGTCAAATAACGGCCAGACATATGATTGGGTACTAGAAAAACGTGACCTGGCTAAGAAAAAAAAATAAAAAATGGGCAGATTACAGGACGTGTATTTTCAAGATTAAAAACGCGGATAAATCGGTAAATATGGAGCAATAACAAAATTGATGAATTAAACTACCCTTATTTTTTGTGCTATTAACATTTGCAAACATTGTTACATGCTAACTTTACCTTCACTTTAATATAACTGTGTTAGTTATGCAAAATTTGGGAATGTGTAATAAAGGGAATATCTATCTTTTTATACAATAACAATTCTGGAATAGACTCACCCTTTATGCCTTTAGCCACCTGGCAGTGGTGTTCCTATAAGTCTATTTAATAATAGAAGTTATAAACTGGAAAGTTATTTAAAATTGCAAGCTCTAATTGAAGCATAACATTATAATTGTGTCTCTACCTTCCCTTTAATACACTCCAGCAGGTAAAATAGATCCCTTTAAAAGAAACTATCAACTGTAATCTGCTTCTTCTTTTTTTTTTTTTTTTTTTGCAAAGTAATTTTTGCTTTCTTTAAAGACTCTGGATAGTGGCTAATACTATATTACATTTTGTTTTTGCACCTATGAGTGACAAAGCAAGTTTGGCAGTGATGTCAGTCATGTGTTTTATTTCAAGCTTCAGTTTAACTAATCTTACATGTTTTATGACTTACTCATCCAGTTAATACATTTTTTCTTTGATCCAAAATAAATTGGTTGGTCTTTGAGCTCAAATTTCAGAAGTTATTTCTTAAATGCCCAGGTGATCTAATCCTTTCTGATTATAGTTTAGTATACTTGCTACCAAGAGCCTAATCTCTACAAAAGGGATATATATTTGAGTATATCAATCATAACCTCTCAGAATGCTTAGTGTAGGAATGGCTGAAAGTTATCTCCTGCAATGCTCTACATTCTCAGACTGTAAACATTATTTGTTTTTCTCTTTATGTAAGTTTATGTCAGTCAATATTAGTAACTCTAATCTCTAAAGGACGTTACAAGTGACTGATACATTTCCTGAAATAGCTGGTAGCTAGAAAATAATATTCTGTAGAGGCAGGAATTATTAGGAGGGAGGTCTGAAATTCTGTTAAACACTGGAAAAGGCATCACCTACCGCTCATACACTTTGCCTAGAACACAGGAACACTTATGTTTTATACTAGATAACCATTTGCGATTTTCTGCAATTCTTAATAAAGGAATAATATTGTAATCATCAATTATGATCCCAAAAGCAGGAAACAAACAAAAAAAACCTGTCAAAAACAGATAGCTTTTCCACACAAGCCTTACATATTCCAGACTTATAGCAAAAGATGCAGAACCTACAGGTATGGCAAATTACCCCTCACACACACAAGGGGGCGCCTTTTAACAAGCAGCGGTAGCTGCTTCGAAGCCCTAGCGTTTTAGTCTCACTCAGAGACGAGCCTGAAATTCTAGTCAAATAGCAGCAGTCATGGATCGCAATCATCTCAGTCTAATCAGATTGAGATGATTGACAGCCCCCTCTTGCTTGCGATTGGCCGTGTGCAAGCAGGGAGTGTCATTGCAAAATCAGGGGATTGTGCAATGTTAACTGCAGCAGTGTACTGCTGTCCATAATTACCACAAGGTTCAAGACCACAAACCTTGTCCATCCATCCTTTGATAAATGGAGCCTAAGCTTGTTGTATGGGACATCCCCCCCCCCCCACCCACAGGACCTGAGCAATTTCTGCAGACAGCAGTTTGCATAACCTATATGATATACAAGTTGATGAAATTTGAAAATAATGACATATAAATATCTGTATATGTTGACTCTCACGTTTATCCAGAACGATCAGCTCAAAATGCTTCTGTCCTTTTAGAAATAAACTAATTTATCCTGCATCATTTTCCTTTAATAAAGATGAATCATTTTCAGTAAACGAGCAGCTACCAAATGTTGGGCAAAAAACTTTTGTTTGAATCAACTACTTTGAGATAAAAAGGAAGTGACTTCAGATATTGAGTAAGTTACTGTGCACTTTTAAGTGTCTGTGCAAATGAAGTTGGCCAGCTCCCAGAGAGCCGGAGATGAGACCTGAGAGGTATATCTGTGGTTGCTAGCAAGAATAAGACCCTTTTTAGCTCTCAACTATGATGCATGTCAGGCAAGTGGTTATTGGCAAGTGAAAACTAATCCCTTAACATTGAGGCAGAAAGAGTGCTATTTAACCTCTCATGTGGGTTCCTGAAATATATGCTCTGTGTTTTGGCCAGAAGAACATTGTAAAGGTCAATGGGCTAAACCACAGCAAATGTAACCTGAGAAATAATTCACTGAAGAGATGATGATATTTCAAAGTGATGAATGGAAAGAATATTGAGAGAATGAAAAAAAAAAACAACAACATTTTTCTGTTTTTCTTTTTAAAATAAAGTTTGTATTGATACACAGTAACATTTTTGACTAGAAGGAAGTTGTTCACTCTCTGGGTAAGATTCATTGACACTCAGGCTGCTTAGGGGATTTTTATTAAAGGGACAGTTTATTTGAAAGTGTTTATTATTTTGCTCTCTGTTATATTAATACACTTTTTACCTCTGTGATTACCATTTTTCATATCCCTTTAATTGACACTCACTTAACCTATCTTTTCTAGCAAATTGCAACTGGGCATTCCAGCCATTATCATCTATAGCTATTCCAAAACAGTTAACATTTGCAATTGTTAAATATTCTCATGTCTGTTATAGTAAAGTAATGTCGCTGTCTAGAACCAAATGTGCCCCTGTGAAAGAGAGGTGTTTGCAGCAGGCTGGTTTTAGTGTTTTACTCAGCAGGCTGGTTTTAGAAAGACGTGATTGTTCTAAGAAGTGCCTTGCCTTATGGTCATGTCTTGATACGTCAAAGCGGAAAAGGTTGTCTAATTTTTATTTTATATTTTATTTTCTTTCATTTTTTTCAAGTATTCTTTTGTTCATATGTTAGATTGGATTGTTTTATAGAGGATCTATTTATTTAATTTGTTTGTTTTGTAATGTTTTTAAAACAATTTTGTGGTGCCGGTATCCTTGACATTGGAAGTAGTTCTATGCAACAGGAATATATTGGTTATGAGATAGAAGTGGCTACATTGATGATAATGGAATTCAAACTCTCAACTGGCTGCCCTGAAAATTGGCAACAACATTTGCACAGATCTTTGTGTGCTGTATGCTTTCATAAGAAGAAATCCATCTCTAAAAAGAGCAGAATGCTTTCAGACAACCCTCGGAATGGACATGCCTAGACTTACATTAGGTGATCTCCTGAGTGTTAACAATATTAATACAATATGTGTATGAGAAAGGCTCTAGGAAGAGACTTTGTTGCCAGCGCTCGACTGGGAAATCAGACCAACTCTGGAAATGTTTGAAGGCCGCCCCTTTCGGCTTCCAGGAGCGGAGCAGCCTTGAATAGATGTGCTACGCTATGCAAAAGGATCACTCCATGTCCTGGCTGGGAGGATCCCTCTGCACCTTTGCCCACGATGTTGCCCTCCCTTAACACATGGGACAATCTGGCACTGTTTGCTGGGTACTCGGATCCAGGTTAATTAGTTGTGTCTGTCTATTTAACCTTTTTATACCAAGTGACGTAATCTCTAGGGTTTCCACATTTCTTGCAGAAATATAAATAAATAAATAAATAAACTTTCCATGCTAATTAGCACAAATTGGGATCAATATTTAGCAACACTGCAAAACTAAAACTGCTCACAATAATTTGAAATGTTCACTTATTTCAAATTAGATTCCTTCATACTTAATAATGTCATGCTAACAAGACCATTATTTCTGTATTTATTCTTTATTATCTACATTGAAATGAATCTTAAAATTAACACCACCATCAGTAAAATACTTGCTGGGTGGTAACTCTACTGTCATCCTACCTTGTTCAGTCCACAAACTGCCTATAAATTACACAAAGTATACATCACAAGACTTAAAGGGATATGAAACCCATTTTTTTCCTTACATGATTCAGATAGATACGTCAATTTTAAACAACGTACCAATTTACTTTTATTATTAACATTGCCTCTTTCTCTTGGCTGCCTTTGTTGAAGGAGCAGCAATGCAATACTGGGAGCTAGCTGAACACAGCTAATGACGAGGCATATATATGCAGCCACTAATCAATGTTGCTGCTCCTGAGACTACCTAGGTATGCTCTTCAATAAAGGATACCAGGAGCACAATGCAAATTAGATAAAAAAGTTAAAATGGAAAGTTGTTTAAAATTGCACATGGAAGTTTAAAAGGATAGTCTACTCCAGAATTGTTATTGTTTATTACCCATTCCTCAGTTTTGCATAACTAACACAGTTATATTAATATAATTTTTACCTCTGATTACCTTGTATCTAAGCCTATGCAGACTGCCTCCTTATCTCAGTTCTTTTGACAGACTTTCATTTTAGCCATTCAGTGCTGACAGTAGTGAGCACAATGTTATCTATATGCCACACATGAACTAGCGCTCTCTTGCTGTGAAAAACTGAGATAAGAGGCGGCCTTCAAGGGCTTAGAAGTTAGCATATGAAGCTACCTAGATTTAGCTTTCAACAAAAAATACCAAGAGAACAAAGCAAATGTGGTGATAAATGTAAATTGGAAAGTTGTTTAAAATTGCATGCCCTATCTGAATTATGAAAGATTAATTTTGACTAGACTGTCCCTTAAATTTGGACTTTTCATTCCCTTTAATATGAAAAAAATGGATCTTAGTCATTCCAATTATATTTAACAGGATCAACAGGATCAGTCAGTGAAAAAAGGGGGGTATCTGATCACACCTATGTAAACATATTTTCAAAATTAAAAGAATAACTTTTAATTTTAATGTTATTCTTTAGTAGACATGTGCATTTGTTTTTGGATGAATGCATATTCGTCACGAAAATGAATTTGTCATTCCGAACGAATGCACCAACTAAAATGAAAGAAAATAAAAAATACTTTAAAAAATGTAAGGGTCAAATACTTACCTTAACACGCTGGAGAACGCACGACGCTAACCCAATTTTTTTCTTGCCCCGGGTCGCGCTAACAGGAGGCGTAAGCCAGGTGGTAGGCGGTAGCATTACCGGGGCTCTGGCAAGAAGAGGATCGGGTTAGCACTCTCTCCAGAGCACACCTGTAGCTTCAAAACATTTACATTAGTTTAACGAAAACAAATTTAAATGTTTAATTCAAATGTAATTTTCGTTTTTGTTTTAAACTAAACAAAAACTGGAACAGTGCAGGCAACAAATATTCGGGGAAAAGAATTTTCTCGAATATCAAAAATGAAAATTTCTTCCGAACCAAAATTTTCTGGGCCGCACATCACTATTCTTTAGTGCTAATTCACAAACGCACAACGATACTCTCTCAGTGTTAGTGAATTTGTTTTGTAGGAAAACATAGGAATAGGGCAGAAATTTCTCACATTTTATATTTTAACAAATCAGGACGATTTATACTGATTTACCATGAATTCTGGATTATACAGTGAGAAATATTTCAGAAGATTCTCTAAATCTTAAAGGGAAATTATATATATATAGTCTCTGATCCTTCTAAAAGAAAGGAGACTGATTAAAATGCAATACAGTGCTTTGTTTTGTCTGTTCTTTTTTAGCTTCATTTTAATTTTTAACACATTTTTATATTTTGTTCATGCAAAAAATATTTTTAACATGTTCAGCCTCAGTTTTTTTCTCATACATTATAGAACATTTTTGAGTAACTTGGGCTTTAAATTAATCAAATTAATAGGATATCATAGTTATTAAAGAGTTTTTTTCCTTTTTTTTTATTTATTTATTATATATAATTTATTTATTTATTTTTTCACTAAAGGATTCTTCAAATCCCACTCCATTTTGGGATTTGAGGATAAAGTAACTGGTAGTTATGTTAAATTGTGTTTTTCTTCATGCATTTTTTTTCCCTTTGCATGAACTACTTTAATAAGATTTCTCTTTGAAAAGAATTAAAGACAGCTGGAAAAAAAAACTTGCTTGACTTTTTCTTGTCATTTGCTATAATTCATTAAGATGATCTCTCATGAATAATTGCAAAGGTTGTGAATAGGGATTAGTTTGCAGGCAACTCAATATAATTATACAGTTAAATTATTCAACTTCGAGTGATGAATCCTTTCACTAACTGTGGGGCTTACAACACATTGCAAGATGTTACAGGTTTATCTTTTCTTCATGCTAGAGGGTGTTTTATTTCCTATCAAAAGAATAATAATGGCAATTAGATGTTTTCTAGAATTTATATTTAAAGGGGCACTAAACACTTCATAATTACAAGACAGTTCTATTGTTGGGCTTTGGAATAACATATCAGCCAAATTGAAACCTTCTAAAAGAACAAAATCATCTTGTATGCTGCAATTGTTTTTCACAAATCAATTCCTCCCACAACTTGCTTAAGGGATTAAATCCCTATTGTCCCTGAGGATAACAATATTTAAACTAAACTTAAACTAACCTAATAAAAGATAAATAAAACGCTGAGACAGAATTGGAAGTTAAAGACCTGTGGTCCTATTTATTGACCAGCACAGAATAAAACTCAGGTGGGGGCAAATCGGGTCTTAAGTAACTAACGCATGCTAATCTGTCCAGGGCTCAGGCTGCTGACATTAAGCGGAGCCCAGCTACAATGCAATTTGACAGAGATCTAGAAAAAAGGAGCTCTTTGGCCTGTCGCATACCAGGATGAGCACCCCCAGGCCCACACCTGGAGACGTCGCCCCTCCTGCAATGACAGTCACTTAATTCTCTCTCTTTGTCCGCGGCCTGAGCCCAGACCAACCACCCAGCTTGGTGTGATAAACATAGATGAAATTCTGAACCAGGAGGTGCCAGGCCAGCAAGTCATCCAGCATGCTAAAACCAGGGAAGCAATAACTGTCCCAGGACTTACTGAGATAGGTCGCCTAATCCTCCTCAGGCCCCAGACACACGAACGGCCCTAAAGTCTCAACTAAATGCTGCCTCATCAGAAACACAAACAACAAAGGGGACGGAGGGCGGGAAGCTTCTTGAATTCAGGCAAAAAGAGGTGGATGAACTCCTGGTTTCTTTCTAAAATGTTCACCTCCCACACTAGAAGCAATGTTGCATACACACAGCACAAACAATCAGCTCCTAAGGGCCTTAAAGGGACATGCCAGCCACATTTTTTCTTTTATGATTTAGAAAGAGAATGCAATGTTAAACATCTTTCTAATTTACTTATATTATCTAATTTGTTTTATTCTCTTGATATTCTTTGATGAAAAGTATATCTAGATATGCTCACTAGCTGCTGATTGGTTGCTGCACATAGAAGCATCATGTGATTGGCTCACCATGTGCATTGCTTTTTGTTCAAATAAGGATATTTAAAAAATGAAGCAAAATAAATAATGGAAGTAAATTGTAATGTTGTTTACATTTCTATTCTCTATCTGAATCATGAAAGAAAGAGTTTTGGTTTAGTGGCCCTTTAACTCTTAGGTACATTACAGGCTAAAATGCCTTAGTCTTACTTTAGTTGGAACAGATAGTCCAAACTTGTTACTGTAGTAAACAGGGAAAGCCACACTATGGTAGCAACACATGCATTGTTTTGCAGTTGTTATCTGATAACCTCTGTTGAGGGTGTTAGGAAAAGATAGATATGTATCAGAAATGCCATTGAGAAGGCTGCATTGTGCATTTGCAGTTCAGACAATTTGAAAACACAGTTCTTAGAGTGAAATTAGGTGGCTAATTTGGCAAAATAAAGTAAAAAGTATACTGCAAAGTTGTTTTTACTAAACATTTATATTTAAACTTTACATTGTTTTTGTACAGTGTTGGAAATTCTTGAAATGTTTTCGTTTTTTGGAATATAAAACAAAAATGAGTAAGACCCCTGCATTGAACGAGCAGGAAGATACTCAAATGCAAGCTGCTGTTACTAAAAGAGACCTATTACATCTTTCTTCTAAAGACGACATACAAAATGTGCTGCAGGAAATGCGAAGTTTATTCCAGGACTTGCGCAAAGACATTAGTTCTCTAGAGTGCAGAGTAACAGCAGTAGAAGAGGCACAGACATCCACAGAAACTAAAGTTCAAACTAACGCCGCTGAAATACAAGATCACACAGCAATTATACAATCCCTATCAGACAAATTAGAGGACTTGGACAATAGGGTACGCCGTAACAATATAAGGGTTAGAGGAGTCCCTGAATCAGTACACCCCCCCGCCATCGAAGGATATTTACAGAGCTTATTTCGCACCGTAAAAGGGACACCGACCTCAGCGGAGATCCCAATAGAACGAGCTCACAGAGCGTTGAGGCCCAAACCCCCTCCTAGGGCTCCCCCTCGGGACATAATAATTAAATTCCTTAACTATAAGGACAAAGAGGAGCTCCTGCGCTGCGCAAGGTCCAAAAATACTATCCAACATGCAGGCACAGAGCTACAACTGTTTACAGATCTATCGCCAGCCACACTACAAAAGAGGCGCGAGTTAGCTCATGTCACAACGCAACTAAGAAACCGCAAAATCCAATATCGCTGGGGGTTCCCGGTATCACTAATAGTCACGCACCACAATAAAACCCTGATTTACAGGCCAGGCTCAGACCTACAAGCCTTTCTGGCGGACATAGATTATATAACCCCGCAACCGTCTGAAAAGAACAACCATGGAAAAGAACCAGGAGAATCATCCAGGACAACTGACAACGAGAGGAACTGATAGAAACTGTATTAGTACAGACTATTTTTCACTTTAAAGGAACCTGACTTAGGATAACAGGTATCACAGGAATGGCCTTTGTGAGACCATGCAATCTACAAATCTAATAGAAACTTGGTACGACCTACCCCAAGAGGACTGATGGTCCACACGCCCAATTACACTAATAGATTCTATGGACACTGGACTGCAGGTATAAGATTATGTATCAATCCTGAGAGCTATATTTAGAAACCAGTGTCCCATGGCACAAAGCGGTGTTTATTGCTCGCCTGAGTCTGGTATCCTGGTTCCCGATGAATGCTGACACAGGAAGCACAGCAACAACCAATAAAAAGCACCCTTAATGCATGACTTTACCTATAATGCTAACTTAGTCAAACTTCTTAATTAAAAGCACATGTGACTAATGATAACATAACCAGATGTAAAGATGTTGTTGAAACTGTTGATGTATGTTATTTATAACCTGTTTAATTGTTTCTACTTAGTTAGTCAAAAATACTTGGTTTTTGTTGGAGTTCAGGCCCAGATTAAAGATCCTACAAGCGGAATGGTGAGTACAATTACTTACCCAAACCTGATATATGTT
Source organism: Bombina bombina (assembly GCF_027579735.1). NCBI lineage: Eukaryota > Metazoa > Chordata > Amphibia > Anura > Bombinatoridae > Bombina > Bombina bombina. Next base: position 436,983,838 of record NC_069501.1, on the reverse strand, counting down.
TCTACAAGCCATAAAAATTAAGTGGGACTCCCCTGCTGATGCAAAATCAGAAACATAATTGATGTGAGCTGCCCCTTCTGCTCCTTGTTAAGTTAATAATGACACCCCCACCCTGAACAACTAGGTCTGAAGGGCCCCATAGATACTCAAGACCGCCATTCAGGGGTCTTGGAAACTGTTATAGTATTATATGTTGCTTATTCTCATGGATTATTTCCCTTTGAGTTATTTACAAGTCTACTGTAATTTATAGATTATTATTTTGATCCCCTTTTCCCTTAACACTGTCTTTTTGAATTGTTTGATTTATAATTGTATAATCACTATTGTCATACTTAACTGCACAACTAGTGCAAAAATTATTTAACATATATAACAATAGCTAGTTGTCTGAGGAATCAAGCGATAATTCAGAATCTGATTTTTGTTAATCCCTAAAAAAAAAAGGTTTTTTTTTTTTTTTTTTTTTTTTTTTTTTTTTTTTTTTTCTATTCCCCCTCCCCTTACCATCCCAGCTACCTATTTCCCCCTCACACCACACACGACACAATGAGTACCCATAACAGCAAATTTCAAACACACAACCTTAACTTTACCACGATCAATGCTAAGGGCCTAAACAGCCCGGGGAAGAGGTCCATAGCCTTTAGAGAACTAAAAAAGTTACATAGTCATGTCATATTTCTGCAGGAAACGCACTTTTTAAAAGGCAAAGAACCCAAGTGGCACAACACACAATACCCCACTGCCTATTTAGCATCTGGCTCCTCAAAAAAATGCGGAGTCGGAATCCTGATTCATCACTCGATCCCCTTCAAACACACTCATACAGAAAGAGATCCAGAAGGACGTTTCATAATACTGACGGGCACGCTCTACGAGCACCCAATCACCCTTGCTTCAATATATGCCCCAAACAGCAATCAACACCTATTCCTTAAAAGGTTCTCTAAGTCGCTGCTGGACTTTGCGAAAGGCCCAGTCTTTGTAGCAGGCGACATAAACATACCTCTAGACCCACAACAAGACACATCCAATGGCACCTCCAGTATTAACAAGACAACACTAAAATCGGTGAAGGCAACATTAGCAAACTTGCTCCTACACGATACCTGGCGCATAGCACACCCTACATCCAAAGATTTCACCTATTATTCGCCCCCCTGCACCAAATATTCACGCATAGACTATATATTCACAGACACGGTGGGACTGGATATGGTGGGAGAATGCAGAATAGGGCATATAACCTGGTCTGATCACGCACCTGTCACTTCGGAAATTTTTTGGCCAGACTTACCCCCAACATCTTATATCTGGAGATTGGATGACACCCTTTTGGACAAGCCCCTAATTAAAATAGATCTACAAAAATCACTAACTGACTACTTTCTACATAACACACCAAAACACACCTCACTACCAATCATGTGGGACGCTCATAAATGCGTAATTAGAGGAGAATTCCTAAAACATACAACCAGATTGCGCAAGCAGTACAGAGCAAAACACAAATCACTGCTAGACTTAGTTGCGACCCTGGAAGCAAAGCATAAGCAAAACACGGCAGATAGCGAGGTTAAACAACACCTTCAAAGCGCCAGATCAGAACTCAACCAGCACCTCGCAGATGCATACCAAAGCAAGATGCTCTCCATTAAACAACAATACCATGAAAATGGCAACAAACCAGGAAGGCTATTGGCCCGTTCTATTAAGAGACAGCAACTTCGCTCACACATTTATAGTATTACAGACAAAGAGGGTGCTAAAATAAAAAGCAATAAACAAATAGCTAACGCATTTAACCAATATTACAAGGCCCTATACAACATTACCGAGAGGCCCGACACTCACACACAAACCCTAAACAGAAAGAGATCTATAGACGCCTACCTGTCGTCCCTAGACCTACCATGTCTTTCAAAAGAAGACGCTGACACACTAGACTTACCCATATCCCAAGAAGAGTTGTCACTAGCGATTAAGGATCTCCCAAACGGCAAGAGCCCAGGTCCAGATGGGCTCTCGATCAAATACTACAAAACTTTTTTTAGCATCCTAGCCCCTAAAATGCTCCAACTCTTCAACAACCTAATCAAAGATCCACAACTTTCCCGCCCAATGCTTGAAGCCTACATATCGGTAATCCCAAAGCCGGGTAAACCTCACACTGCTCCTGAACACTTCAGGCCTATATCACTTTTAAATACTGATATTAAGATCCTGGCCAAAATACTCTCGCTGCGTCTAAATAAATACTTGCCGGCCCTGGTCTCCACAGACCAAGTGGGCTTCGTCCCAGGAAGGGAGGCTAGGGACAATACTTGTAAGGTAGTACAGCTCATAGAGCACGCACGCAATGAGAAGGTACCAATGGTACTATTCTCAACCGACGCAGAGAAGGCCTTCGACCGCGTCGATTGGCTCTTCCTGCGTCGGGTTATGAAGGCTATGAAATTTGGAGAAGTGTTTACGAACCTGGTGTTCTCTTTGTATTCCGATCCGAATGCAAGAGTGAGGGTGAATGGAACCCTTTCAGATGCTTTTAGTATCACAAACGGGACGAGACAAGGTTGCCCCCTTTCCCCACTTTTGTTTGCCCTATCAATTGAAGCACTAGCACAAAGAATTCGAAATAATCCTAACATCACTGGAGTCGTAATAAAAGATAGCGAATATAAACAAGCGTTATACGCTGATGACATACTATACACCCTCACCAACATCGAGGTCTCTCTCCCAAATCTTTTAGAAGACCTTACGACATACGGTTCCCTCTCTAACTTTCATCTAAACATCACGAAATCGGAAATCCTCAATATAACGGCGCCACAAGCGCAGCTATCACACTTATGCGAAACCTACCACATACCTATAGCTACCTCCCAACTAAAATACTTGGGAGTCCTTCTCACTAAGGACCCCCATGACCTCTTTAAATCAAATTACCTTAAACTGAAAAATGAAATAACTATAGATCTCTCCTCATGGAAGAATAAACCCCTATCGTGGCTAGGTAAAATTGGAGTCATAAAAATGAACATCCTGCCACGTATATTATATATACTACAAACACTCCCAATCTCCATCCCTAAAAACTTCCTCCCACAGCTACAAAAAATACTTGAACAATTCATATGGAATAATATAAAACCCCGAGTTCCAAGAAAAACACTTTACATGACTAGAGATAAAGGAGGTTTAGGCTTCCCAGAACTGGCATCCTACAGACAGGCCATTTTCCTACAAAGAGTTGTGGAATGGGCCCATAATTACAACCACAAAGCATGGGTGAAACTTGATGGCCAGCTCCTTGGTCTCAATAATGTAAGTGTCCTAGCATTCACACTACCAACAAATCGCCCGAAAATCACCAATAATTATACTATCATAGCAGAAACTCTAAGAATATGGGACAAGACAGTCAACACTAACACATATATCTCATCAAAACATTCACCGCTCATACCTATTATCGAAAACCCAGATCTCCCATACTGTCAACTGGGAACACAAATGAGTAAGCCCTACAGCCTTCGTGAAGGCTCCTTACATTTTGCAATGGCGGGCGGGAAACTACTACCCCAACAAGATATGATAGAAAAATATGGTACAATTTTTCACTCTTGGCTGAGATACAACCAACTCCAACATTTCTTAACACACCACAAGAATAAAGAGAACTTCATGAGAGCCCTGACTACATTTGAAACACTATGCACGACAAACAAACCAATACGGAGATTGATCTCATTGATATATAAACTTCTATCAGCACCCCCTGGCTCAGCTCTCCCCTCATACACAAAGGCATGGGAAAGGGACCTAGGCAGAGACATTGACGAGGACACATGGCTTAAGTCTTTTAAATTAACTAAGCGCTCATCCATCTCCGCTAATGTTCAGGAAATTCATTTAAAACTCACTAATAGATGGTACTTAACACCAACAAGACTACACAGATGTTACCAGACAGCCAGCCCCATGTGCTGGAGAGACTGTGGAGAACATGGTACACTCTTGCACATCTGGTGGGAGTGCCCAAAAATAAAAGACTACTGGGACAGAGTGCTTAACATTATGTCAGACAGATTGCAAATAACCATACCAAACACGCCTGAGGCGACCCTTCTGTTTCATTTACCAGAAGTAAAAACACAACATACGCAAGCTCTGATGCTTATAATGCTCACAGGAGCTAAAAAATTAATACCGAGGAAATGGAAGTCGGGAATTGTCCCGTCACTTGAGGAGTGGAGTCACACAGTAGATGAGCTACTCATATTAGAGAGATTCCACTACTTTAAAGTCAAACAAATAGAGATACACGAAATGATGCTGGCCACGTGGAGAGGCACTGGTCTCTGAGCAAAATAGATCTAGCAAAAGCAAATTCAAAACACACTTCCCAACCTTCCCTCCCCTTCCCTCCCCTATCCCTCCAACACACATGAACCCACCCCCCCCCCCCTTTTTTTTTTTTTTTTTTTTCTGTAGTTATTTTAGGTAGATAAGTTAGGAAACTGTGAAAGGAGGAGAGTATTAGATAATAAAAAAAAAAGGAAAAAAATATAGCAGGCTTGGTAAGCAAAGATATTTAAAATACTATGCATGCATGGAGTTACAGATTATAATCAGATATATCCTTAAATAATATATAGTAGAACACAATTGTTAAAACGCAAGCAAAGGATGTGTGTAATGATATGTCTTTTACTGTATGCACAATTTTTGTTTTCAATAAAGCTTGTTTCAAAAAACAAAAAAAAAAAAAAAAAAAAATGAGAACAAATTTGAAAGTTGAAACTGTCCACATCCTGTAGGACAGTTCCATTGTGGATGTTTTTGTGCTATGTTGGATAATTACTGTGTTTAAGCTCCACCCACAAACAAAATAAATCCCATCCTATTCAACAAAACTCAACCAATCACAGCTTAAATCATGATTATTCTACTCAAGTAATTCCTCTGAGTATGTGCATCTGCATAAATCATGATCCAAACACAATAATAATAGTGACATCAATATAAACTAGATTCCAATACACTTAAACCACGATAGCATCATTAGTTCTATATCTAATCTTAAAAATACCAGCTATAATGGTAATATTCCGTCTGAGTGGCAACCCTACTCCAGGGATCAGATCTATTCCAAATTCTTCAGAAGGTCTTGCACATATTTTCTAATGGTCTTCAAATGTAAGGTCATTAGAAACTATCAGAAAAAATGTTTTTGTAATTATATCTCGTATTTCTATGCACTCCTTTTCATTACATCTCAAAAGTCAGCTTTTACATTGTCAGTGCTCTACACAAGGCAAGGAGAGAGGTAATGGAGACAGAATGGGGATTTATAAAGTGTAGTTATATTTACAAATTATGCAGAGCAAGACAACATGACTTGGTGCACGGACAGTTGTACAGATTAATGTTGATTGTTGTCTTAAAGTGATATGAAACCCAATTGTTTTCAAGATTCAGACAGAGCATACAATTTTAAAAAGTTTCCAATTTACTTCAACAATTGCATTTGCTTTGCAATCATGTTAGTCTTAGTTAATAATTGAAGTATATTGGAAAGTTGTTTAAAACTGCATGCTTTATCTGAATCACGAATGCAAATTCACTCACATTTGATGAAGCACATTGAAGTGCTGTACTTGTTGGCCAGATCTTCTAGAGTAATCTTGCCTCCCGTCTCAGAAACCAGGTAATAGGTATCAATCCGTTGGCAAACTATAAAAGTTGGATCCAATATTTGGGCGTACTGTCAGTTAGTTTCACTGCTTCATACCAAAACCAACTTGTGTGCAAAAAGCAAACAGGTTAAAAATAGTGTTTATTGTGGAAAACACATAGATACACAGCAACACGTTTCATAGTGTCTCATCAGCCTGTTGGTTTTGGTATGATGCTGTTAAACTAACCGGCAGTACACCCAACTCTTGGATCCAACTTTTATAGTTTGCCACCGGATTGATTACATGGTTTATGAGATGGGAGACACGTTAGCCAGATTACTCTAGAAGATCTGGCCTGCAAGTACAGCATCTCAATGTGCTTCATCAAATGTGAGTGAATTTTCATTCATAATCGTTTTACCTGTGTTACAAGACTGTACTACGCTATGTGGAGCCTTCTTTAATTTGTTTTATGGGATTCTTTTGAGTGAATGGCCATTCACAGAAGAAAAGCAGCCAATCTGTTTCCCAGAATTTTGGATTTTTATTGTTTCGGAAACACTCTTGGGAAACATATGTGAATATTCCCTGTTATATGACTTTTAGCACTTTTATTCACAATATTGTCACCTCATTTTTATTATTTTTCATTATTTATTATTGAATGATTATTATGTATTGACCATTTATATACACATGTTTACACTGCTGCAAATTTAATATTTTGTTGAAGCTTTTATTAGCACTTTGGTGTTGGTATATATTACACAACACCGACTTATATAGGTGCACCTTTTAACCTCCTTATTTTGGAGATTGTTGTTTCTATCTGAATCATGAAAGAAACATTTTGGGTTTTAGATCCCTTTAATATCATCTGAAGAAAAGAGGTGATATTTTAAAAGAAAAATCGTATGTGCAAGTGATCTTCCCTTTAAAGTAACAAGCTTTTGGGGCTAAATTCTATCAAATATGATTTTTTTGCAGTTGATGACTTGATTTGATGCTTGTCAAAAATGCTTTCATATTAACCCCTTAACGACCATGACGTGGTACCATGTACGTTGCCGCTCGTTAAGGGTTTTCTTTTTTTATAGTAGCGGGGGGTATAGCATACAATTTTTAACAATTTTCCAATTTACTTCTATTATCTAATATGCTTAGTTCTCTTGGAATCCTTTGCTGAAAAGAATACCTAGGTACGCTCAGGAGTTGGGAGCTAGCTGTTGATTGGTGGCTGCACATATACTATATATCTCATGTCATTGGCTTACTAATGTGTTCAGCTTGCTCCTAGTAGTGCATTGCCCCAATAAATGATACCATGAGAATAAAGCACAATTGATAATATAAATAAATTGGAAAGTTTTTTAAAATTGTAGCTGTATCAGAATAATGTTTTTTTGTGTGTTTCATGTCCCTTTAATATAACAATGTTGGTTATGCAAAGCTTGGGAATGGGTAGTAAAGGCATTATCTATCTTTTGAAACAATAAAAAAATCAAGTAAACTGTCCCTTTAAAGATCACTTCTAACAGATTGGAATAAAAGCTCATTGTGACTATTTATTAGAATGGACACTACATTATATAATATATAAAGGCACTCATTTATCATAAATGTGTGTCAGTAATGATCTCAGTACATCAATGTCAGCAATATTGCTGATTCAAAAAAACGAATGTTCTCGTGAAAAATTGTTTTTATTAGTATTATTATTATTATTATTATTATTATTAAATAGATTCTAAACCCAAATGGTTTATTTTATGATTCAGACAGAGCATTCAATTTTAAGCAACTTTTTAATTTTCTCCTATTATTCCTATTTCTCTTTGTTCTCTTGGTATCTTTATTTAAAAAGCATGAATGTAAAGGTTAAGAGCATTTTAAGTTCAGCACCCTGGATAGCGCTTGCTTATTAGTGGCTACATTTAGCTTTACATTCCTGCTTTTTAAATAAAGAGAGTACAAAGAAAAATTGGTAATAGGAGTAAAATAGAATTTTTTTTCTTTCATGATTCAGATAGAGCATGCAATTTTAAGCAATGTTCTAATTTACTCCTATTATCAATTTTTCTTTGTTCTCTTGCTTTCTTTATTTGAAAAAAAGGCATCTAAGCTTTTTTTGTGGTTCAGCACTGTGGACAGCACTTTGTTATTGGTGGATTAATTTTTCCACCAATCAGCAAGGATAGCCCAGCTTGTTCATCAAAAATGGGCCGGCATCTAAACTTACATTCTTGCATTTCAAATAAAGATACCAAGAGAATTAATAAAATTTGATAATAGGAGTAAATTAGAAAGTTGCTTAAAATGTCATGCTCTATCTGAATCAGGAAAGAAAAAAATTGGGTTCAGTGTTCCTTTAAGATTGCATGCTCTATCTGAATCATTAAAGAAAAAAAAAATGGGGTTAGCATCTCTTTAAAAATAATAACAGTAGTAATAGTAGTAATATTGCAAGTACATAGAAAAATAAAAAAAATTACAGTACTTTGTAAATTATATTATTTATACAAAATCTCACATATTTTGTAATGATATAGAGGCAAGTAATATACTTCTGATTGCCTTTAAAGTGCTGTACTTTTAAAGCAGAGTGGGAAAAAGTCTGACAAAGAAGCCTGATAGTCAATGCTGATGTATTATTTTTGAAACAACATCCTTTACAAAGGGTTTGCTGTAGATATTTAATGTAGCAGGACATCCTTCTAGGGAAATATCTGTTTTTAAAAAGAAATTAAAAGGAAGGCATCTACTTGCATACCATTACCCATAATCCTCTGCAGAGCTTTAATTAATATTTGGTGCATGAGGTGAATAGATCACCAAAGACATTGGAATGTCTGGCAATTATACATGTGAATAATTTCCCTAAGCTGTAAAGACATTAACTAACTATTTTTGTATCATGGGTTTAAAAGCTACCTACTGTTTTTACAGGTATTAGAGTCCTGGGATACCAATAATCAGTTAGCAGACAAAGATCAATGTCAGCTGTGTCAATACACATGTAATATATGCCAGACATCAGATGAACAGAGAAGGGTGAGAACTCAATGTATCTCCAAGCCACCTGACATTTCATTGCATGTTGCGGATCTGTGTGCGTTTGAAGCCTCCATTCATAATTCATAGCATAGGCACACGGATTTCTTCCTTTGTGACAGATGAAAAGAAACATTTGACAAATTTAGCAAATAAGTCGTGATTCTATAAAAAAACAATTCTGTTTGTTTCTTAGATCTTAGTGCTATTTTGCAGTATTCTTTGTATATCTTTAACACTTTCCTAATAAAACCCCCCAGACATTTTGTTCTTAAAGTGATACTAAACACTAAATACATTTCATGCACCTATGTCTAATCATGGATATTGCCATTATGGAATCTAGGTTACTTTGCATGTATCTGAAGTAGAGTTACTGCACATGTGCAAACAGGTCAGCAATGGAATGTAGTGAAAGATAGATTTCAATATGGCAGCACCCATGACTCGAAGAAGGCAGGGAATAACCTCAATACTATGGTTATAAAATGTATTTTGTGTTTAATGTCCCTTTAACCCCTTTGGCTAAACAGCTGTACCATTACTTCACAAAAATGGGTCTTTAGGATCCTAGTAATGTAATGGTATGCCTGCACTTTTTTGCAGGCTCACAGGGGATCCCAAGCATTCCTTAACCTGCCCGCAGTACCAGAACTTGCCTCACAACCAAGGCAGTGTGTCCAGAGTGAATTAAAGCCCAGGCAGTCATGTGATCAATGTAATAGTGATCACATGGTTACTGTACAAAACAATAATAATAAGGGTGGACAGCCCAGCATAATGGGGGGAAGGGATTAGGATAGTGGATGGGCGGGACCCTAGGCTATCAAAACAAAGTTTGGAAAAGAGAGGGAGGAATAGGATGCTACACTACAGAAAAAAAAATGTCAAATCACAACACTACACTACAGCAAACAATATTAAGAAAAAAATAAAATAAAAAAAATAATCTAAACTGGGTACTGGCAGACAGCTGCCAGTACCTAGGAATGGATGGCCACCATTAGTGGTGAGGGGATGGTTGTTTGGGAGGGATCGTGGAGGGTTTAGGAGGGATCCATACACTGCAGAAAAAAAATGGATAAAAAAATAAAAATGATAATTAAAAAAGCCCTAAACTGCATACTGGCCTACTCTCAGCCAGTACCTAAGATGGTGGTGAAGAGTATGGGTGGGGGGTTAAAGAGAGCTGTTTGGGAGGGATCATGGAGGTGAGAAGAGTCAGGTACAAGTGTAATCCCTGCATTACAATAGTATTAACCTTACCAGTTTACTAATTAAAGGGATAGTCTAGTCAAAATTACACTTTCATGACTCAGATAGAGCATGATATTATCCATTTTTCTTTGTTCTATTGGTATCTTTATTTGAAAAATCACGGATGTAAGCTTAGGAGCAGGAACATTTTTGGTTCAGAAACTGGGTAGCATGTGCTGATTGGTGGCTACATTTCTATTTAAATGGAGTAATAGGAAAAATGCTAACAATTCTCCAGTATTTTTTAATTTTTTCATCTTTGGAACATCACTTATACAAGGATTATTATTACTATTATTGTATGGGACATTCACCAAGCCCCTTTTTGGATATATATACCACTACCTATCTCACTGAAATTTCCACGGCATTAATTACACTAATATAAAAGATTCTTTTGTTTTTTTGTTTTTTTCTTGACTATTTTTTTGGACAATTCTTAAATTATTATTTTAAGTCTATTCTTAACATTTTTTTTCTGTTTATATACGCACAAATATTCCATCAATTTTTATTGTACTTATTATATTACACATATGATTTTATTTTACAGTAATCCAAGTTCAGGGTAAATCTAGAAGAATCAGCAAGCCGAGTTCAGAAGCAAGAAAATTACTAACAAAACAGAAAATCAGGAAGCTGAACAGAGGCATTAACATTGGGATGAACCACAGTGTCAGGGTAGTGAGTGGTCTGAGAGACAACCTTTTATAGTAATGCTGATTAGGTAACTGCCTGCAGAAGGTGGAGCTAAAGAGCACAGCCAATGCAGGCAGCAGGTCTCCAAATCCGAGCATGACCGATTGACTGAGCAGCTAATGTTTGTATATTGTGTGGGGGTAATCCTAGTGTGTTTTGACCATGCACAAAAACAAATAAATTTGAAATGTGTTTGTGTTACTCATAATAATAAGTGGAAAACCTTCGCCTATGAAAATGGCTTATTGTAATTGGGTCATCATCGAATCAAGCTCATCTGCAGTTCTAGATAATTATCGAATGATAGCTTTTTTTTTTTTTAAATAATTTTTATTGAGGTTCTTTGTCAAACAAACAAGTAATTAGTAACTGTCAATACATTTTAAAGAAGAAAATAAATTGTTACAGTGTAGGTTGCCAATAGGGATCGCTTAAGTACACAATACAATGAAGTGACAAATTACACATTAAGTACAAATATTAAACGGTAGTCAAACAGCACACCCTCCGTAATCTAATGCGGCCACTCTTGGACCACATAGACGTTATAAACAAAATATAAGACGGGTACACACTGATGAGACAGGGCCACACGTGGACCCCAGATGAAGAACCTTTCATTTTAATTTTTTAGGACTGTATTTAGCTGAGTTATGTAAATTACTAAACTTAATAGGATAAATAGTATCAGCCCATACTATAATGATAAAGTTTCTACAAAAAGATTGGGGTAATAAGGGTTGCAGTGGAGTTCTTAGTGCTAACACCTGATTGCTTAAAGGAGTAACTTAAAAATTAGTAATCTAGATAAGGTAGATAATGTCACTAAAAGCTATAATATACATGTTACTACTAAAAAGGTAGGTAGGGTTGTAGTATAGTTCTCCGCACTGACAACTGATATCATAAAGATGTAACTGAGAAAAAGTACAAATTTAGGGTGCGGTATAACAAGACAAACCGCGTTTTTAAATCTCCTAATCAAGGAGGTATATTATATATGGGTGTGGGGGGGGGGGAGGTGGGTACGCATGTATAATACAGAACAGCCCCTATGCAGAAAAAAGGGCAAATACTGCGCCTATGTTAAGGAGCAAGGGAAAAGGAATATTGTTGCTAGGGAGCTCAGGAAAAATATGTGAAAATATTTCTTAACTGCATTACCAAGGGGAAAGGTTCCTGGGCCCCTGAGTTACTTAATTGCTAACCAGTACATAAGAAGAAAAGACTAAGTGCATATTATACTTATACTACTTCTAGTAGGGTAGAGCCCAGCTGTTTGGACTCAAAAATATGGTATAGTTGTGCGAGCTCACCTTAGAGTAGAAAGGGAGAGAGGGCAAAGCCTGATATGAATGCTGCAGGACCAGCCTGCGCTAAGAGACGTTACAGATGTTTTGGGATATTCTTATTTGGCCGCAAGGTTTCCTACTGAGGGAGGCAGCTGTTAAGTGGAGGTTAGGGGGTGCCAAGACCTTTGCCTGAAAAACTTATGACCATAGCATACATTCTCGTTTAAATATGCTGTATGTAGATTTATAATAGCCATGGAAGATAGTAAGAATATAAACAAATGGTGCGTATGTCGGATGTGGGTTGGGAGGTGGTACGATTTTTACTCAATATGCTCTGTATCTAATCATATATTCTTGTATCCATATATGTTCGTAGTGAATAAGCAATAAAAAATATAAGTTATTGATATATAGCTCCAGAGTAATGTTCTCCAGATCACGGCAAAGTGTATCATTTAACATTTAGTGTCGATAAAAACCCAACATTTATAGTGTGAGAAAATACATGTATGATTGTAAATAAATGGTTTGAATCACACCCTGTTACTACTGGAGTCTGCATTGAATAATGGGGTATAAACAAAAAACTCTAAATTTCCCTACTTTTTAAGTGATGTAAGTTATATCTATAGAAAAAATAACAAATGTCCTATAGTTGTTATAGGTAGAAATAGGTCGAGATCTAATAACATTAACCATTTTGTTAGCATAGCGTTTTTGTAGCTGTAGGAGAGACTCACATAAAGATAGTATAGTAGCTGCTATATATATCGAGGACTTCTAGGATTTGAAACGATGAGTGATAAGTAAATGAGTTGAATATGAGCTCCCTACAAATTTGTCTTCCCTCAGTGTCCACTAGGCATAGATTGTAGGCTAAAGTATATATAGTAATAACTGATACCATCCACTGCAATAGAACATTATCCAAATACTAGTACAAAAGTCTGGCAACTTAAACCTTTCCTTATGATCATGATGTAATGAAACCCCTGTAACATGCATTCCTGTAGATATAAAATTAGATTATGGAGACATGCCACCTCGGCCGCTGGAGGCATACCGCCTGGTATAAGTCAAGGGGTTAGGTAGGAGAGGACAGATAGAAAGACATACTAGAAATATGCTCCTAGATAAATAGTTACAAGCAACTGCACAGTAAATAGGGTAGTGGAGAGGAAGATATAGTCATACCATCTAATACGCAATATTAACACCAACAGTATATAAAAAAGATCTTAGTAGTGAAGTAGGACAATAAACCGTTATATGACACATCCCATGGTATACTGTAATAAGGAGACCAAGCTTGCCAACACCACAATGCTAGCTATCCCTGCATGAACATATAGGACAGTACATTTTCCTGACCCATCCTCTAACATACAATTGCAATGTAAATGCCAGCAGACTCATCTCTAACTGTGTCTGTAAGTAGAGCATAATATAATCAGGAACATAATACAAGTAGAAATGCGAGTGAATGCTATCAGTAAAATAAAGGGTTCTGTGCTGCACATAAAGCAGTCCAATATCAAGCTCTCAGAGCAATAGCTATTAGTATAAAGAAGCGTCTCAGATTGTAATCATGAGTTCCATTTACCACCAAGTCAATGTCCAAGACCGTTTCCTGTATCAGGCAGGCTAGCAAAGGTAGTAAACATCGAGTCAGTGTTCATCCAATTCCTAGCCTGTCTACTGCCGGCCAAAATTCTCTTTGTCGCACCGGGAGATCTACAGTTCCTACATCATCCCCTTGCATAAGGGCCTTGGCAGAGCAACAGACCATCAAAGTGAAACTGCCCAGGATCGCAGCGGAGTCAAGAGATCCCGCGCCTTTCAGCGATGACATAGGAGCTAAGTTCCCAGTCTGTCGGTCCACATGGCAAGCAGCAAAAGACACGGGCCTGGTAGGCAAGACTTCACCCACCTCCTGAGTGGTCAAGGTGCAGCTCTCTCAACTAGCCCATATATCAGACCCTCCGGTCCCAGGATACCCACTCTCAGGGGTCAAAGGCTGCAATGCGCTGTGGCTCGGGTTAGGAGGCGACATATCGAGCTCTGTCTTGGTCGTCTGTTCCACAGGAGGTTGTTTAGTGGTCGGGCCCTTGGAGTGTGCCGCACACTTCGCTGACAAAATGGGTGGATGAGCTGTGATTGCAAACAGCACAGCTCTGATATCATTGTGGAGTTGTTCAAAATGCTGCGACACAGCGGGTTGCATTGTGCGCTCCCACTTTGTAACGGCCTCCATGTTGTATCTCTTTGGCCTGGATGTTTGTATTCTAGTTCGTCTCAAACTGCTTCCCCTTTTACTCAGAATAAAGCCCAATGAGGTCGGGTATAGTTAGGGACTAGTTAGGGATCCAAGCATTAGGTCATTATTCCCCAAAAGGATGTTTTAAATCTTTCTCTTAACGGAGCTCAGAGAATACACGTCTTTCCTTACTGGATGCTGGCTCCACCCCCGAATGATAGCTTTTGATCACACCTATGAGTCTCAGTTGTTTGTGGCAGGGATTCCAGTATTAATTAAAGTTAAATTTAAATCTTGACCTAGGACAGCACATCAGGGTTTTCTGCCTTAGTGATTTTTTGTGCCGCCGGTCAAGTGACAAAATTTAGAAATTGACTTTGAATGTTCAAAGCTGTCCATCCTTGACTGAAAATGTATGCTACCATAAAGTGTAATGAAAAAAAGATTAATGGAAACAAGATGGACAGATATTCATTGTCATATGTCATTGATTACTACAAGCCCCAAATATGTAAATTTGAAAATAATAAACATATCCCGCTGTACAGATCAGATAAAGGGACACTAAGATCAAAATTAACCTTTTATAATTCAGAGAGAACATGCAGTTTCTTTCATGTAATTAGCAAGAGTCCATGAGCTAGTGACGTATGGGATATACATTCCTACCAGGAGGGGCAAAGTTTCCCAAACCTCAAAATGCCTATAAATACACCCCTCACCACACCCACAATTCAGTTTTACAAACTTTGCCTCCTATGGAGGTGGTGAAGTAAGTTTGTGCTAGATTCTACGTTGATATGCGCTCCGCAGCAAGTTGGAGCCCGGTTTTCCTCTCAGCGTGCAGTGAATGTCAGAGGGATGTGAGGAGAGTATTGCCTATTTTGAATGCAGTGATCTCCTTCTACGGGGTCTATTTCATAGGTTCTCTGTTATCGGTCGTAGAGATTCATCTCTTACCTCCCTTTTCAGATCGACGATATACTCTTATTTATATACCATTACCTCTGCTGATTTTCGTTTCAGTACTGGTTTGGCTTTCTACAAACATGTAGATGAGTGTCCTGGGGTAAGTAAATCTTATTTTCTGTGACACTCTAAGCTATGGTTGGGCACTTTGTTTGTAAAGTTCTAAATATATGTATTCAAACATTTATTTGCCTTGACTCTGGATGTTCAACATTCCTTATTTTCAGACAGTCAGTTTCATATTTGGGATAATGCATTTGAATCAATCATTTTTTCTTACCTTAAAAAATTTGACTCTTTTTTCCCTGTGGGCTGTTAGGCTCGCGGGGGCTGAAAATGCTTCATTTTATTGCGTCATTCTTGGCGCAGACTTTTTTGGCGCAAAAAATCTTTTCTGTTTCCGGCGTCATACGTGTCGCCGGAAGCTGCGTCATTTTTTACGTCCTTTTGCGCCAAAAATGTCGGCGTTCCGGATGTGGCGTCATTTTTGGCGCCAAAAAGCATTTAGGCGCCAAATAATGTGGGCGTCTTATTTGGCGCTAAAAGATATGGGCTTCGCTTTTGTCTCCACATTATTTCAGTCTCATTTTTTCTTTGCTTCTGGTTGCTAGAAGCTTGTTTATTGGCATTTTTTCCCATTCCTGAAACTGTCATTTAAGGAATTTGATCAATTTTGCTTTATATGTTGATTTTTCTCTTACATATTGCAAGATGTCTCACGTTGCATCTGAGTCAGAAGATACTTCAGGAAAATCGCTGTCTAGTGCTGGAACTACCAAAGCTAAGTGTATCTGCTGTAAACTTTTGGTAGCTATTCCTCCGGCTGTTGTTTGTATTAATTGTCATGACAAACTTGTTAATGCAGATAATATTTCCTTTAGTAATGTACCATTGCCTGTTGCAGTTCCTTCAACATCTAAGGTGCAGAATGTTCCTGATAACATAAGAGATTTTGTTTCTGAATCCATCAAGAAGGCTATGTCTGTTATTTCTCCTTCTAGTAAACATAAAAAATCTTTTAAAACTTCTCTTTCTACAGATGAATTTTTAAATGAACATCATCATTCTGATTCTGATGACTCTTCTGGTTCAGAGGATTCTGTCTCAGAGATTGATGCTGATAAATCTTCATATTTATTTAAAATGGAATTTATTCGTTCTTTACTTAAAGAAGTACTAATTGCTTTAGAAATCGAGGATTCTGGTCCTCTTGATACTAATTCTAAACGTTTAGATAAGGTCTTTAAATCTCCTGTGGTTATTCCAGAAGTTTTTCCTGTTCCTAATGCTATTTCTGAAGTAATTTCCAGAGAATGGGATAAATTGGGTACTTCATTTACTCCTTCTAAACGTTTTAAGCAATTATATCCTGTGCCGTCTAACAGATTAGAATTTTGGGACAAAATCCCTAGAGTTGATGGGGCTATTTCTACCCTTGCTAAACGTACTACTATTCCTACGTCATATGGTACTTCGTTTAAGGATCCTTTAGATAGGAAAATTGAATCCTTTCTAAGAAAAGCTTATCTGTGTTCAGGTAATCTTCTTAGACCTGCTATATCATTGGCTGATGTTGCTGCAGCTTCAACTTTTTGGTTGGAAACTTTAGCGCAACAAGTAACAGATCATGATTCTCATAATATTATTATTCTTCTTCAACATGCTAATAATTTTATCTGTGATGCCATTTTTGATATTATCAGAGTTGATGTCAGGTTTATGTCTCTAGCTATTTTAGCTAGAAGAGCTTTATGGCTTAAAACTTGGAATGCTGATATGGCTTCTAAATCAACTCTACTTTCCATTTCTTTCCAGGGTAACAAATTATTTGGTTCTCAGTTGGATTCTATTATCTCAACTGTTACTGGTGGGAAAGGAACTTTTTTACCACAGGATAGAAAATCTAAGGGTAAAAACAGGGCTAATAATCGTTTTCGTTCCTTTCGTTTCAACAAAGAACAAAAGCCTGATCCTTCATCCTCAGGAGCAGTTTCAGTTTGGAAACCATCTCCAGTCTGGAATAAATCCAAGCCTTCTAGAAAGGCAAAGCCAGCTTCTAAGTCCACATGAAGGTGCGGCCCTCATTCCAGCTCAGCTGGTAGGGGGCAGGTTACGTTTTTTCAAAGAAATTTGGATCAATTCTGTTCACAATCTTTGGATTCAGAACATTGTTTCAGAAGGGTACAGAATTGGTTTCAAGATGAGACCTCCTGCAAAGAGATTTTTTCTTTCCTGTATCCCAGTAAATCCAGTGAAAGCTCAAGCATTTCTGAATTGTGTTTCAGATCTAGAGTTGGCTGGAGTAATTATGCCGGTTCCAGTTCTGGAACAGGGGATGGGGTTTTATTCAAATCTCTTCATTGTACCAAAGAAGGAGAATTCCTTCAGACCAGTTCTGGATCTAAAAATATTGAATCGTTATGTAAGGATACCAACGTTCAAAATGGTAACTGTAAGGACTATCTTGCCTTTTGTTCAGCAAGGGCATTATATGTCCACAATAGATTTACAGGATGCATATCTGCATATTCCGATTCATCCAGATCATTATCAGTTCCTGAGATTCTCTTTTCTGGAAAAGCATTACCAGTTTGTGGCTCTGCCGTTTGGCCTAGCTACAGCTCCAAGAATTTTTACAAATGTTCTCGGTGCCCTTCTGTCTGTAATCAGAGAACAGGGTATTGTGGTATTTCCTTATTTGGACGATATCTTGGTACTTGCTCAGTCTTTACATTTAGCAGAATCTCATACGAATCGACTTGTGTTGTTTCTTCAAGATCATGGTTGGAGGATCAATTCACCAAAAAGTTCATTGATTCCTCAGACAAGGGTAACCTTTCTGGGTTTCCAGATAGATTCAGTGTCCATGACTCTGTCTTTAACAGACAAGAGACGTCTAAAATTGATTTCAGCTTGTCGAAACCTTCAGTCACAATCATTCCCTTCGGTAGCCTTATGCATGGAAATTCTAGGTCTTATGACTGCTGCATCGGACGCGATCCCCTTTGCTCGTTTTCACATGCGACCTCTTCAGCTCTGTATGCTGAATCAATGGTGCAAGGATTACACAAAGATATCTCAATTAATATCTTTAAAACCGATTGTACGACACTCTCTAACGTGGTGGACAGATCACCATCGTTTAATTCAGGGGGCTTCTTTTGTGCTTCCGACCTGGACTGTAATTTCAACAGATGCAAGTCTCACAGGTTGGGGAGCTGTGTGGGGATCTCTGACGGCTAAGGAGTTTGGGAATCTCATGAGGTGAGATTACCGATCAATATTTTGGAACTCCATGCAATTTTCAGAGCTCTTCAGTCTTGGCCTCTTCTGAAGAGAGAATCGTTCATTTGTTTTCAGACAGACAATGTCACAACTGTGGCATACATCAATCATCAAGGAGGGACTCACAGTCCTCTGGCTATGAAAGAAGTATCTCGAATTTTGGTTTGGGCGGAATCCAGCTCCTGTCTAATCTCTGCGGTTCATATCCCAGGTATAGACAATTGGGAAGCGGATTATCTCAGTCGCCAAACGTTGCATCCGGGCGAATGGTCTCTTCACCCAGAGGTATTTCTTCAGATTGTTCAAATGTGGGAGCTTCCAGAAATAGATCTGATGGCGTCTCATCTAAACAAGAAACTTCCCAGGTATCTATCCAGGTCCCGGGATCCTCAGGCGGAAGCAGTGGATGCATTATCACTTCCTTGGAAGTATCATCCTGCCTATATCTTTCCGCCTCTAGTTCTTCTTCCAAGAGTAATCTCCAAGATTCTGAAGGAATGCTCGTTTGTTCTGCTGGTAGCTCCGGCATGGCCTCACAGGTTTTGG
Source organism: Bombina bombina (assembly GCF_027579735.1). Lineage (NCBI taxonomy): Eukaryota > Metazoa > Chordata > Amphibia > Anura > Bombinatoridae > Bombina > Bombina bombina. The sequence goes on along the minus strand of NC_069501.1, from coordinate 436,964,792 downwards.
TATGCGGATCTTGTCCGGATGGCCTCTTGCCATCCGTGGACTCTTCCGCTACGACCAGACCTTCTGTCGCAAGGTCCTTTTTTCCATCAGGATCTCAAATCCTTAAATTTAAAAGGTATGGAGATTGAACGCTTGATTCTTGGTCAAAGAGGTTTCTCTGACTCTGTGATTAATACTATGTTACAGGCTCGTAAATCTGTATCCAGAGAGATATATTATAGAGTCTGGAAGACTTATATTTCTTGGTGTCTTTCTCATCATTTTTCTTGGCATTCTTTTAGAATTCCGAGAATTTTACAGTTTCTTCAGGATGGTTTAGATAAAGGTTTATCCACAAGTTCTTTGAAAGGACAAATCTCTGCTCTTTCTGTTCTTTTTCACAGAAAGATTGCTAATCTTCCTGATATTCATTGTTTTGTACAAGCTTTGGTTCGTATAAAACCTGTCATTAAGTCAATTTCTCCTCCTTGGAGTTTGAATTTGGTTCTGGGGGCTCTTCAAGCTCCTCCGTTTGAACCTATGCATTCATTGGACATTAAATTACTTTCTTGGAAAGTTTTGTTTCTTTTGGCAATCTCTTCTGCCAGAAGAGTCTCTGAATTATCTGCTCTTTCTTGTGAGTCTCCTTTTCTGATTTTTCATCAGGATAAGGCGGTGTTGCGAACTTCTTTTGAATTTTTACCTAAAGTTGTGAATTCCAACAACATTAGTAGAGAAATTGTGGTTCCTTCATTATGTCCTAATCCTAAGAATTCTAAGGAGAAATCGTTGCATTCTTTGGATGTTAGAGCTTTGAAATATTATGTTGAAGCTACTAAGTCTTTCCGAAAGACTTCTAGTCTATTTGTTATCTTTTCCGGTTCTAGAAAAGGCCAGAAAGCTTCTGCCATTTCTTTGGCATCTTGGTTGAAATCTTTAATTCATCTTGCCTATGTCGAGTCGGGTAAAACTCCGCCTCAAAGGATTACAGCTCATTCTACTAGGTCAGTTTCTACTTCCTGGGCGTTTAGGAATGAAGCTTTGATTGATCAGATTTGCAAAGCAGCAACTTGGTCCTCTTTGCATACTTTTACTAAATTCTACCATTTTGATGTATTTTCTTCTTCTGAAGCAGTTTTTGGTAGAAAAGTACTTCAGGCAGCGGTTTCAGTTTGAATCTTCTGCTTATGTTTTTCATTAAACTTTATTTTGGGTGTGGATTATTTTCAGCAGGAATTGGCTGTCTTTATTTTATCCCTCCCTCTCTAGTGACTCTTGCGTGGAAAGATCCACATCTTGGGTAATCATTATCCCATACGTCACTAGCTCATGGACTCTTGCTAATTACATGAAAGAAAACATAATTTATGTAAGAACTTACCTGATAAATTCATTTCTTTCATATTAGCAAGAGTCCATGAGGCCCGCCCTTTTTTGTGGTGGTTATGATTTTTTTGTATAAAGCACAATTATTCCAATTCCTTATTTTATATGCTTTCGCACTTTTTTCTTATCACCCCACTTCTTGGCTATTCGTTAAACTGAATTGTGGGTGTGGTGAGGGGTGTATTTATAGGCATTTTGAGGTTTGGGAAACTTTGCCCCTCCTGGTAGGAATGTATATCCCATACGTCACTAGCTCATGGACTCTTGCTAATATGAAAGAAATGAATTTATCAGGTAAGTTCTTACATAAATTATGTTTTTACGGAACTTTCCTAAATGCTTCCATTATCTAATTTAGCACATTCTTATGAGGCAAAAGTTCACAGAGTATGCCTGTATGAGTCTGCCTGTATGATTCTGTGATTGGCTGATGTCACCTGATAAAGCTGGCTTGAAAATTAAAATAAATTTTGCTCATTTAAAATTCATAGTGAGTGCTAGTACATTGTCTTTTTTTATGTACGTGTTGGTTATGCAATTTTACTGTTTTTAGTGGTTCATTAACAAGTTTATTTTATTAAGCAGTGGAACTTTCAGGGCTCCAAGTTAAGAAACAGTAGTCATCCACAACAAAACCCCACTTGTTCAAGTTTATTAACAGTCACAACTCACGCCCAATAGGTCATGGGAGTATGGGCCTGCACTTCTCAAGAAAATACTTGTGTAATGTTAAATGCAGGCAACAGACATACAGGGCTCACTACCTGCATGTGATGATCATGGTCAGAGACAGGATCCCAAGTAGGGAAACCTGTCCTTCTGTGTATTGATAAATGGGGTTCAGTGTTTGTTCTCATCATATTTAAAGCTGTAAAACATTTGAAAATAGAAAATTAGATGATAAGAATTTTTTTTTATTCAAGCATAGTACTTTCTTCTACCTTTTTAAAGAAGTAGGTAGGAGAGACACATTTTTCTTTAACTTTATTGCTAATCATAAATTTTGCTAGATAGTAATGGAAGTTTGAGAAAGAAAAGCAAGGCACCTAATTACCAGAAACACAATATATGTTTATGGTTCTCTCATTTCTAAAGCACATTCAGTGGCTGTTAATTTATTTTTACTATTGGGCATTATTTAGATAACATTGTCTGCAGTGGCAGGAAAAAAAAGCTTTGACAATTACATTAGAATGGGGACAGAGGCTTTACTTTACACTCAGAGAATTCCGATAAGCAACCAGGGATAAGTCTTTCATGGAATGAGTTACCCTAACATTTTCCCAAACACTGGGATTAAGAGAAATAATTATTAGGTGAATCAATACTAAGTAAAGCAATTGCATTATTGACTATCCCAGGTGTCTCTTTAAACAGTTTTCTGGAAAATGTCAGCTGCATCATGCAGGTGCAATCTTACTTAGCAAGATATTAGAATGGTAAAATCACTCAACCATGTAATGCATTTTCTCCATCCATTAATGTTAGTTTAATATGTTCGCTTCAAGTTTTAGAAAAACTAAAGATTTATTGTAATACTTTTGAGGGACAGCAACAGACTTCATAGACTGTTTGAGTGTATAGACTGACATTTGACATCTAGGGTCAGATTACAAGTGGTGTGCTTTTGTTAGAAGGGGACAGGATAAGCAATATTGCAACCACGCTAACTTGCTCATGTATTACAAGTTGAAAGTAAATGGGTGCGTTAAAGTGCAAACAAAATTTGTGCTCATTAGGTTAGTGCAATTGAAGACTGCGTAAAGTAGCACACCACTTGTAATCTGGCCCTTAATATTGAACCATCACTAGGGTTGTTTAATCATTACTTACTAAAATAAATATAGAGAGAGACTGTTCTAGACGTTATTTGTATGGCTAAAAAGCAGTGTAAGGTCACCTATTGGGGCTGAGGGCACTTAAGGCACTGGGAAGTGTGTGTGTGCCTGTGTTGTGTGTGAGTGTGTGAGTGTGTGTCTGCTGCAGCAATGTTGATTACAACAGAGAGAGTATTATGAGTATAATGCTGTATGCATTTAGTCCTCTCTTTTCCTGTGTTACTGTCCTTTCCTTTCTTTCCTTCCTTCCATCCAGAGGGATAGGGACAGAGGGATAGGGATAGAGAAATAGGGATTGAGGGACAGGGACAGAGGGATAGTGACAGAGGAATAGAGACAGGGATAAAGGGATAGGAATAGAGGGACAGGGGCAGAGGGATAGTGACAGAGGGATAGAGACAGGGATAGAGGGATAGGGACAGAAGAATAGGGATAGAGGGATAGGGACAGAGGAATAGGGATAGAGGGATAGTGACAGAAGAATAGGGATAGAGGGATAGGGACAGAGGAATAGGGATAGAGGGATAGTGACAGAGGGATAGAGACAGGGATAGAGGGATAGGGACAGAAGAATAGGGATAGAGGGATAGGGACAGAGGAATAGGGATAGAGGGATAGTGACAGAGGGATAGAGACAGGGATAGAGGGATAGGGACAGAAGAATAGGGATAGAGGGATAGGGACAGAGGAATAGAGATAGAGGGATAGTGACAGAGGGATAGAGACAGGGATAGAGGGATAGGGACAGAAGAATAGGGATAGAGGGATAGGGACAGAGGAATAGGGATAGTGACAGAGGGATAGAGACAGGGATAGAGGGATAGGGACAGACGAATAGGGACAGAGGAATAGGGATAGAGGGATAGGGACAGAGGGATAGGGACAGAGGGATAGGGACAGAGGGATAGGGACAGAGGGATAGTGACAGAGGGATAGAGACAGAGGGATAGAGACAGGGATAGAGGGATAGGGGCAGAAGAATAGGGATAGAGGGATAGGGACAGAGGAATAGGGATAGAGGGATAGTGACAGAGGGATAGAGACAGGGATAGAGGGATAGGGACAAAAGAATAGGGATAGAGGGATAGGGACAGAGGAATAGGGATAGAGGGATAGTGACAGAGGGATAGAGACATGGATAGAGGGATAGGGACAGAAGAATAGGGACAGAGGAATAGTGATAGAGGGATAGGGACAGAGGAATAGGGACAGAGGGATAGGGACAGAGGAAAAGGGATAGAGGGATAGTGACAGAGGGATAGAGACAGGGATAGAGGGATAGGGACAGAGGAATAGGGACAGAGGGATAGTGACAGGGGAATAGGGATAGAGGGATAGGGACAGAGGAATAGGGATAGAGGAATAGGGACAAAGGGACAGGGATAGAGGGCTAGTGACAGGGGGATAGAGACAGGGATAGAGGGATATGATAGAGGGACAGAAGAATAGGGATAGAGGAATAGGGATAGAGGGATAGAGACAGGGATAGAGGGATAGGGATAGAGGGACAGAGGGATAGAGACAGAGGAATAGGGATAGAGGGATAGAGATAGGGATAGAGGGATAGGGATAGAGGGACAGAGGGATAGAGACAGAGGAATAGGGATAGAGGGATAGAGACAGGGATAGAGGGATAGGGATAGAGGGATAGGGACAGAGGAATAGGGATAGAGGGATAGAGACAGAGGGATAGAGACAGGGATAGAGGGATATGATAGAGGGACAGAAGAATAGGGATAGAGGGATAGAGGGATAGGGATAGAGGGATAGAGATAGGGATAGAGGGATAGGGATAGAGGGACAGAGGGATAGAGACAGAGGGATAGGGATAGAGACAGGAATAGAGGGATAGGGATAGAGGGATAGGGACAGAGGAATAGGGATAGAGGGATAGAGACAGGGATAGAGGGATATGATAAAGGGACAGAGGGATAGGGACAGAGCAATAGGGATAGAGGGATAGAGACAGAGGAATAGGGATAGAGACAAGGATAGAGGGATATGATAGAGGGACAGAAGAATAGGGCTAGAGGGATAGAGGAATAGGGATAGAGGGATAGAGACAGGGATAGAAGGATAGAGACAGGGATAGAGGGATAGGGATAGAGGGACAGAGGGATAGAGACAGAGGAATAGGGATAGAGGGATAGAGACAGGGACAGAGGGATAGGGATAGAGGGATAGGGATAGAGGAATAGGGATAGATGGATAGAGACAGGGATAGAGGGATAGGGATAGAGGGACAGAGGGATAGGGACAGAGGAATAGGGATAGAGGAATAGGGACAGAGGGATAGTGACAGAGGGTCCGTAACAGAGGGATAGAGACAGGGATAGAGGGATAGGGAGAGAGGGACAGAAGAATAGGGATAGAAAGATAGGGATAGAGGAATAGGGATAGAGGAATAGGGACAGGGACACAGGGACAGAGGGACAGGGACAGAGGGATAGGGACAGAAGGATAGGGACAGAGGGAAATGGGCAGAGATAGAGGGATAGGGATAGAGGGATAGGGGCAGAAGAATAGGGAGAGGTGGGTAGCAAAAGAGAAATAGGGACAGAGGGATAGGGACAGAAGGATAGGGACAGAGGAATAGGGACAGAGGGATAGGGACAGAGGGATAGGGGCAGAGGGTTAGGGACAGGGATAGAGTGATAGGGACAGAGGGATAGGGACATAGAAATAGGGACAGGGATAGAGGGACAGAGGGATAGGGACAGATGGATAGATGGATAGAAGGATAGGTATATTTCTTTCATTAAATATTTTGGCCCGTGTACACAGGCTTTACTACTAGTAGGGCAATAAATACATTTAGCACTTTGCTATTTCCAAAACATTTTTTTTTCACCAAAATTAGCGCTAGTTACATTGTAACACTGATATCTGTCAGGAATCCCTGAATATGAATATGATCTATGCACATTTTGATATATTTCATGCCACCATTTCACTGCCAAATGAGATCAAATAAAAAAAATTGTTAACTTTTTCACAAACATTTTCACAAACTTTAGGTTTCTCACTGAAATTATTTACAAACAGCTTGTGCAATTATGGCACAAATTGTTGTAAATGTTTCCCCTTTGTTTAGAAATAGCAGACATTTATGGCTTTGGCGTTGCTTTTTAGTAATTAGAAGGCCGCTAAAGGCAGCTGCGCACCACACATGTATTATGCCCAGCAGTAAAGGTGCATTATGCCCAGCAGTGAAGGGGATACTTAGGTAGCTTGTTGGGTTAATGTAAGCTTTAGTGCAGTGTAGTAGATAACCCAAAGTATTGATCTAGGCCCATTTTGGTATATTTCATGCCACCATTTAATCGCCAAATGCGATCAAATAAAAAAAAAAAAATCGTTAACTTTTTTACAAACTTTTTCACAAACTCGGTTTCTCACTGAAATTATTTACAAACAACTTGTGCAATTATTTATTTATAAAATGTATTTATAAAATATTTTACCAGGAAGGAATTATGGCACAAATGGTTGTAAATGCTTCTTTGGGATGTCCTTGGTCGTTAAGGGGTTAAAGTAAAAAAATAAACTTTCATTATTCAGATAGAGCATGCAATTTTAAACAGCTTTCCAGTTTACGTCTATCTAATTTACCTTGTTCTTTTGGTATCATTTATTGAAATGCATACCTAATTAGGCTCAGGAGCAGCAAAGCACCACTAGGAGCTAGCTGCTGATTTGTGGCGGCACATAAATGGCTCTTGCCATTGGCTCACCTGATGTGCTACCATCAGTGCATCAAATAATACCAATGGAATGAAGCAAAATTGATAACAGAAATACATTGGAAAGTTGCTTAAAATGGTATACTTCTTAAAGGGACATTAAACACTTTGAGATGGTAATATAAAATGATAAATTGTATATATAAAACAACTCTGCAATATACTTTCATTATTTATTTTGTCCTCTTTGCCTGTAATTCCATTCTGAAATTGTGAGCTTTTCAGTTCCTGTTAGAAATGGAAGTGCAGAACACTGTTAAATCCAGCACAACCATTGGCTGCACACTCTAGTGACCTATTTATAACTGTTTTTAATTGGCCACAGTAGAGAAGGTAACACAAGTTACAACATGGCAGCTCCCAGTGTTTTATAGACACTAAAATGTTACACTTATTTTGTCACTTTTTAAACAACTAATGAAACGTTAAAAAATACATCTACATGTTAGTCATGGACTAATCTTTTCTTTGAATGCATCATTCTATCTAGCATGTATTTAGTGTTTAATGTCCCTTTAATGTATAACATGGTATATCTGAATCATGAAAAAAAATTGTCTTTCCTGTTTACTTCTATTATCAAATTTCCTTCTCTTGGTATCATTTATTGAAGGAGCAGCAATGCACTACTGGTTTCTAACTGAAAACATGGGTGAGCCAAGGATAATCAGTACATATATATATATATATATATATATATATATATATATATATATATATATATGCAGCCACCAATCAGAAACTAGAACCTAGGTTATTTGCTGCTCCTGAGCTTTCCTAGATAAACCTTTCAGCAACGAATAACAAGAGAAGGAAGCAAATTGAATAATATAAGTAAATTGGAATGTTGTTTAAAATTGTATGCTCTGTCTAAATAATGAATGGCTAGTTATTAATTTACTGTCCCTTTAAGATCCTTTGTCCTTTTTCATGTAAGTTTTGAGAATGGTGCTGATTTTTTTCCTTGCAGCAACTTTATATAATTTGAGGCACTTTCCCATTATTGGCTAGTTTCCGAGTGGCGCGATAACTGTTGTGCACGAGCGATAAGGGGTTTATTGCAGCTCTTGCACATCAGAAGTAGCATGTGTATTAAAGGTTAAAAAGTAAACGCATTAGCTTAAGTGCAATTGAATTTAACGTGCGCTGGGTTAGTGAGACTTCAGAGCTCTAGTTAACTTTTACGCGAGACAAAAAAGAAGAACAAAATTATCAAAATTATTTTTAAAAGTACAGTTACACTCATAATAACACTGTGTAATAAAAATATTGCATTTTTTTGTAATAGGGCTCAAAGATATGATGTCTTAGGTGCTAAAAAAGGCATGCAAAGGGCTTTAACAGAGATACATACATACGCATGTCTAAATATTAATATGTAAATATATATATATATAAACCTACATTATACTTATTAACCCCTAATCTGCCGCTCCGGACATCGCCGCCACTATAATAAACATATTAACCCCTAAACCGCATCAAAAACACTAGTTAAATATTATTAACCCCTAATCTGCCGCCCCTAACATAGCTGACACCTACCTTAATTTATTAACCCCTAACTGCCACCCCCAATGTTGCCTCCACTATACTAAATTTATTAACCCCAAACCGAAGTCTAACCCTAACCCTAACACCCCCTAACTTAAATATAATTAAAATAAATCTAAATAAAACTTACTATTTATAACTAAATAATTCCTATTTAAAACTAAATACTTACCTATAAAATAAACCCTAAGCTAGCTACAATATAACTAATAGTTACATTGTATCTAGCTTAGGGTTTATTTTTATTTTACAGGCAAGTTTGTATTTATTTTAACTAGGTAGAATAGTTACTAAATAGTTATTAACTATTTACTAAATACCTTGCTAAAATAAATACAATTGACCTGTAAAATAAAACTTAAACTGTCTTACACTAACACCTAACCTAACCCTACAATTGAATAAATTACCTAAATTAAATAAAATTAACTAAATTCAATACAATTAGCTAAATTACAAAAAAAAAACTAATTACTGAAAACACCTAATCTAATAGCCCTATCAAAATAAAAAAGCCCCCAAAATAAAAAAAAAACCTAGCCTAAACTAGACTACCATTAGCCCTTAAAAGGGCCTTTTGCGATGCATTGCCCCAAAGAAATCAGCTCTTTTACCTGTCAAAAAAGATACAAACAACCACCCAACAGTAAAACCCACCACCCACACAACCAAACCCCCAAATAAAAGCCTAACTAAAAAACCTAAGCTCCCCATTGCCCTGAAAATGGCATTTGGATGGGCATTGCCCTTAAAAGGGCATTTAGCTCTTTTGCAGCCCAAACCTCTAATCTAAAAATAAAACCCACCTAATACACCCTTAAAAAATCCTAACACTAACCCCCGAAGATCCACTTACAGTTTGAAGACCGGACATCCATCCTCAACGAAGCCAGGAGAAGTCTTCATCCAAGCGGCAAGAAGTGGTCCTCCAGACGGGCAGAAGTCTTCACCCAGACGGCATCTTCTATCTTCATCCTTCCGATGCGGAGCGACTCCATCTTCCAGACATCCCGTGCGGAGCATCCTCTTCAATCGACGGCTTCTTCTACAATGAAGGTTCCTTTAAATGACGTCATCCAGGATGACATCCCTTAAATTCCGATTGGCTGATGGAATACTATCAGCCAATCGGAATTAAGGTTGAAACAATCCTATTGGCTGATGCAATCAGCCAATAGGATTGAACTTCAATCCAATTGGCTGATCCAATCAGCCAATAGGATTGATCTTGCATTCTATCAGCCAATCGGAATCTAAGGGATGCTATCTTAGATGACGTCACTTAAAGAGACATTCATTTTGGAAGAAGACTTCGTTGGAAGAGGATGTTCCGCGCCGGATGTCTTGAAGATGGACAGAAGATGCGTCTGGATGAAGACTTCTGCCCGTCTGGAGGACCACTTCTCCCGGCTTGGATGAAGACTTCTCCCGGCTTCGTTGAGGACTTCTTGCAGCTTTGATGAGGACTTCTCCTGGCTTCGTTGAGGATGGATGTCGGATCTTCAGAGGTTAGTGTTAGGTTTTTTTAAGGGTTTATTGGGTGGGTTTTATTTTTAGGTTAGAGCAATGCCCATCCAAATGCCCTTTTCAGGGCAATGGGGAGCTTATGTTTTTTTAGTTAGGGTTTTATTTGGGGGGTTGGTTGTGTGGGTGGTGGGTTTTACTGTTGTGGGGTTGTTTGTATTTTTTTTCAGGTAAAAGAGCTGATTTCTTTGGGGCAATGCCCCGCAAAAGGGCCTTTTAAGGGCTATTGGTAGTTTAGATTAGGCTAGGGGATTTTATTATTTTGGGGGGCTTTTTTATTTTGATAGGGCTATTAGATTAGGTGTAATTAGTTTCAAGATCTTGTAATTTGTTTTTTATTTTCTGTAATTTAGTGGGGGTTTTTTAATTTAGCTAATTGTATTGAATTTAGTTAATTGTATTTAATTTAGGGAATTTATTTAATTGTAGGGTTAGGTTAGGTGTTAGTGTAAGACAGGTTAGGTTTTATTTTACAGGTCAATTTGTATTCATTTTAGCTAGGTAGTTATTAAATAGTTAATAACTATTTAATAACTATTCTACCTAGTTAAAATAAATACAAACTTGCCTGTAAAATAAAAATAAAACCTAAGCTAGATACAATGTAACTAGTAGTTATATTGTAGCTAGTTTAGGTTTTTTTTCAGGTAAGTATTTAGTTTTAAATAGGAATTATTTAGTTATTAATAGTAATTTTTATTTAGATTTATTTTAATTATATTTAAGTTAGGGGGTGTTAGGGTTAGACTTTGGTTTAGGGTTTAATAAATTTAGTATAGTGGCGGCGACGTTGGGGGCGGCAGATTAGGGGTTAATAATTGTAGGTAGGTGGCGGTGATGTTAGGGACAGCAGATTAGGGGTTAATAATATTTAACTAATGTTTGCGAGGCAGGAGTGTGGCGGTTTAGGGGTTAATACATTTTATTCTAGTGGTTAAGATGTCCGGAGCGGCAGATTAGGGGTTAATAATTTTAGTGTTTGCGATGCAATAGGGCCTCGGTTTAGGGGTTAATAGGTAGTTTATGGGTGTTAGTGTACTTTTTAGCACTTTAGTTATGAGTTTTATGCTACAGCGTTGTAGTGTAAAACTCATAACTACTGACTTTAGAATGCGTTACGAATCTTGACGGTATAGGGTGTACCGCTCACTTTTTGGCCTCCCAGGACAAGCTTGTAATACCGGCGCTATGGAAGTCCCATTGAAGGCCAAAAAAGTGTGCTGTGCCCCTAAATCTGCAAGACTTGTAATTCCAGCGGTAGTAAAAAAGCAGCGTTATGAGGCTTAACGCTGCTTTTTTACTCATAACGCAAGACTCGTAATCTAGCCGTGTGTTTCTTGTAATCTAAATACCAATTTTTGTGTCTATAACATTTTAGTTTTTTGAGCTATAGGTATCCTCATAAATAAGCCCCCTCCTTTTGACCCCCCTTAAGTGGATTTTGGGGAAATGGTAAAACACGTGTTTATTTTTTTTTCAAGAAGAATCTAAATACCAATTTTAACATCTGTAACATTGTCGGTTTTTGAGATATAGGTATCCTCATAAATCAGTCCCCGCTTTTGACCCCCCTTAGATGGATTTTGGGCAAAATGGTAAAACAAGTGTTTCTTTATTTTTCAAGGAGAATCAAAATACAATTTTCACGTCTGTAACATCATCGTTTTTTGAGATATAGGTATCCTCATAAAAAGTTCACCCCCATTTTTCACCCCCTTAGGGACGAAATTTGCAAAAATCCTTCCTTAGTGGGTGCTTACATCATAAAAACAATGTAACTTCCAAATTTCACGTTCCTAGGTTACACGGTTTGAGCGGGGTGTTGATGAGTCAGTCAGTCAGGGCTTCTTCTTTTATATATATATATATATACTGTGTATATATATATATATATATATATACTGTGTGTATATATATATATATATATATATATATATATATATAAATATACTGTGTGTATATAGAGATAGATAGATAGATAGATAGATATGCATATGTGTGTGTGCATATGTATTTGTGTATTTATATGTGTATATATGCATTTACAGACATATGTACACACATAAACATATACATACATATGTATACAAATAAAGACATATATAAGTGCATTGGAGCCCTTTGCAGTCAATTAGCTGAAAACATGAAAAATCATATTTATACCATATTCATAGTTAATGAATTTAATGAAGTGTCAACTGTGTATTTACTGTAAATATTTCACATTCCAATGTTCTAAGTATTTTTAAATATATATTCTTACATATATCTGTAGATGTCTCTCTTTCTCTCTCTCTCTCTCTCTCTCTCTCTCTCTCTCTCTCTCTCTCTCTCTCTCTCTCTCTCTCTCTCTCTCTCTCTCTCTCTCTCTCTCTCTCTCTCTCTCTCTCTCTATATATATATATATATATATATATATATATATATATATATATATAAAAGGAAATATTTAAGAATAAATAGAACATATTCTTCTGTGTGAAGAACATTGGAATGTGAAATATTAATATTTCTTTTTGGGTTAGCACACTTAAATATATGCTATCGGGTTTGTGCGTCAGTAGGAGTACTAGTTTTTCCTCCCCCACTTATCGCGCTTCATTGAAGTCTATGGGAAAATACATTAATGCAGTCATTATATTCCAAGTTCGGCTTTTTGCGCACATTGGGTTAGCACTTGTGCAAAAAATTTTTACTTTCAACTTGTAATATGTCCGCTACCCGACACGCGCAAAAAGCTTACTTCTAGGGGAGCTAAGGCACGAGCGGGAGCGATAAATAGCGATCCACTTGTAATCTAGCCCTATACTGGACAGCTGCCCCTAGAGAGTGCTGTCTCTACGGTGCATACAAGTCGTTATGTGACCTTTAACCCTTTTGATGCTTTCAATTTTAGTTTCCTAGCTATACATAATATGCTGACAAAATTTCCCAGTGACTATCAATTTGTGTTTCACATTAATTTGTGCCTGTGTATCCACTGGAGAATAGAAATTCCAAATTAGAAACAAATATTTTTCAGTCCTTTTGTATTATTTCAAGTTGTTTTGATAAGGACTTATCTGTTTCATGGTTCTCAGCTCTAATAACACCACAATGATGATGTTGCTGGGACAATAATACTAAGTCAGCAGAAATTATGCTGCAACATAACCGCACTGCATCTATTTTAACCTAAGTAGTGTTGCTGCATCAATAGCATCTTAACCCTTTGTCTTCCTGAGAGGGTTACGACCTGTAGTTAACACTTTAGTTCTCATCAAAACACTATATAGCCCACTGTTCATATTATTACTGGAGCAATATTATTGTGATGTTACTCTTCCACTCACACATCAATATTTCATAGGTGACATTATCAGAGCCACAGTCTCCTCATTGCACTTGTAATTGAGGTATTGTATTGGGAAAAAAAATGAATCTGAAAACCTTATTTCACTACAAAACGGGGAGAACAGATCATAGATAGAATCCTGACGAGTGCTCTAGGGGCAGTCATCTTGTATAATGGCAAACTAAGAAAACGTGTACACAGGCTTTATTTTTGTATTTCTTCTATTTTCTGGAACCAGTGTTACATTGAAGCATCACAGGACATTAAATATATCACATATTGAAATACATTAGACTGGTGGGGGAGCTTTAATATTGTAAACAAAATATGGTGTGTGTATATGTATATATATATATATATATATATATATATATATATATATATATTTTTTTATTTTTTTTATTTTTCTATTATTAATATAAATGTTTTTCTTTTTAAATTAGGATGAATATTTCCCCTTGCAGCAGCCAATTAAAGGGATACTAAAGTCAAATATAAAGTTTAATTATTCAGATAGAGCATGCAGTTTAAAAAAAAAAATTATGCAATTTTTTTTCTTTTAATATGCACACTTCCTAAAATACCAGCTACTACTGAGCATGTGCAAGACATATCATAGAGTTAGACATAAGGGATTAAACCTACTCAGTATTCTGTTACTGTTAACACACACTTAAACTTCAGCTTCTGGTCCTACTCTTCGCCCCTTCTCCCCGTTATTTAAACCTGACCCTCCTAATAATACAGAACAGCACTGGGAAGAAGGAACATTCATGATTGTGTTTATTAAATGTTTTAGACAAAATTATTTTATATTAATATTAACAAATAAACGATGGCAGCAATTGATTTCCTTACATATCCCTTACCATAAATGGTCAGCTGCCACACATCTGTAAGTCTGCAATGGAACTCCTCAGAGCTCTTCAGACTGCCTACTCACAAGGAGGATTACCCCTAGGCCACCACCTGGTGAGCGTCACTCCCCCATCAACTTGGCCGTCACTTTTTTCTAGGCCCCGACCAACCGCCATGACTACTCTGTGCTGCTAGTTGTACAACTAGCAGCACAGAGTAGAGACTGTATTAAAGCTTAGATTTACAGAGCTAGGTCAATAAACTTACCAATGCCAAGGGAAAAACTTGAAACAACCCTAATGGAGCCATTTCTCAAAGCAGTTTATCCTGCCACACATCCACACAAGGGAGGAAGGGAAAATATTATATGAAGATGGCTGAAACTGTCTGACCCTCACATTTATACCAGATGAGTCAGCCCACTAAGATTCACAACATATTTGTGGCACCACAGTCCCTCACATAGTTCAAGAAGCTTAAAGGACCACAGGCTTTTCAGACTCACAAGGAGTCCTCAACTAACATGATTTTTCTCTTTTTTTTAATTAAAAATAAAAGACATATATGCTGAATGAGAGTGAGCTGAAACTGACAAAAAAAAAAAAAGAGAAAAATAAATAGAATTTACTGTAGATTGTGAGTTTGTGTAAGAGCAAAAAATAGATTAAATAAATAAATAAATAAAAATGATAGACAAATATAATGACATTTATATATAAAGATCTAAAAGCCAAACTCATAGCGCACAAAATACAATGGCATGAAGCTTTAATAATAAAGAAAAATATTAGCAATTAATAACTGCACGCTGTGAAATAGACCAAAATTTACTGAAAAACTGTACTTACCAGACAGATAAACCAACAATTCAGTGTGAGACTGTAAGAACCTTAATGTATCATGTCTCTTACATTGTAATCATCACAGTGACCTTTTTGCAAGGTGCCTTGTTGCCTGAAGATAATAATAATTTGTAATATTAACTCACTTTATATTGTGCTGTCAGAGTACAAAGAAATGGTCGTCATAGAATAAAGAGTCTATTTTATTTGATGCATAGGGAAATAAAATGACTTTGCCAAGGTCACACATAACAAGCAGTGTCAAAGTCTTAAAACTCCAGTTCTAATTAACATATGTCATTTTATAATATTTGAACCAATGTTTATAGGGGTTACTGTAGAATATATCTAATTGAAACCCTAGAGAATTTCCCAAGATGTTCACTATAAAAAAGTAAGCTCTAGAAATTCAGCAGCTAATTTTTCATTCTTATTCTGATGGGATATAAAAAAGAAGTTAAATAGAATTTGCAAGAATAGAGAATCATTAACACAAATATGAATTAGACAATTAGACTCTTGACTTGTTTGTTTAAAGTATTTTCAGCTACATTGAGTTGATGTTTTACTTTCGTTGCTCAAAATATTCTAAATATATTCCCTGTCTGGTTTGTATGTCGTCTGACTTGAAGCGCTTTTGCAAAAACATACTTTTAAATCGCTGTTAATGTATTATCTGCAATTAAACATGCTTACAGCATAAACAGATAAGATAATGGATTTAAAAAAAAACTGTACAGTATCACAATAGATTTAAAAAAAATAAAAATTCTATTTGTAAGTGGGAAAATTTCAATATGCACAGCTGAGCGTTAATACACAATTATATAGAACTGCAGACCATTATTGCATTTTTAAACATTTGTATTATTGTTGTTTATCAGCTGAAGTGTAAGGAACAACTACAGATAAAGATCCCAAGCTATAGCTGCATTTTTCAAAAACAAACCCAGCATAGCTACAATTCTATGAAAGGGTTGAAAACAAATAATTATTATTTAGTCACTGCTAGGTAATTGTAACAACACTATGGTCTTCCCTCACAACTCTGTATCACATCTATTTATTGTCAGCTAGATTACGAGTTATGCACGCTATTGGGAAATCAACGAACGCAACAAAAAGTTGTGTTATTTAACCCCCTATGGCGCAGCCATTACAAGTTTTTAAACAGCCAGCTTATGCGTGCGATATAGTTGCGTTGAGCTCCATACCGCACATAAAACAAGCGCTGTTTTGATGTGCTCGTGCACGCTTCCCCCCAAAGACATCAATGGGGAGAGCGGGTCTGAAAAAAGCCTAACACCTGCGATCGTAACGCAGCCCCATTGATTTCTATGGGGAAAATAAAAGTTACGTTTAAACACCCTGTGCCCCGACATTGCCGCCAGCTACCTACAGTTATTAACCCCTAATCTGTCACTCCCGATATCGCTGCCACTATATTAAAGTTATTAACCCATATTCTGCCGCACCCCAACATCGTCAACACTATATTAAAGTTATTAACCCCTATTCTGCCGCTCCCTGACATCGCCGCCAATAAATAAAGGTATTAACCCCTAAACCTCTGACCTCCACTAAATAACCTATTAACCCCTAAACCGCCAGCATCCACATTGCAGCAACCTAAATTGAACTATATTAACCCCTAAACCTTAATCTATCCATAATCGTAACCCTAAACCTAACCCTAACACCCCCTAACTTTAACATAATTAAAATAGAGCTAAAGTTACAATTATTAACTAAATAATACCTATTTAAAACTATATACATACTTACCTGTGAAATAAAACCTAAGATAGCTACAAAATAACTAATAGTTATATTGCAGCTAGCTTAGGTTTTATTTTTATTTCACAGGTACGTTTGTATTTATTTTAACTAGGTAGACTAGTTAGTAAATAGTTAACTATTTACTAACTACTTAGTTAAAATAAATACAAACTTACCTGTCAAATAAAACCTAAGCTGCCTTACACTAAAACCTAACATTGCAAAAAAAAAACACACTAAAATTCCAAAAAACAAAACAAAACCTACCATTACATAAAATAACAAACTAAATTATACAAAACATTAAAAATGATAACTATTCTAATACCCTTTAAAAAAAAACAAAAACAGAATCTATAATAAATTACCAAGGGCCCTTAAAAGGGCCTCTTGGGGGCCCTTAAAAGGGCCTTTTTTAGGGCATTCCCCTAAAGTAAACAGCTCTTCTGCTACAAAACAAAACAAACACCCCCTAACAGTATACAAACCCCACCCCCCAAACACACAAAATAAAAATAAAGTAAAACCTAATCTACCCTTTGCCCTGAAAAGGGCATTTGTATGGGCATTGCCCTTAAAATGGCATTTAGCTCTTTTGCTGCCCAAGCCCTAAACCACCCCAAAACGAAGAAAATACATTACACAAAATAAACAAATTATCAAAAATAATAAAAATTATTCCTATTGTAATACCCATTTAAAAACAAAACACACCAAAATAAAAGACCTAATCTAGAATAAACTACCAATAGCCCTTAAAAGGGGCTTTTGTAGGGCATTGCCCTAAGTTAAACAGCTCTTTTACCTGAATTTTTTTTTACAAAGACCCACTAACATTACAAACCCCCAACCCCCCAAACCCACAAATAAAAAAAACTATCTAAAAAATCTAATCGACCCAGCTCTTTTGCTGTCCAAACCCTAATCTAAAAAATACCACCCAAAAAAACCTTAAAAAAACTAACACTTATCCCCGACAATCCACTTACAGTTTTTGAAGTCCCGCTTGAACGATCTTTTTCCAGGTTGCGAGAAGTCTTCATCCAGATGGCCTCTTCTATCTTCATCCAGGCAGTGAAGACCTAATCCAGGTGGCGAGAAGTCTTCATCCAGGTGGCCTCTTCTGTCTTCATCCAGTCAGCATCTTCTATCTTGATCCCGGCCGCGGGGAGCGGGTTCATCCTGAAGACATCTTGTCAGGATTTTTTCCCTGTTGTGTTTGCCATGTGCTGCTGGCAGCCATTTTACTCACCTCTCTTCCTGACTATGGTGCATTGTGGGGGATGATGGTCATTTCTTGCACTTCCTTTTATGTCCAGACTGGTGTGCATCATCCATGTGAGACAGGATGCAGTCTCAGAATTGTGATGTCATCACTTATTATTTAAAGGGCCTCTGTTCAGTATGCTTTGCCTTTGGGTTGTCTCAGACCTGTTTGTGAGAGTTCCTGTGTATTACCTGGCTGCCTGACGTCCTTCCTGGTTCCTGATCCCTGGCTTGTTCCTGACTCTGGTGTTTTCCTTGTTCCTGATTCCGTCTCGTCTGACTATTCGCTTTGGCTCCTGAATCGGCTCGTCTGACTACCAGCTCTGTTTTTGACTCCTGGCTTGTTATTTTACTTGTGGACTTTTTATTATTTTTTGCTATTAATAAAGGTGTGATTATTTTTGCACTTCTCGTCTTAGTCTGATTCCTGGCACCCTGACATTACGCAAAGGACATGAATTCTGATGCTGCTAATTATCCATCTTTACCTGTCATCATTTCCAGGATGGATGTACAGGATCACCGCTTGGATCAATTTGCACTAGCCCTGCAAACCGTGCTGACTCGCACTGCACATTTGGACCAAAGTGTCCCGCAAGTTATGGCTGCTCCTGTTTCTGCTGCTGCACCTATGCCTACCAGGAGCATGTCCAGTTCTGCACCTCTACCTCAGTGATATGGAGGCGATCTTATTCAGTGCAGAGGGTTTTTGAACCAGGTGGGCATTTACTTTGAGATGTTACCTCAGGCGTTTCCCTCTGACAGATCTAAGGTGGGATTTCTCATCTCATTACTCTCTGACACAGCTCTTGCCTGGGCTAATCCCTTGTGGGAGACTAATAAACCTGTGATTTCAAATTACCCTGAATTCGTGGCCTCCTTTCAAAGGGTATTTGATGTTCCGGCTCGCTCCTCCTCTGCTGCTAAATGACTCATGTCCATACGGCAAGGTACAAGATCTGTTGCTCAGTATGCTATTGAGTTCCGTACGCTTGCCACAGAGGTAGGTTGGAACAATGAAGCCCTTGTTGCCGCCTAATTTCATGGGCTCTCTGATGCGATTAAAGATGAAGTTGCTGCCAGAGATTTACCAGAGGATCTCGAGGCATTGGTGTCTTTTTTTATCCTAATTGACATCAGACTCAGAGAGAGGCCCTCTTTCAAGGAGCGCTTGCGGAAGCCTCCTGTTCCGTTGTCTCCTACGTGTTCGTTCCCACCCATGCCTCCCTCTCCTCCCATGCCTCCTGGTCCCGAGTCACCAGGTACTGCTGAGCCAATGCAGTTGGGATTCACGTGTCTCTCCATGGCAGAGAGGGCCTTTAGGAGGAGGGAGGGGCTCTGCCTCTATTGTGGGTTACAGGGCCACCTTTTGAAGTCTTGTCCTACACGGCCAGGAAACGCTCACACCTAAGGTCCTGTCGGGGCAGACCTTGGGTGGTTTATCCTCGTCCCCGGAACCACTTAAGGAGAAACCTTTGGTCACGGTTGTCCTTTCCTGGGTGGACTCCTCCATAGTCACTCAGGCTCTTGTTGATTCCGGTGCTGTGGGCTATTTCATTGACAGTGCTTTTGTATCAAAGCACTCCATTCCTGTTTTGCCTCTGTTCGTTCCGCTTGCTATTGAGGACATTGATGGCAGGCCCCTTCAGCCTGCACTCGTTACTCACAAAACTGCTCCGTTGTCCATGGCTGTTGGGGCTCTCCATTTTGAAACCCTCCAGTTCCAGGTGATAAACTCTCCGCATTTTCCAGTTGTTCTCGGTTATCCCTGGCTCCAAAAGCACAACCCCAGTCTCAACTGGTATAGGCCCGAAATTTTTTCATGGTCCCTGCAATGTATTTCCACTTGTCTTGGCAAACCAGTTAAAGTCTTGTGCACTTCTTCGGTGTCTCAATTGCCAGAGGAGTGCCGAGAGTTCCTAGACATGTTTGACAAGGTGTGTGCCGGTACGTTGCCTCCTCTCCGGTCTTACAATTGTGCCATAGACCTGCAACCCAGAGCCATTCCTCCTCGGGGCCGGGTGTACCCTCTGTCTGTTGCAGAGAATTGTGCTATGGAGGAGTATGTTGCCGATGCTCTGTCACGGTGGATCATCCGCAATTCCTGCTCTCCTGCAGGGGCTGGCTTCTTCTTTGTAAAGAAAAAGGGTGGCGAGTTAAGACCATGTATCGATTATAGGGGTCTTAATCGTCTTACCATTGAGAATGCTTACCCTATTCCGATCATTACGGAACTCTTTGACTGCCTCAAAGGAGCTACTGTCTTTTCTAAACTTGATTTGAGAGGAGCGTACAATCTTGTTAGGATTAAGGAGGGTCACGAACGGAAAACAACATTTAACACCAGGAGCGGGCATTATGAGTATCTTGTAATGCCCTTTGGCCTATGTAATGCTCCTGCCATTTTTCAGGAATTTATTAATTATGTCCTACGAGATATGTTGCAACAGTGTGTTGTGGTGTACTTAGACAACATCCTCATACACTCACCCACACTTGAGGCTCATCGTTCTGATGTTACACGGATTCTTCAGAGACTACGTGAGAACGGCATGTTTTGTAAACTCGAGAAATGTGAGTTCTGTCAGACTCAAGTAACCTTCCTAGGTTATGTTATCTCCGTTGCAGAGTTCTCCATGGATCCTGACAAGTTATCTGCAGTTCTGCAGTGGCCTCGCCCAGTTGATCTTTGGTCTATTTTTTGGGGTTTGCCAATTACTATAGAAAGTTTATTAAAAACATTTCTTCCTTGGTTAAACCTATCACAGACATGATCCGTAAAGAGAATGATCCACTCCATTGGTCACCTATTGCCATTAAGACCTTTGATAGTCTTAAGACTGCCTTTGCTGCCGCTCCAGTTCTGGCTCATCCTAACCCTGTCCTCCCTTTCGTTCTTGAGGTCGATGTGTCTGAGACTGGAGTAGGTGCCCTCTTGTCTCAACATCCTACGCCTGATGGTTCCTTACATCCGTGTGGTTTCTTCTCTAAGAAATTGTCTCCAGCGGAGTGCAATTATGAAATTGGCGACAGGAAATTACTAGCCATAATTTTGGCACTCAAGGAATGGAGGCATCTTCTCAAGGGTACTAGCGTGCCAGTGCTCATTCTTACTGACCACAAGAATTTAATCTATCTATCTGAAGCAAAACGTTTGTTGACCCAACAGGCCAAATGGGCGCTATTTTTGTCTTGGTTTAATTATGTGGTCTCCTACCTGCCTGGTAGTAAGAATGTTAGGGCTTATGCCCTCTCTCGACAATTTTTGCCTCTGTCCAAGGAGGAGTCTGTACCTACTCCTGTTATACCTCCTGAACATATTTTGGCTACCATACGTACTAATTTAACTTCTCCCTTGGGGGAGGAGATCCTGGCTGAACAAACCAATGCACCTCCTGAGAAACCTAGTGGCAAGTGTTTTGTTCCTGATAATCTTCAAACTAAACCTTTGCACACTTACCACTATCCTAAAGCCGCAGGTCACCCAGGCAAGAACCAAATGATTTGGTCTGTCACTCGAGAATTCTGGTGGCCAGGTCTTCGTTCTGATGTTGCTGCGTATGTTGCCTCCTGCTCAGTTTGTGCACAGAATAAGACTCCTCAACATCTTCCTATGGGTCTTCTTCAACCTATTGCTAATGGTGAGCATCCTTGGACACATATTCCCATGGACTTCATTGTCAAGCTCCCTGTTTCCAATGGCAATACTGTTATCCTTATGGTGGTTGACCATTTTTCTAAAATGTCAAATTGCATTCCCTTGATGAAGCTGCCTACCGCTCAGGAGCTTGCTTCAATCTTTGCCCGGGAGGTCTTCCGTTTTCATGAGTTACCCTAGGAGAGAGTATCGGACCGGGGTAGCCGGGGTAGCCAATTTTACTTTGTTCTCTGTTATTCTTTGTTAAAAAAAGCATATCTAGGCAGGTAATGGGAAAATGTCTGAAGCACTACATTTAAGCAGTTTTGCAAGAATGCTTTTCACATTGTTATACATGTTTGAGCACTAGATGGCAGCAGTGTTTGTACAATCTTTTTTTTATTTTATTTTTTAATTATTTTCATTGAAAGATTATTAAAAGGTACAAAATTCAAAGCATTGGAAAACATAATACTTTGTAAGATAAGGTACAATTATTTGCTGTAACATTGACCTCGCCACCAGGCTGCCCACAATAGTCTTTAAAATGTCCAGCACAAAACGTCTCAGCCTGGTGTCTTATTAAATCTGTTATACAATCCTACCAATTCAGGAAATTCAACCACTATTAGCCATGTGGCCGGTGGGTGGGAAAAATGTAAAAAGGAAGAAACAAAAACAAGACCTAAGCTAAAAACATGAATGTCATAAATTACATATTTATATTTCAGAACTTCTATTGAGTAACGTTTAAACATAGGTTCGACCTCTCAGCCTGATTTGTAATAACAGGCTCCAGCTGAGGTTCTGCGCCTGCATTATTAACTTGTGCATCTCTCTCTCTGGTCCCTACTTACTCGCGTTCTATCTCTCAAGCATAAGCTTGTGTGTGTCAGCTGTTCCGTGGTTAATGTGGTGGTACCTTTCTAAGTTTAGGAGTGTATCCACTTGTCCCCTCCACTGTGACAGTTGGGGCTACCCTAGTTTTCCAATGTTTTGGTATTAATAACTTGGCGCTGTTCAGCATGACCATCAGTAGGGCTTTGTTTGCCTTGCAGTCTAGTTTGGGCAATGATAAATATAGCAGTGTTGTTGGACTGTTTTGCAGTGGTTTTCCTATGATGTGTTCTATGTGGCTAAGTATTCCCACCCAGTAGTTGTCTAACTTGGGGCAATCCCACCAGATGTGTGTTGGCGTGCACTCGCCCCCACAGTCTCTCCAGCATCCGCCCGAGGCATGTTTATATATGCGTTGCAGTCTTCTGGGTGTTACATACCACCTCAACAGAAATTTGTAGCGCGACTCCTGCACCTTCATAGATATTGAGGTTGTTTTGGTTATTTAAAAGGCTAGTTGCCATTCTTTGTGTGAGATTTCAATATGTAATTCCTTCTCCCATGCTTTTGTGTATGTAGGAAGTGTTTGCGGGTCTCCTGTGAGAAGGAGTTTATATGTTAAAGAGATTGCATGCGCCGTAGGTGAATTCCTCATGCACAAAGTTTCAAATGGGGTAGGTTGTCTCATAAGGCTGTCTTTGTATTTGTGTGTTGCTAGGAAGTGGCTTAATTGAGTATGAGAGAACCAATTCATGGTTATATCAGGCAGCTCTTCCATAATGTCAGAGCGTGTTTTAAGTTTGCCTCCTGAGGTGAGTGCTGCAAGGGTGCATTCTATAAAAGGTGTGTTATAATCTGTCTCTCTGTCTAGACAGTTCCACGATTCTGCAGAATTTTTATATATTGGTGTCAGTGGGGAGTGTTTTTAGGACACGTTCGTCATGGTATTGATTATCCTGTCCCAGTGTGTGTAAAAGTCAATTAGCAAGGGATATATTGTTGCCACTGCCGGTCTGTCTTTCTCAAGGGTCCAGCCCTGCATTTGTGGTGTTCATAATGTCACAGTCCAGCTGCACCCACACCTTGTTAGGGTCCCCATGGCACCAGTCAATAAGTCTATGTAAGGTAATCGCTTGTTTGTAGATTTGAATATTTGGTACCCCAAGGCCTCCTCTGTCCCTGGGTAAGTAGAGTGTTTTCCTGGCTACTCTGGGTCTAATTCCCCCCATATGTACTGTTCTATTAATTTTTGTAGCTTATGTATGTAGTTACTAGGAAGTAGAATGGGTGTAGTTTGAAGTAGGTACAACAGCCTGGGGAGCACATTAATTTTTACCACATTAATTCTTCCCACCGATGAGATCGACTTATTCTTCCAGCTGGACAAATCGGCAGTTAAAGTGTGTTCTAGGACTTTATAGTTCTCTTGGAATATAACCTGGTGGTCTGGAGAAAGATATATTCCTAGGCATCTCATTTTATTATTTTGCTGTCTCAGGGGGTAGCCTCGCAAGGCTTCTTCTAGCTCCTCTGTATTGTATGTGATTTTCAATATTTCAGATTTAGTTATGTTGAGGTGAAAGTTGGAGAAATGTCCATATTCCCTAAAGGTAGTCAAGGCTTTGTCAAATGATCTGTCGGCTTTGGTCAGTGTTAGGAGTACATCATCTGCATATAGTGCCAATTTGTGCTTGCATGTCTTAGTGGATAGTTCTGATATGTGTGTATCGTCACAGATCCTCTGTGCCAAAAATTAAATTGTCACGGCAAAGAGGAGCGGCGACAGGGGGCATCCCTGTCTTGTACCGTTTCTAATTATGAATCTGTTGGACAATAGGCCTCACCCCATGCAGTGGGGTTCCTGTATAGTGTAGAAATTTGCTCTACAAAGGTCTTACTGAATTTCATTATGATTAGGACCGTTCTTAGGAATGGCCAGTGTACCCGGTCGAAAGCTTTTTCGGCGTCTGTGGAGACTAACACTAAAGGGATTTAATGATGTTGGGCATGTGCCACCAGTTGCAGCACCTTTAACATATTATCTTGTGCCTCCCTTCCCGGTACGAACCCCACCTGGTCCGGATGTATTAGTTTGGGTAGAAACCTGTTGATTCTGTTGGCTAACATTTTGGCATATATTTTAATATCCGAATTCAAGAGTGAGATGGGGCAGAAATTTTCTTGGGCTTGAGAAGTACAGCAATATTTGCATCTAACTTTTGATCAGTGAACCCACCTTCTTTCAACAGCGAGTTGAAAAGGGATGTCAAGGGTGCTAGCAGGTGATGGGTGTAAGTTTTATAATATTTTATTCCTAAGCCATCCGGGCCCGGACTTTTGCCATATTGCATGCTTTTGATGGCTATTTTGACTTCCTCGTTCGTGATTGGTCTGTCCAAGGATTCTGTTTCCTCTGGGGTGAGTGTGGTCTGTGTACTGTCATTTCTAATACTTTAAAGTTCCTCATAGTATTGTCTGAATGTCTCTGCTATTTTCTCACTGTCATTCTGTTTCTCCCCTGTAGCGTCAGTTAGTGTGTATATATGCGTGTTCAGCTGTTTTCGCTTCAGTGCTTTGGCTAGCGATGACCCTATCTTGTCATTCATATCAAAGTACTTTTGCTGCAGTAATGATGCCTTTCTCTGGTATTCTCTAGTGAGTGTTTGTTCAAGTCAGCCCTTGTCTTAGACAGTGATTGCAATATGGTGTCAGAGGATGGATTTTTTTTCAATTCTGTTTCCCAGTATCTAATTTGGGATAGTGAGGAGTTTATAAACTGATGGTGTTCCTTAACCTCCCTAGCCTTGTGTTTGATAAACTCACCTCGTACTATGCATTTGTGGGCTTCCCAAGTTGTGTGAGTGGGCATAGCGTCTAAAGCGTTTTCCTCAAACTAGTATTTCAAGGTCGTGTCTACTGCCAGCTTAACAAGGGGTTTCTCAAGTGCATATTCATCCAGTCTCCATAGGAAGGGGAGTGTGGGCATTTCCGGCCAGGCTATTGTGCATTGTACTGGTGCGTGATCGGACCATGTGGTAGGAAGTTTGCTAGAGCCCTCTATCAGTGATAACCCTACCTGGTCCGCTATCAGATAGTCTATCCTGGTGTATACCTGATGTGGGTGGGAGTAGAAAGTGTAGTCTTGTAGCCCAGGGTTCATTGTCCTCCAAACATCATGTAGCTTAAGGGAATGGAGCTGTGTGTTTATGATTTTTATGACCTTTTGTGGTGTGCATGTCTTGCCCGTAGAGGTGTCTTGCGTGGGGTTCAGTGGTAGGTTAAAATCTGCTGCTAAGTATAATATGCCCTTTGTATGCTCCAGTAGCATTTGCGTTATTTGTTTGAAAATTATATGTTGCCCCTGATTGGACAGGTAGATGTTGACCAGTGTTATATATGAGTTGAACAGAATACCCCTAACCAATATATTAGAGCCATTAGGGTCTTTCAATATGAAGGTTGGTCTAAAGGGGATTGAGTTCTTTAAAAAGATGCCAACCCCTCCCTTCTTTGAGTTACCTGATGCCAAGTAGTAAGTTCTGTACCTGTGGTTTATGAAACTAGGTTCTTTGCCTTTCTTGAAACATGTCTCTTGTATGTGTCTTCTTTGTGTATTTGAGCAAATGCAGTGGATCTCTTTTCTGAATTGTTAAGCCCCTTGGCATTTACAGAAATCAGTGTAAGAGTGTGTGGTGGCATCTTGCCGCTAGCTAACCAACCCTAGTAATACAGTTATGATCTACTTGTCTGGGATGCTCCCTGATGTGTGACTTGTTTATAGAGAGTTGTTCACTTTGCTCACGTTTCCCTAATTACTGCTGCCCTCTATGTGCTGATTTGGGGCTATTCTATGTGTCCTTCAGATTAATCAGTTCAGGTGAGAGGTGCGAACTGTTTTTGTAAACAATAATTCAAAATACAATATTCACGGTTAGGCGGCTGTGCAATGAGTGTGAACAATGCAATCAATAATACAATATTAGCAAAAATACAGATAAATTTAGCAAAATTAAACAAATAGTATGCAGGGTAGTATCCCCGCTACCTAACCCAACATTTGAAATGCAAACATATTAACTATTTTATACGACCTGTTATCCCGGTTTATGAGCAAAAGTCCCCTTGTCTCTGAGCCCTCGGGCTATCAAATGCCCGAGGAGATTCCTCCTGTTCTTCTGTAGCACCTGCTGCATTAGGTAGTTTTGCTGATTCTCGTCTGGCATTGTCCCCTGGCATGGGCCGCGCCCTGCCTCTGTTCTGTTGTTGTGTAGGGTTTCCATCTTTCAGATAATCTTGTGGCGGTGTGCTCACCTGTAGTGTTTCATAGAAGTAAAGCAAATCATCTTGATTCTTATAAACTGCAGTGGTATCGCCTCTGGTCGCGATGATGCTGACTGGGAAGCCCCACCGGTAAGGAATTTTCCTCTCTCGAAGGACAGTAGTGATTTGGCTTAGCTCCCTCCTCTTTTGAAGTGTTGCGGGGCTAAGGTCTGTGAAGATTTGTATACGGTTCCTTGCATGTGTTAAGTCCTGCTTCTGCCTTGAGTACATTAGAATTTCTTCTTTGTCTTTAAAGTGTAATAACTTCAGTATCACATCCCGAGGTGGAGCCTTAGATGGGGGTTTGGCTCTTAAAACGCGGTGCGCTCATTCTATAGTGACTTCTGGTGCGCTATTGTTCCTTTTAATTGGGCCTAATAAGTCCTGGAGGCAGCCCTCCAGGGCTCCTGGTTGTATAGATTCTGGGATTCCTCGCACTCTGAGGTTGTTGCTCCTTCCCCTATTGTCCAGATCCTCCACTTTCTCTAATAAATTGTATATGGTTTCCTCCTGATCATACACCAAGCGGGACATATGTTGTATATCACTGTATGTTGTATTGTAATTTTCTTCCAAATTTGTGACCCTTTGCGTTAGACATGTGCATAGCGAAAAAAAATTGTTTTGGTTCGGTTCGGATCGATTCAGATTTTTTCGAATTTCGGTTCGGATCAATTCGAATTCGGAAAAATTTGAATCAATTCAGTTCGGATTCGTTTTGGATTTATTCAGATTTTAATAAATTCGGCTGGATTCAGCTCGATTCGGTTCAGTTCGGAAATTCGGAATTTCGGTAAGTGTTAGGTGGGATGTGCTATGTATTAGACTAGTATTATGTACTGTATATTAGGTGTAACCCATAGCAGAGTGATATAACCTAATATATATATTTATTCGGTAGATTCAGCACTATTTTAATTCAGAAATTCAAATTGATCCGAATCCCAAATTTTACGAATTCTGACGAATTTCCGAAATGATCCGAAACGAATCGCACATTTCTATTTTGCGTCACCCTTGTCAGATCTCTCTTTAAATCACCATACCAGCTTTTAACTTCAGATACAATTTCTCTGAGATCGTCTTTAGTACACAATGATTTTAGGTCTTCTTTTGTTATGTTAGAGGACTCAGGCTGTGTGGGCATCGGGTCTTGCGACCCTTCTGCTGAGACATTATTGTCAGGTAATACAGGTGCTGAGTTTCCTTCTATTGGCTTTAGGAATTGTTGCATCATTTTGGATTGTGTGTTACTGTCTGGCTTAGCAGATCTGTGCCCAGGCATATTTGTATATTTGTGGGATAAGGTTATATTTGCTTGCAGACTTTTTAATCTCACTTATTTGTTATTATTTTGATCCCTTTCTATCAGTTGCTTTAGTTCAATGCATAATTGGCTGCAAGTTTCAGCTGTGTGGCTGTGAGATGGAGGTGTTACTGCTTTACCTCTAAGGGGTTAATGTTTGAGCAGCTCTTAATAGCTGATACTGTATATGACTT
This sequence comes from Bombina bombina, assembly GCF_027579735.1. Lineage (NCBI taxonomy): Eukaryota > Metazoa > Chordata > Amphibia > Anura > Bombinatoridae > Bombina > Bombina bombina. Next base: position 436,936,395 of record NC_069501.1, on the reverse strand, counting down.
GTTTGTGGCCCTATGGTTTTATGTGACCACTCTTCTGTCTGAGTTAGAGTATTCAGGCCGTGTTATGGCTTATTGTTCCCCCCCCCCCCCTGTATGTCTTGTGCTCCCCACTCTGGCTATGCTGATCTTGGCCGCAGTATAAGCCTCGTTGACAGTTTAATTATTCTGTGAGATTGCCCTGTAGCCTGGCCTATGCTGCGTGCGGTGCCTTCTGCCTTATCTCTGGGGCCGTTTATTTTTGGGCCTGACACTTGGCATGTAAGCTGTGTACAGCGTTTGTTTGCTCAACAGAGCTGCTTACCCCAATAAGTGTCTGCTGCTGTGATTGCCTGTCGTTTCGGGAGTTCAGGCTCCGTTATGAATGTCAGCCACCTCATCCGCTCCGTTAGCCTTCAGGCCTTCCTTTGTGGTCTATCCCACACAGGATCTTACTGCGTGCTGTGTGTGAAGTGATGGCAGTTCTAGCTAATCTCGTTTTATGCTCAGGGGCTGTGGTGACACTCTACCAGGCTTTGATGTGGGTGTTGGGTCCCAGGTCGTTTATGTTGATGTTAGGTAGCGTGGGCCTAGGAGCTGTTTCCTTACACAGCCATATTCCTGAACGGCCAAGCTCCGCCCTCCGCGTTTGTACAATCTTTAACGGTGATAAAAGCATTCTTGCAAAACTGCCACCATATAGTGCTCTAGACATGTGCATGCTACTGATGATTGAATTTATGAATTTAATGATAATAATTATATATATAGCCTGGGTTGTGCCAGACTTTATTTAACTACTAATCCAGTGTAACACGCTGTTGCTACCAACTATAAATTGAATGATATCAACTATTTACCAATCATTTGGTTTGTGCTAGATCGAACTTAATCACTAACCTAGGCCTAGATTTGGAGTTCGGCGGTAAAAGGGCTGTTAACGCTCCGCGGGCTTTTTTCTGGCCGCACCATAAATTTAACTCTGGTATCGAGAGTTTAAACAAATGCTGCGTTAGGCTCCAAAAAAGGAGCGTAGAGCATTTTTACCGCAAATGCAACTCTCGATACCAGAGTTGCTTACGGACGCGGCCGGCCTCAAAAACGTGCTCGTGCATGATTCTCCCATAGGAAACAATGGGGCTGTTTGAGCTGAAAAAAAACCTAACACCTGCAAAAAAGCAGCTTTCAGCTCCTAACGCAGCCCCATTGTTTCCTATGGGGAAACACTTCCTACGTCTGCACCTAACACCCTAACATGTACCCCAAGTCTAAACACCCCTACCCTTACACTTATTAACCCCTAATCTGCCGCCCCCGCTATCGCTGACCCCTGCATATTATTTTTAACCCCTAATCTGCCGCTCCGTAAACCGCCGCAACCTACGTTATCCCTATGTACCCCTAATCTGCTGCCCTAACATCGCCGACCCCTATATTATATTTATTAACCCCTAATCTGCCCCCCTCAACGTCGCCGACACCTGCCTACACTTATTAACTCCTAATCTGCCGAGCGGACCTGAGCGCTACTATAATAAAGTTATTAACCCCTAATCCGCCTCACTAACCCTATCATAAATAGTATTACCCCCTAATCTGCCCTCCCTAACATCGCCGACACCTACCTTCAATTATTAACCCCTAATCTGCCGAGCGGACCTCACCGCTACTATAATAAATGTATTAACCCCTAAAGCTAAGTCTAACCCTAACACCCCCCTAAGTTAAATATAATTTACATCTAACAAAATAAATTAACTCTTATTAAATAAATGATTCCTATTTAAAGCTAAATACTTACCTGTAAAATAAACCCTAATATAGCTACAATATAAATTATAATTATATTATAGCTATTTTAGGATTAATATTTATTTTACAGGCAACTTTTTAATTATTTTAACCAGGTACAATAGCTATTAAATAGTTAAGAACTATTTAATAGTTACCTAGTTAAAATAATAACAAATTTACCTGTAAAATAAATCCTAACCTAAGATATAATTAAACCTAACACTACCCTATCAATAAATTAATTAAATAAACTACCTACAATTACCTACAATTAACCTAACACTACACTATCAATACATTAATTAAACACAATTGCTACAAATAAATACAATTAAATAAACTAACTAAAGTACAAAAAATAAAAAAGAACTAAGTTACAAAAAATAAAAAAATATTTACAAACATAAGAAAAATATTACAACAATTTTAAACTAATTACACCTACTCTAAGCCCCCTAATAAAATAACAAAGCCCCCCAAAATAAAAAATTCCCTACCCTATTCTAAATTAAAAAAGTTACAAGCTCTTTTACCTTACCAGCCCTGAACAGGGCCCTTTGCGGGGCATGCCCCAAGAATTTCAGCTCTTTTGCCTGTAAAAGAATAAATACAATACCCCCCCCCAACATTACAACCCACCACCCACATACCCCTAATCTAACCCAAACCCCCCTTAAATAAACCTAACACTAAGCCCCTGAAGATCTTCCTACCTTGTCTTCACCATACCAGGTTCACCGATCCGTCCTGGCTCCAACATCTTCATCCAACCCAAGCGGGGGTTGGCGATCCATCATCCGGTGCTGAAGAGGTCCAGAAGAGGCTCCAAAGTCTTCCTCCTATCCGGCAAGAAGAGGACATCCGGACCGGCAAACATCTTCTCCAAGCGGCATCTTCAATCTTCTTCCATCCGGTGCGGAGCGGGTCCATCTTGACGCAGGCGACGCGGATCCATCCTCTTCTTCCGTTGTCTCCCGACGAATGACGGTTCCTTTAAGGGACGTCATCCAAGATGGCGTCCCTCGAATTCCGATTGGCTGATAGGATTCTATCAGCCAATCGGAATTAAGGTAGGAATTTTCCTACCTTGTCTTCACCATACCAGGTTCACCGATCCGTCCTGGCTCCAACATCTTCATCCAACCCCCGCTTGGGTTGAATGAAGATGTTGGAGCCAGGACGGATCGGTGAACCTGGTATGGTGAAGACAAGGTAGGAAGATCTTCAGGGGCTTAGTGTTAGGTTTATTTAAGGGGGGTTTGGGTTAGATTAGGGGTATGTGGGTGGTGGGTTGTAATGTTGGGGGGGGGTATTGTATTTATTCTTTTACAGGCAAAAGAGCTGAAATTCTTGGGGCATGCCCCGCAAAGGGCCCTGTTCAGGGCTGGTAAGGTAAAAGAGCTTGTAACTTTTTTAATTTAGAATAGGGTAGGGAATTTTTTATTTTGGGGGGCTTTGTTATTTTATTAGGGGGCTTAGAGTAGGTGTAATTAGTTTAAAATTGTTGTAATATTTTTCTTATGTTTGTAAATATTTTTTTATTTTTTGTAACTTAGTTCTTTTTTATTTTTTGTACTTTAGTTAGTTTATTTAATTGTATTTATTTGTAGCAATTGTGTTTAATTAATGTATTGATAGTGTAGTGTTAGGTTAATTGTAGGTAATTGTAGGTAGTTTATTTAATTATTTTATTGATAGGGTAGTGTTAGGTTTAATTATATCTTAGGTTAGGATTTATTTTACAGGTAAATTTGTTATTATTTTAACTAGGTAGCTATTAAATAGTTCTTAACTATTTAATAGCTATTGTACCTAGTTAAAATAAATACCAAGTTGCCTGTAAAATAAATATTAATCCTAAAATAGCTATAATATAATTATAATTTATATTGTAGCTATATTAGGGTTTATTTTACAGGTAAGTATTTAGCTTTAAATAGGAATCATTTATTTAATAAGAGTTAATTAATTTCGTTAGATGTAAATTATATTTAACTTAGGGGGGTGTTAGTGTTAGGGTTAGACTTAGCTTTAGGGGTTAATACATTTATTAGAATAGCGGTGAGCTCCGGTCGTCAGATTAGGGGTTAATAATTGATGTTAGGTGTCGGCGATGTTAGGGAGGGCAGATTAGGGGTTAATACTATTTATGATAGGGTTAGTGAGGCGGGTTAGGGGTTAATAACTTTATTATAGTAGCGCTCAGGTCCGCTCGGCAGATTAGGGGTTAATAAGTGTAGGCAGGTGTCGGCGACGTTGAGGGGGGCAGATTAGGGGTTAATAAATATAATATAGGGGTCGGCGGTGTTAGGGGTAGCAGATTAGGGGTACATAGGGATAACGTAGGTGGCGGCGCTTTGCGGTTGGAAGATTAGGGGTTAATTATTTTAAGTAGCTGGCGGCGACGTTGTGGGGGGCAGGTTAGGGGTTAATAAATGTAATACAGGGGTCGGCGGGGTTAGGGGCAGCAGATTAGGGGTACATAAGTATAACGTAGGTGGCGGTCGGCAGATTAGGGGTTAAAAATTTAAATCGAGTGGCGGCGATGTGGGGGGAGCTCGGTTTAGGGGTACATAGGTAGTTTATGGGTGTTAGTGTACTTTAGGGTACAGTAGTTAAGAGCTTTATGATCCGGCGTTAGCCAGAAAACTCTTAACTCCTGCTATTTTCAGGCGGCTGGAATCTTGTCGTTAGAGCTCTAACGCTCACTTCAGAAACGACTCTAAATACCAGCGTTAGAAAGATCCCATTGAAAAGATAGGATACGCAATTGACGTAAGGGGATCTGCGGTATGGAAAAGTCGCGGCTGAAAAGTGAGCGTTAGACCCTTTAATCACTGACTCCAAATACCAGCGGGCGGCCAAAACCAGCGTTAGGAGCCTCTAACGCTGGTTTTGACGGCTACCGCCGAACTCCAAATCTAGGCCCTAGTTTCTTAAGGAGTGTGTGCCAATGAAAAATGACCAATATATATGAGCTATATCATTTTTTAACCACAGCATCTGTTATATCTGCTAATACTAAGTAATATTAATTACTGAATCTGGGTAGTGCCAAACTGAACCTTATTACTAACATCATTTTTTCAATAACTGTTAGCTTGATAATCCGTATGATTTACGGATAGAAGTAGAATCACTCAATATTTCCAACACTATAGAATTGAGTATATCTGTGGTTTTGGCTGCACCGGACCGAGCCCATCCTAATTAAGAGATTATTCTAACCTGGATGAATATGCGCTTAATAAACTATGAACCTATGTCTAGCCTTTAGATAACTATAGCACATGTTCTTCCTGAGAAATAAGTAACAGAAATTATACATTTTTAGTAATATTGTATTACAGTATGCTGCTTCTATAATTTATGAATATAAATGTGCTCAATTTATGATTGAGGGGTATTGGTCCAACTTCTTGAGCAAACTGGCACCAGCAATGCACACATTGTCATTCATACAAAACAATTGGCTAAATCTATAATCCGGGTTGTAGCAGACTTGGTTTTTTGAAGAATATTTAATTCACTGTCATCCACATTTTCTGATCATTATCATTTATGTGAAGCACTTATAATACTCATATCATCTACTGAACCCTTGACTCAACTGTGATAGGTGAATCATATTGGAGCTTACATTAGACCACCCAGATAGGAACTCATATATTAGCTCTATACCATAGGTTATACTAATTTTGGTAATCATTACTTAATTAATTTAATCTATTTGCTTATTTAGATCACTAACTACAGTGAACATATAGAGGCCGAACTACTATATTTAATGATCTAACTTACAATTTATTTCACTGATTTCGGTACTGGAGTGTATTTTAATTGTGTGTGGATCAATCAAACAAATTTGGTTTTATAACTTTATAATTAATAAAGGTTATATTTTAATATCCTGTTGGGAAATTCCGTTCCTTAGTTTAGGCCCAGAGTGCTGCAAGTGCATGCTTTGGGAAGTCTGATATCCTTTATATCATTCTTCCTTTGTGTCTATGTGTCTATGTGCATGCTACTGAGTCTACATGCCTGCTTTTCAGCAAAAAGTGAATGAGGTGAATTTGATAATAGAAATACATTAGAAAATGTTGTTGTTTTGTTAATTATTGTTTTTAATTACATACAGAAAGTGAAGTGCTCTACCAGGAACAAGCAGCAGCTCAGTAGCTTGCTCTATGGCGAGTTACCACCTAGGAGCAGCTTTTTCTAGCCCAATTCTGCTTTTCACAAAGGGGAAATTTTCTGCAGTATATCAGTCTGATCCCGCCTAACAAGGTCAGTCCAGCCCTGAAATACAAGGCAATTCTCCTCTAAACAAGGGATATGGCAACCCGAGACAATCATTTCGCTTTCTGTGGGCTTTGTTGTCAGTGAGGTCCAACCATATCCCTGTAAGCACCTTTCCCCATCACCCTTAGGGAGACCTCCCCAAGGTCATTATTAAAATACATATAAAAATAGAAGCTCTCTTCCTGTTATTTTGAGCCTGGATTGACCTTGTTAGGAAGGATCAGAAGGATATGCTCCAGGAAAGTTCTCCTCTGTGAAAAGCACAATTGGGCTCAAAAGAGGCTGATCCCAGGTGGTAACTCACCATAGAACAAGTTACTGAGCTGTTTGTTCCTGGTAGAGCACTTATCTTTCTGGGCATGCTATTTAAAGGCTCGTCGGCATGGAGAAAAATCAAGCAAAATCTTTGTGATATTTTTAGACCTTATAGCAAGGCTCACAATTTCCAGTCCTAACCTACTAACCTGGCCAAAATGTCACTCGCCACTTCTGATCCCACCCACTATCTGCCCACACTTTACCCACTACTCCACCCCCTCTTTGGATATGTTTAGCCATTGTAAAACACCTTATTGTGCAGTAATGTTTATTTTATACCATAACAAATTAAATAATGCCACTGAGAGAGTGAAGAAAGAGAGTGATGACAGTCACGGAATAGCAGACCTGGGGATATTGTTCTAATAATTATCCTTCCCCCCTTCTCTCTCTTAACTCTCTTTCTCCACTCCCTCCTTTCTTCAATTTCTCTTTTTACCCTCTCCCTTCTCACTTAAGCCATATCTTCTATTTACACTCTTTTTTTCCCCTCCCTCATATCTCTTCACTCTTTCTTTTTTTTTTTCTCTCCTCCACTTTTACTTTTCCTCTCCAATATCTCTCTCTCTGCACCCGTTTACCTTCTCAGAAGTAACAGTCCAAGCAATAATGGGGGTCTCTACAGCCATAGAGGAATAACATATCCTTGCCCTTTTATGGATTTAAAATATCCCTTTAGAAAATATTTTCATCACATAGCCCACAATGTGTGTTTGTCAGTGCTGCAATAAGAAAGGAAATACAATGTGTTAACTTTGCTACTTACAACACGCCGCGAAGCTTTGGAAAGTGAGTGAATGTTGATTCAACATTCACTCACTATCTTTCAATTTTGAGCCCTGCCTTATAGTGTAATGTAAGTGTCTCTCCTTCACACACAGAACCCTGCATAGTGAGATGAATATCTTTCAAATTAAAATTTGTGTTTCTTAGGTCATCAGGCCGTCTTTATGTAGAGTATTTGCTTATTTTTTTAACTGAGTTATAGTAGTGCAGTTTTATTACCACTGATAATGTTTATGATATAAGCTCCAATAAAGTATTATCTGACTTTTTACTTGTGTGTCTGCCTATATCCCTTGGCTTATTTACCTTTCTGTCTATTCTAATACTTTATCTTTCCTGTGCAAGCACATTTGCAGATTAAATATATTTACAGCCTGTAAAAGACAAGGTAAATTAAGTCTCTATAGGTGTCAGTGCTACAGGCTTTTTTTTTGTTTAAAGCATGTTTGTGGAATTCTTAGTAAAATTTACATGAAATAACCACTACTATGCAGATTTTTATCCAAATTTGAAACAGTGAAATTTTCAAAGAAAGTACCAGGAGGGAGTAAATTAGCGTAACTGATTTGGCAAATTATATATAGGGGTATATTTATCAATGTGCGAGCAGACATGATATGAAGTACCGTATCATGTCCACCGCACATCGATAAATGCCGACAGCATACGCTGTTGGCATTTATCATTGTCCCAGCAGTTCTTGTGAACTGCTGGTGCAATGCCGCCCCCTGCAGATTTGCGGCAAATCGGCCGCTAGCAGGGGGTGTCAATCAACCTGATTGTATTTGATCAGGTTGATTTCTGTCCGCCGCCTCAGAGCAGGCGGACAAGTTATGGAGCAGCGGTCTTTAGACCGCTGCTTCATAACTTCTGTTTCCGGCAAGCCATACGGAGCTTGATAAATATGCCCCATAGTCTCTGTGAGAGATGGGGATTGTTTTGCACTGAACCTGACACTGTATTTTAGTGATTCTAGGTAGGGGGTCTTATGGCAGAATGAGATGTAAGCATTATATGGTAGAAAAAATAACTCATTGTGTAGTTCATTAACAAATCTAGACAGGTCCAGAGGCTTGTTTTCCCACAGAAAACCTCTGAATTACATTGTTTCCAATGCAGCAAAGGATTATGGGTATGATATGCAAATTAAGTACACAATGACACACCTTTTTACTTCAGTCTGCTTTTCAGCAGATTCCCTTTACGCCAAAGTATCACTGTTCACACAGCTTATAAACTTAACTAGGGTTAATGCAGTGATTCATAACCATCCCAGAACAGACTGTTTAATGGTTCTTGCCACTCATCAGCTGGGAGAAGGTTAGAATCACTGCTGGGTGAAGTTGATTCCAGGCAGAATACAACAACATTTTAAATTAGGGGGAGATAAACGGTGAGTTTAAAATCCTCCACTACGCACAAAATATAGAAAAAATAACTGATTGTGTAGTTCATTAACAAATCTAGACAGGCCCAGAGGCTTGTTTTCCCACAGAAAACCTCTGAATTACATTGTTTCCAATGCAGCAAAGGATTCTGGGTATGATATGCAAATTAAGTACACAATGACACACCTTTTTACTTCAGTCTGCTTTTCAGCAGATTCCCTTTACGCCAAAGTATCGCTGTTCACACAGCTTATCCCAGCTGATGAGTGGCAACAACCACGAAACAGTCTGTCCTGGGATGGTTATGAATCACTGCATTAACCCTAGCTAAGTTTATAAGCTGTGTGAACAGCAATACTTTGGCGTAAAGGGAATCTGCTGAAAAGCAGACTGAAGTAAAAAGGTGTGTCATTGTGTACTTAATTTGCATATCATACCCATAATCCTTTGCTGCATTGGAAACAATGTAATTCAGAGGTTTTCTGTGGGAAAACAAGCCTCTGGACCTGTCTAGATTTGTTAATGAACTACACAATGAGTTATTTTTTCTATATTTTGTGCGTAGTGGAGGATTTTAAACTCACCTTTTATCTCCCCCTAATTTAAAATGTTGTTGTATTCTGCCTGGAATCAACTTCACCCAGCAGTTATTCTAACCTTCTCCCAGCTGATGAGTGGCAAGAACCACAAAACAGTCTGTCCTGGCATGGTTATAAATTACTGCATTAACCCTAGCTAAGTTTATAAGCTGTGTGAACAGTGATACTTTGGCATAAAGGGAATCTGCTGAAAAGCAGACTGAAGTAAAAAGGTGTGTCATTGTGTACTTCATTTGCATATCATACCCAGAATCCTTTGCTGTATTGGAAACAATGTAATTCAGAAGTTTTCTGTGGGAAAACAAGCCTCTGGGCCTGTCTAGATTTGTTAATGAACTACACAATGAGTTATTTTTTCTATATTTTGTGCGTAGTGGAGGATTTTAAACTCACCTTTTATCTCCCCCTAATTTAAAATGTCATTATATGGTACAAACTCATTTTGTTGAAAGCTTCCCTCATCTAAGGCTTAGTATTAAAGAAACATAAACGTGCTAAAGCAATAGCTTGCAATATATAGCATAGCTGCAACAGCATTACAGAGAGTTCTAATGTGAAGAATCCAATCACAGCAGCTACTTTTGCTCTTTGCAGTTGGTTCTGATTGGACATTCACTCTGGCTAAACTTTTTAAAATGTAAGAATAATTTCCCACTTTCTCCTTTTTTATATCATAATATATGTTGAAGCATTTGGTATAATCTGCTTGGTAAGATGTCAGCATTTACAATGTTTTCTTACAAGCATTATGTTGTACTGATGAGTGGACAATCCAATCAGAGACAAGTAGTTAAGTGAAATTACGCTGTCTCGTCTCCTTTGAGCAGGTGAGAACAAATGGATGATACTGACATTTGTTTAGTTCTTTTAAGCTTATAGATATTAAATATATAATTAGGCTTGAAATGATGAGGAAACCCCTTGTCGGTACCCCAAATAAACAAGTTTGCAAAATAACTAAAGCAATAAGTGTTAAATATGTTATCATAAAATTAACACTAGCAGCCTAATTTAATGGCTATATATTAAATGGTCATTTTATTTGTTGCACATAAAAGAGCTGAAAGGGACATGGAATCTAATATTTTTCACCCATGATACAAATTGATTCACATTTTTAAACAACTTTCCAATTTACTTCTATTATCAATTTTGCTTCATTCTCTTCATATCCTTTATTAAAGGAGAATCACTGCACTACTGGGAGCTAGATGAACACATTGGTAAGCCAATGACAAAAGACATAAATGTGCAACCACCAATCAGCTCCTGAGGTACTTGGGTATACTTTTTAACAAAGAATAGTGAGAGAACTAATCAAATTAGACAACAGAAATACATTGGAAAGTTGTTTAAAAGTGTATGCTCTATTGGAATCATGAAATTTAAAAAATTGGGGTTTAAATCCTTTTATTTTAAAATGTTTTTTTTTTTTATTATTGAAAAAAGGAAAAATCTGTTCTTAGCAATGAGCTGTGCACAGACATTTAGGGCCAGATTAGCTAATTAACGCTCATGCTTGAGGGTTCATTGCGCTAGAATTAAGATTAAGATTTTTGCACTCATCAGGTTGCACTCTTATTATGAGTTGAAAGTAAACTGTTTTCACTCTAGCTGTAACCTGACAAGCGCAAAAATCTGAAGTTAGAATATTGCATGCGTGATCATGTATTCCCCCATAGAAATCAATTGAGAAAAAAATGGAAAAACACCCCACTCTCGTGCTCAAGATCGCATATTCTCATTTACGCTATCCCGATTCCATATACTAATATGCGCAAATTGGACATGAAAATATGAATATTGCATAACTATGATTTTATGTATTTTCATCTACCTAACTGCAAAGGTCTCCAATGCACATATATACAGTGTGTGTGTTTGTGTATATATATATATATATATATATATATATATATATATATATATATATACTGTATGTATATATGTATATATATATATATACTGTGTATATAAATATATAAAAGTTTAGGCACCCCTGACAATTTCCATGATTTTTATTTATAAATAATTGGGTGTTTGGATCAGCAATTTAATTTTGATCTATCAAATAACTGAAGGAGACAGTAATATTTCAGTAGTGAAATGCGGTTTATTGGATTAACAGAAAATCTGCAATATGCATCCAAACAAAATTAGACAGGTGCATAAATGTGGGCACCCCAACAGAAATATTGCATCATTATTTAGTAGAACCTCCTTTAGCAGAAATAACAGCCTCTAGACACTTCCTATAGCCTGTAATGACTGTCTGGATTCTGGATGAAGGTATTTTGGACCATTCCTCCTTGAAAAACATCTCCAGTTAAGTTAGGTTTGATGGATGAAGAGCATGGACAGCCCACTTTAAATCACCCCACAGATTTTCAATTATATTTTGGTCTGGCAACTGAGATGGCCATTCAAAAACATTGTACTTGTTCCTCTGCATAAATGCCAGAGTAGATTTTGAACAGTGTTTTGGGTCGTTGTCTTGTTGAAATATCCAGTCCTGGCGTAACTTCAACTTTGTGACTGATTCCTCAGCATTATTCTCAAGTATCTGCTGATATTGAGTGGAATCCATGTAACCCTCAACTTTAACAAAATTCCCAGTACCGGCACTGGCCAGACAGCCCCACAGCATGATGGAACATCCACCAAATTTTACTTTGGGTAGCAAGTGTTTGTCTTGGAATGCTGTGTTCTTTTGCCGCCATGCATAACACCCCTTGTTATGACCAAATAACTCAATATTTGTTTCATCAGTCTACAGCACCTTCTTACAAAATGAAGCTGGCTTGTCCAAATGTGCGTTTGCATACCTCAAGCGACTCTGTTTGTGGCGTGTGTGCAGAAAAGGCTTCTTCCACATCACTCTCCCATACAGCTTCTCCTTGTGCAAAGTGCGCTGAATTGTTGAACAATGCACAGTGACACTATATGCAGCTAGATGATGTTGTTGGTCTTTGGAGGTGGTCTGTTGGATGTTTTTGACCGTTCTCACCATCCTTTGCCTTTGCCTCTCCCATATTTTACTTGGCCTGCCACTGGCCTTAACAAGAACTGTGCCTGTGGTCTTCCATTTCCTCACTACTACAGCTTAAATCTCTGCAATAGCTTTTTGTAGCCTTCCCCTAAACCATAATGTTGAACAATATTTGTTTTCAGGTCATTTGAGAGTTGTTTTTAGGCACCCATGTTGCCACTCTTCGGAGGAGAGTCAAAGAGAACAACTACTTGCAATTGGCCACCTTTAATACCTTTTCTCATGATTGGATGCACATGTCTATGAAGTTCATGCTTAATGGGCTCACTAAACCAATTGTGTGTTCCCATTAATCAGTGCTAGGTAGTTACAGGTAATCAAATCAACAAAATGACAACAGTGTCCAAATGTATGCACCTGTCTAATTTTGTTTGGATGCATATTGAATGTTTTCTGTTAATCCAATAAACTTCTTTTCACTACTAAAATATTACTATGTCCTTCAGTTATTTGATAGATCAAAATGATATTGCTGATCCAAACACCCAATTTTTTATAAATGAAAATCATGGAAATTATCAGGGGTGCCTAAACTTTTGCATACAACTAAATAACTATATATATATATATATATATATATATATATATATATATATATATATATATATATATAATCCCTCATATAGTAAATCCAGCCTCCTGTGACATCCGCCTGGGTGCTAAAACATGTACCAAACAAATGAGGTGAAAGAAAGCACTCATAGGACTTCTTACTTGTGGGTTAACCAAAAAGGCAACTTAACTTTAATTGACGTTTCGAGGTTCAAACTGACCCCTTCCTCAGAATAAACAAAAGTGACAAATAAACAGAATTATATACTGTGAACAATCATCAAATAACAATACTTATAAAGCACACCTGTGTCCTATAGTGTATTGTGGAAGTGTGTGAGTGGAACCGGAAAAACCGGAAGCAGATCCATTTCCGGTATTGCAAAAAAATAAATAATTTCTCTACTGCTGTTTATACCAAAAAGCAGCATTAGGGCTCATAAATTAAACAATTGTGTTTGCTATTGTGCAACTAGAACCTCACTTGGTCTTGTGTGAATATAATATAACTTGCTTATTTTGTTTTTATCTGGCTGTGACACCAACCGTAGGTGGAACGCATATGCGTTTCAAAGGCCGGAAGTGACCTCACTTCCGGATTGGAAAATGTAGTGAGTGGCGCATTTGTACATAATATTAATTACGCCTACCAGACCCTTGTATTGCCCACCATATGTCTCAATGTGTTATGCAATATGGGTAGGTGGGAGTCCGGTAAAGACATCTTATGTTACGTCGCCAAACCGGAAGTGGCCAAGTCTACAGTGATTGGCCCATATTGAGGGCATTCTCATTGCTTAGCAACCAGAGTTGACATCTTAACAGTGTATCTGGTGCTCTATATCAAAAAAATGTGCAGTCTAAGTGAACGCATGAATTAAGCCTGGTTCCAATATAATGTGTCAATGTAGCTATTAAATCACTGCACTTTAAAAATTAGCAATACGTAGATAAATCTAAAATAGCTAATATATGTGCATACAGAAAGTATACCAGTGTCATACGCCTAGATTTAGAGTTCTGCGGTAGCCGTCAAAAACAGCGTTAAGGGCTCCTAACGCTGCTTTTGGCCGCCCGCTGGTATTTAGAGTCAGGCAGGAAAGGGTCTAACGCTCACTTTCAAGCCGTGACTTTTCCATACCGCAGATCCCCTTACGCCAATTGCGTATCCTATCTTTTCAATGGGATCTTCCTAACGCCGGTATTTAGAGTCTTGGCTGAAGTGAGCGGTACACCCTCTACCGACAAGACTCCAGACGCAGAAAAAAGTCAGTAGTTAAGAGCTTTCTGGGCTAATGCCAGTTTATAAAGCTCTTAACTACTGTGCTCTAAAGTACACTAACACCCATAAACTACCTATGTACCCCTAAACCGAGGTCCCCCCACATTACCGCCACTATAATACATTTTTTTAATCCCTAATCTGTAGACCGCACACCGCCACCCACCTACATTATCCCTATGAACCCCTAATCTGCTGCCCCTAACATCGCCGACACCTACATAATATTTATTAACCCCTAATCTGCCCCCCCCCAACATCGCCGCTACCTACCTACACTTATTAACCCCTAATCTGCCGACCGGACCTCGTCACTACTCTAATAAATGTATTAACTCCTAAACCGCCGCACTTCCACCTCGCAAACCCTATAACAAATAGTATTAACCCCTAATATGTCCTCCCTAACATCGCCGCCACCTAACTTCAAGTATTAACCCCTAATCTGCAGACCGGACCTCACGCTACTATAATAAATGTATTAACCCCTAAAGCTAAGTCTAACCCTAATCCTAACCCTAACACCCCCCTAAATTAAATATAATTTTAATCTAACGAAATAAATTAAATATTATTAACTAAAGTCTTCCTATTTAAAACTAAATACTTACCTGTAAAATAAACCCTAATATAGCTACAATATAACGAATAATTATATTGTATCTATTTCAGGATTTATATTTATTTTACAGGCAACTTTGTATTTATATTAACTAGGTGCAATAGCTATTAAATAGTTATTAACTATTTAATAGCTACCTAGTTAAAATAATTACCAAATTACCTGTAAAATAAATTCTAACCTAAGTAAAAATTAAACCTAACACTACACTATCAATAAATAAATTAAATAAATTAACTACAAGTACCTACAATTACCTACAATTAAATAAACTAAACTAAATTACAAACAAAACACTAAATTACAAAAAATAAAAAAAGATTACAAGAATTTTAAGCTAATTACACCTACTCTAAGCCCCCTAATAAAATAACAAATCCCCACAAAATAAAAAAAATTCCCTACCCTAATCTAAATTTAAAAAGTTCACATCTCTATTACCAGCCCTTAAAAGGGCTTTTTGCGGGGCATGCCCCAAAGAAATCAGCTCTTTTGCCTGTAAAAAAAATACAATACCACCCCCCAACATTACAACCCACCACCCACATACCCCTACTCTAACCCAAACCCCCCCTAAATAAACCTAACACTACCCCCCTGAAGATCTCCCTACCTTGAGTCGTGTTCACCTAGCCGGGCACCGATGGACCAAAAGAGGACATCCGGAGCAGCAAAAGTCTTCATCTTATCTGGGCAGCAGAGGACATCCGGACCGGCAGACATCTTCATCCAAGCGGCATCTTCTATCTTCATCCATCCGGAGCGGAGCGGAGCCATCTTCTTCCAGCCGACGTGGATCCATCCTTCTTCCCCGACGCCTACTCGCCGAATGAAGGTTCCTTTAAATTATGTCATCCAAGATGGCGTCCCTCGAATTCCGATTGGCTGATAGGATTCTAGCAGCCAATCGGAATTAAGGTAGGAAAAATCTGATTGGCTGATTGAATCAGCCAATCAGATTCAAGTTCAATCGCATTGGCTGATCCAATCAGCCAATCAGATTGAGCTTGCATTCTATTGGCTGATCGGCTTTGTTATTTTATTAGGGGGCTTAGAGTAGGTGTAATTAGCTTAAAATTCTTGTAATCTTTTTTATTTTTTGTAATTTAGTGTTTGTTTATTTAATTGTAGGTAATTGTAGGTACTTGTAGTTAAATTATTTAATTTATTTATTGATAGTGTAGTGTTAGGTTTAATTGTAACTGAGGTTAGGATTTATTTTACAGGTAATTTGGTAATTATTTTAACTAGGTAGCTATTAAATAGTTAATAACTATTTAATAGCTATTGTACCTAGTTAAAATAAATACAAATTTGCCTGTAATATAAATCCTAAAATAGATACAATATTATTATTTGTTATATTGTAGCTATATTAGGGTTTATTTTACAGGTAAGTATTTAGTTTTAAATAGGAAGACTTTAGTTAATAATATTTAATTTATTTCGTTAGATTAAAATTATATTTAACTTAGGGGGGTGTTAGGGTTAGACTTAGCTTTAGGGGTTACTACATTTATTATAGTAGCAGCAAGGCACGGTCAGCCGATTAGGGGTTAATACTTGAAGTTAGGTGGCGGCGATGTTAGGGAGGGCATATTAGGGGTTAATACTATTTATTATAGAGTTTGTGAGGTGGGAGTGCGGCGGTTTAGGGGTTAATACACTTATTAGAGTAGCGGCGAGGTCCGGTCGGCAGATTAGGGGTTAATAAGTGTAGGTAAGGTAGCAGCGACGTGGGGGGGGCAGATTAGGGGTTAATAAATATAATATAGGTGTCGGCGATGTTAGGGGCAGCAAATTAGGGGTACATAGGTATAATGAAGGTTGTGGCGGTGTCTGGAGCGGCAGATTAAGGGTTAATAGTATAATGCAGGTGTCAGCGATAGCGGGGGCGGCAGATTAGGGGTTAATAAGTGTAAGGTTAGGGGTGTTTAGACTTGGGGTTCATGTTAGGGTGTTAGGTGCAGACTTAGAAACTGTTTCCCCATAGGAAACAATGGGGCTGCGTTGGGAGCTTAACGCTGCTTTTTTGCAGGTGTTAGGTTTTTTTTTCAGCCCAAACTGCCCCATTGTTTCCTATGGGGGAATCGTGCATGAGCACGTTTTTCCAGCTAGCCGCTACTGTAAGCAACGCTGGTATTGAGGCTTGAAGTGGCGGTAATTTCGGCTCAACGCTCCCTTTTTGGAGCCTAACGCAGCCCTTCAGAGAACTCTCAATACCAGCGTTATTTAGAAGCAGCGCTATAAAAAAAAGACGCGTAGCTAACGCACCCCTTTGGCCGCAAAACTCTAAATCTAGGCGATAATGTGTCAATATAGTATCCAACCCAATATAGTAAAGGTTTATAGATACACATTGCACCATTTATATAGCCCTTCAATTCTAATTCCACATGTCTCTCAGTATCATGGTTTGGGATACTTATAATTGCATAGATACAAGCCATCTCGCCTAAGAGACATGTGTATTACAAAAAGTGAATCACAAAAACCGTGCATCATAAATAGAAACATGTTACACTATTGTAGTATAGTGTACATGTAATATGCCAAATATTGCTGGCTGACACTTCAAACCATACATAAGCCTGCATGTGTGGTAAGGAAAAAACAGAATTTATGCTTACCTGATAAATTACTTTCTCCAACGGTGTGTCCGGTCCACGGCGTCATCCTTACTTGTGGGATATTCTCTTCCCCAACAGGAAATGGCAAAGAGTCACAGCAAAGCTGGTCACATGATCCCTCCTAGGCTCCGCCCACCCCAGTCATTCGACCGACGGACAGGAGGAAATATATATAGGAGAAACCATATGGTACCGTGGTGACTGTAGTTAGAGAAAATAATTCATCAGACCTGATTAAAAAACCAGGGCGGGCCGTGGACCGGACACACCGTTGGAGAAAGTAATTTATCAGGTAAGCATAAATTCTGTTTTCTCCAACATTGGTGTGTCCGGTCCACGGCGTCATCCTTACTTGTGGGAACCAATACCAAAGCTTTAGGACACGGATGAAGGGAGGGAGCAAATCAGGTCACCTAAACGGAAGGCACCACAGCTTGCAAAACCTTTCTCCCAAAAATAGCCTCCGAAGAAGCAAAAGTATCAAATTTGTAAAATTTGGCAAAAGTGTGCAGTGAAGACCAAGTCGCTGCCTTACATATCTGGTCAACAGAAGCCTCGTTCTTGAAGGCCCATGTGGAAGCCACAGCCCTAGTGGAGTGAGCTGTGATTCTTTCAGGAGGTTGCCGTCCGGCAGTCTCATAAGCCAATCGGATAATACTTTTAAGCCAAAAGGAAAGAGAGGTAGAAGTCGCTTTTTGACCTCTCCTTTTACCAGAATAAACAACAAACAAGGAAGATGTTTGTCTGAAATCTTTAGTAGCCTCTAAATAGAACTTTAGAGCACGGACAACGTCCAAATTGTGTAACAAACGTTCCTTCTTTGAAACTGGATTCGGACACAAAGAAGGTACAACTATCTCCTGGTTAATATTTTTGTTAGAAACAACTTTAGGAAGAAAACCAGGCTTAGTACGCAAAACTACCTTATCTGCATGGAACACCAGATAGGGCGGAGAACACTGCAGAGCAGATAACTCTGAAACTCTTCTAGCAGAAGAAATTGCAACCAAAAACAAAACTTTCCAAGATAGTAACTTAATATCTATGGAATGTAAAGGTTCAAACGGAACCCCTTGAAGAACTGAAAGAACTAGATTTAGACTCCAGGGAGGAGTCAAAGGTCTGTAAACAGGCTTGATCCTAACCAGAGCCTGAACAAAAGCTTGAACATCTGGCACAGCTGCCAGTCTTTTTTGTAGCAAGACAGATAAAGCAGAGATCTGTCCCTTTAGAGAACTTGCAGATAATCCTTTCTCCAAACCTTCTTGTAGAAAGGAGTGAATCTTAGGAATTTTTAACTTATTCCATGGGAATCCTTTGGATTCACACCAACAGATATATTTTTTCCATATTTTATGGTAAATTTTTCTAGTTACAGGTTTTCTGGCCTGAACCAGAGTATCTATAACCGAATCTGAAAACCCACGCTTTGATAGAATCAAGCGTTCAATCTCCAAGCCGTCAGTCGAAGGGAGACCAGATTTGGATGTTCGAATGGACCCTGAACAAGAAGGTCCTGTCTCAAAGGTAGCTTCCATGGTGGAGCCGATGACATATTCACCAGGTCTGCATACCAAGTCCTGCGTGGCCACGCAGGAGCTATCAAGATCACCGAGGCCCTCTCCTGATTGATCCTGGCTACCAGCCTGGGAATGAGAGGAAACGGTGGGAATACATAAGCTAGGTTGAAGGTCCAAGGTGCTACTAGTGCATCTACTAGAGTCGCCTTGGGATCCCTGGATCTGGACCCGTAGCAAGGAACCTTGAAGTTCTGACGAGACGCCATCAGATCCATGTCTGGAATGCCCCATAATTGAGTTATTTGGGCAAAGATTTCCGGATGGAGTTCCCACTCCCTCGGATGGAATGTCTGACGACTCAGAAAATCCGCTTCCCAATTTTCCACTCCTGGGATGTGGATCGCAGACAAGTGGCAGGAGTGATCCTCCGCCCATTGAATTATTTTGGTCACTTCTTTCATCGCCAGGGAACTCTTTGTTCCCCCCTGATGATTGATATAAGCAACGGTCGTCATGTTGTCTGATTGGAACCTTATGAATTTGGCCTTTGCTAGTTGAGGCCAAGCTCTGAGAGCATTGAATATCGCTCTCAGTTCCAGAATGTTTATCGGGAGAAGAGACTCTTCCCGAGACCATAGACCCTGAGCTTTCAGGGATTCCCAGACCGCGCCCCAGCCCACTAGACTGGCGTCGGTCGTGACAATGACCCACTCTGGCCTGCGGAAGCTCATTCCCTGGGACAGATGGTCCAGGGTCAGCCACCAACGGAGTGAATCTCTGGTCTTTTGATCTACTTGAATCATTGGAGACAAGTCTGTATAATCCCCATTCCACTGTTTGAGCATGCACAGTTGTAATGGTCTTAGATGAATTTGTGCAAAAGGAACTATGTCCATTGTTGCAACCATCAATCCTACTACTTCCATGCACTGCGCTATGGAAGGCCGAGGAACAGAATGAAGCACTTGACAAGAGCTTAGAAGTTTTGATTTTCTGACCTCTGTCAGAAAAATCCTCATTTCTAAGGAATCTATTATTGTTCCCAAGAAGGGAACTCTTGTTGACGGGGACAGAGAACTTTTTTCTTTGTTCACCTTCCATCCGTGAGATCTGAGAAAGGCTAGAACGATGTCCGTATGAGCCTTTGCTTTTGACAGGGACGACGCTTGTATTAGAATGTCATCCAAGTAAGATACTACTGCAATGCCCCTTGGTCTTAGAACCGCTAGAAGGGACCCTAGCACATTTGTGAAAATCCTTGGAGCAGTGGCTAATCCGAATGGGAGGGCCACAAACTGGTAATGTTTGTCCAGAAAACCGAACCTTAGGAACTGATGATGTTCTTTGTGGATAGGAATATGTAGGTACGCATCCTTTAGATCCACGGTAGTCATAAATTGACTTTCCTGGATGGTGGGTAGAATCGTTCGAATAGTTTCCATTTTGAACGATGGTACCCTGAGAAATTTGTTTAGGATCTTCAAATCCAAAATTGGTCTGAACGTTCCCTCTTTTTTGGGAACTACGAACAGATTGGAATAAAATCCCATTCCTTGTTCCTTTATTGGAACTGGGTGTATCACTCCCATCTTTAACAGGTCTTCTACACAATGTAAGAATGCCTGTCTCTTTATTTGGTTTGAGGATAAGTGAGACTTGTGGAACCTTCCCCTTGGGGGTAGTTCCTTGAATTCCAGGAGATAACCTTGAGAAACTATTTCTAGCGCCCAAGGATCCTGAACATCTCTTGCCCAAGCCTGAGCAAAGAGAGAGAGTCTGCCCCCCACCAGATCCGGTCCCGGATCGGGGGCTACTCCTTCATGCTGTTTCGTTAGCAGTGGCAGGCTTCTTGGCCTGCTTACCCTTGTTCCAGCCTTGCATTGGTTTCCAGGCTGGTTTGGGTTGTGAGGCATTACCCTCTTGCTTAGAGGATGCAGAATTAGAGACTGGTCCGTTTCTGCGAAAGGGACGAAAATTAGGCTTATTTTTAGCCTTAAAAGACCTATCCTGTGGAAGGGCGTGGCCCTTTCCCCCAGTGATGTCTGAAATAATCTCTTTCAATTCTGGTCCAAATAAAGTTTTACCTTTGAAAGGGATGTTAAGCAATTTTGTCTTGGATGACACATCCGCTGACCAAGACTTTAGCCAAAGCGCTCTGCGCGCCACGATAGCAAACCCTGAATTTTTCGCCGCTAATCTGGCTAATTGCAAAGCGGCATCTAAAATAAAAGAGTTAGCCAATTTAAGTGCGTGAACTCTGTCCATAACCTCCTCATATGGAGTTTCTCTACTGAGCGACTTTTCTAGTTCCTCGAACCAGAACCACACTGCCGTAGTGACAGGAACAATGCATGAAATTGGTTGTAGAAGGTAACCTTGCTGTACAAAAATCTTTTTAAGCAAACCTTCCAATTTTTTATCCATAGGATCTTTGAAAGCACAACTATCTTCGATAGGAATAGTAGTGCGTTTGTTTAGAGTAGAAACTGCCCCCTCGACCTTGGGGACTGTCTGCCATAAGTCCTTTCTGGGGTCGACCATAGGAAATAATTTCTTAAATATAGGGGGGGGGACAAAAGGTATGCCGGGCTTTTCCCACTCCTTATTTACTATGTCCGCCACCCGCTTGGGTATAGGAAAAGCGTTGGGGGGCACCGGAACCTCTAGGAACCTGTCCATCTTGCATAATTTCTCTGGAATGACCAAATTGTCACAATCATCCAGAGTAGATAACACCTCCTTAAGCAGTGTGCGGAGATGTTCTAATTTAAATTTAAATGTCACAACATCAGATTCAGCTTGATGAGAAATTTTTCCTGAATCTGAAATTTCTCCATCAGACAAAACCTCCCTCATGGCCCCTTCAAATTGGTGTGAGGGTATGACAGAACAATTATCATCAGCGCCCTCTTGCTCTTCAGTGTTTAAAACAGAGCAATCGCGCTTTCTCTGATAAGTAGGCATTTTGGATAAAAGATTTGCTATGGAGTTATCCATTACAGCCGTTAATTGTTGCATGGTAATAAGTATTGGCGCACTAGATGTACTAGGGGCCTCCTGCATGGGCAAAACTGGTGTAGAAACAGTAGGAGATGATGTAGTATCATGTTTACTCCCCTCATTTGAGGAATCATCTTGGGCAATATCATTATCTGTGGCAGTACTGTCCTTACTTTGTTTGGACGCTATGGCACAATTATCACATAAATTTAAATGGGGAGACACATTGGCTTTCATACATATAGAACATAGCTTATCTGAAGGTACAGACATGTTAAACAGGCTTAAACTTGTCAACAAAGCACAAAAAACGTTTTAAAATAAAACCGTTACTGTCACTTTAAATTTCAAACAGAAAACACTTTATTACTGAATATGTGAAAAAGTATGAAGGAATCGTTACCAAAATTTCACCACAGTGTCTTAAAGCCTTAAAAGTATTGCACACCAAATTTCAGAGCTTTAACCCTTAAAATAACGGAACCGGAGCCGATTTTAAATTTAACCCCTATACAGTCCCAGCTATAGTCTTTGCTAAGACCCAACCAAGCCCTGAGGGGAATACGATACCAAATGACGCCTTCTAGAAGCTTTTTCAGAGATTTCTTTCATGTAATTAGCAAGAGTCCATGAGCTAGTGACGTATGGGATATACATTCCTACCAGGAGGGGCAAAGTTTCCCAAACCTCAAAATGCCTATAAATACACCCCTCACCACACCCACAATTCAGTTTTACAAACTTTGCCTCCGATGGAGGTGGTGAAGTAAGTTTGTGCTAGATTCTACGTTGATATGCGCTCCGCAGCAAGTTGGAGCCCGGTTTTCCTCTCAGCGTGCAGTGAATGTCAGAGGGATGTGAGGAGAGTATTGCCTATTTGAATGCAGTGATCTCCTTCTAAGGGGTCTATTTCATAGGTTCTCTGTTATCGGTCGTAGAGATTCATCTCTTACCTCCCTTTTCAGATCGACGATATACTCTTATATATACCATTACCTCTGCTGATTCTCGTTTCAGTACTGGTTTGGCTATCTACTATATGTAGATGAGTGTCCTGGGGTAAGTAAGTCTTATTTTCTGTGACACTCCTAGCTATGGTTGGGCACTTTGTTTATAAAGTTCTAAATATATGTATTCAAACATTTATTTGCCTTGACTCAGAATGTTCAACTTTCCTTATTTTCAGACAGTCAGTTTCATATTTGGGATAATGCATTTTAACATTTTTCTTACCTTAAAATTTGACTTTTTCCCTGTGGGCTGTTAGGCTCGCGGGGGCTGAAAATGCTTCATTTTATTGCGTCATTCTTGGCGCGGACTTTTTTGGCGCAAAAATTCTATTTCCGTTTCCGGCGTCATACGTGTCGCCGGAAGTTGCGTCATTTTTTGACGTTATTTTGCGCCAAAAATGTCGGCGTTCCGGATGTGGCGTCATTTTTGGCGCCAAAAAGCATTTAGGCGCCAAATAATGTGGGCGTCTTATTTGGCGCGAAAAAATATGGGCGTCACTTTTGTCTCCACATTATTTAAGTCTCATTTTTTATTGCTTCTGGTTGCTAGAAGCTTGTTCTTTGGCATTTTTTCCCATTCCTGAAACTGTCATTTAAGGAATTTGATCAATTTTGCTTTATATATATGTTGTTTTTTCTCTTACATATTGCAAGATGTCTCACGTTGCATCTGAGTCAGAAGATACTACAGGAAAATCGCTGTCAAGTGCTGAATCTACCAAAGCTAAGTGTATCTGCTGTAAACTTTTGGTAGCTATTCCTCCAGCTGTTGTTTGTATTGATTGTCATGACAAACTTGTTAAAGCAGATAATATTTCCTTTAGTAAAGTACCATTGCCTGTTGCAGTTCCTTCAACATCTAAGGTGCAGAATGTTCCTGATAATATAAGAGATTTTGTTTCTGAATCCATAAAGAAGGCTATGTCTGTTATTTCTCCTTCTAGTAAACGTAAAAAATCTTTTAAAACTTCTCTCCCTACAGATGAATTTTTAACTGAACATCATCATTCTGATTCTGATGATTCCTCTGGTTCAGAGGATTCTGTCTCAGAGGTTGATGCTGATAAATCTTCATATTTATTTAAAATGGAATTTATTCGTTCTTTACTTAAAGAAGTCCTAATTGCTTTAGAAATAGAGGATTCTGGTCCTCTTGATACTAAATCTAAACGTTTAAATAAGGTTTTTAAATCTCCTGTAGTTATTCCAGAAGTTTTTCCTGTTCCTGATGCTATTTCTGCAGTAATTTCCAAAGAATGGGATAATTTGGGTAATTCATTTACTCCTTCTAAACGTTTTAAGCAATTATATCCTGTGCCGTCTGACAGATTAGAATTTTGGGACAAGATCCCTAAAGTTGATGGGGCTATTTCTACCCTTGCTAAACGTACTACTATTCCTACGTCAGATGGTACTTCGTTTAAGGATCCTCTAGATAGGAAAATTGAGTCCTTTCTAAGAAAAGCTTATCTGTGTTCAGGTAATCTTCTTAGACCTGCTATATCTTTGGCTGATGTTGCTGCGGCTTCAACTTTTTGGTTGGAAACTTTAGCGCAACAAGTAACACATCGTGATTCTCATGATATTATTCTTCTTCTTCAACATGCTAATAATTTTATCTGTGATGCCATTTTTGATATTATCAGAGTTGATGTCAGGTTTATGTCTCTAGCTATTTTAGCTAGAAGAGCTTTATGGCTTAAAACTTGGAATGCTGATATGGCTTCTAAATCAACTTTACTTTCCATTTCTTTCCAGGGTAACAAATTATTTGGTTCTCAGTTGGATTCCATTATTTCAACTGTTACTGGTGGGAAAGGAACTTTTTTACCACAGGATAAAAAATCTAAAGGTAAAAACAGGGCTAATAATCGTTTTCGTTCCTTTCGTTTCAACAAAGAACAAAAGCCTGATCCTTCATCCTCAGGAGCAGTTTCAGTTTGGAGACCATCTCCAGTTTGGAATAAATCCAAGCCAGCTAGAAAGGCAAAGCCTGCTTCTAAGTCCACATGAAGGTGCGGCCCTCATTCCAGCTCAGCTGGTAGGGGGCAGGTTACGTTTTTTCAAGGAAATTTGGATCAATTCTGTTCACAATCTTTGGATTCAGAGCATTGTTTCAGAAGGGTACAGAATTGGTTTCAAGTTGAGACCTCCTGCAAAGAGATTTTTTCTTTCCCGTGTCCCAGTAAATCCAGTAAAAGCTCAAGCATTTCTGAAATGTGTTTCAGATCTAGAGTTGACTGGAGTAATTATGCCAGTTCCAGTTCCGGAACAGGGGATGGGGTTTTATTCAAATCTCTTCATTGTACCAAAGAAGGAGAATTCTTTCAGACCAGTTCTGGATCTAAAAATTTTGAATCGTTATGTAAGGATACCAACATTCAAGATGGTAACTGTAAGGACTATCTTACCTTTTGTTCAGCAAGGGAATTATATGTCCACAATAGATTTACAGGATGCATATCTGCATATTCCGATTCATCCAGATCATTATCAGTTCCTGAGATTCTCGTTTCTGGACAAGCATTAC
The DNA here is from genome assembly GCF_027579735.1 of Bombina bombina. Classification (NCBI taxonomy): domain Eukaryota; kingdom Metazoa; phylum Chordata; class Amphibia; order Anura; family Bombinatoridae; genus Bombina; species Bombina bombina. The sequence goes on along the minus strand of NC_069501.1, from coordinate 436,911,037 downwards.
CAGTTTGTGGCTCTGCCGTTTGGCCTAGCTACAGCTCCAAGAATTTTTACAAAGGTTCTCGGTGCCCTGCTGTCTGTAATCAGAGAACAGGGTATTGTGGTATTTCCTTATTTGGACGATATCTTGGTACTTGCTCAGTCTTTACATTTAGCAGAATCTCATACGAATCGACTTGTGTTGTTTCTTCAAGATCATGGTTGGAGGATCAATTTACCAAAAAGTTCTTTGATTCCTCAGACAAGGGTAACCTTTCTGGGTTTCCAGATGGATTCAGTGTCCATGACTCTGTCTTTAACAGACAAGAGACGTCTAAAATTGATTTCAGCTTGTCGAAACCTTCAGTCACAATCATTCCCTTCGGTAGCCTTATGCATGGAAATTCTAGGTCTTATGACTGCTGCATCGGACGCGATCCCCTTTGCTCGTTTTCACATGCGACCTCTTCAGCTCTGTATGCTGAAGCAATGGTGCAAGGATTACGAAGATATCTCAATTAATATCTTTAAAACCGATTGTTCGACACTCTCTAACATGGTGGACAGATCACCATCGTTTAATTCAGGGGGCTTCTTTTGTGCTTCCGACCTGGACTGTAATTTCAACAGATGCAAGTCTCACAGGTTGGGGAGCTGTGTGGGGATCTCTGATGGCACAAGGAGTTTGGGAATCTCAGGAGGTGAGATTACCGATCAATATTTTGGAACTCCGTGCAATTTTCAGAGCTCTTCAGTTTTGGCCTCTGCTGAAGAGAGAATCGTTCATTTGTTTTCAGACAGACAATGTCACAACTGTGGCATACATCAATCATCAAGGAGGGACTCACAGTCCTCTGGCTATGAAAGAAGTATCTCGAATTTTGGTTTGGGCGGAATCCAGCTCCTGTCTAATCTCTGCGGTTCATATCCCAGGTGTAGACAATTGGGAAGCGGATTATCTCAGTCGCCAAGCGTTGCATCCGGGCGAATGGTCTCTTCACCCAGAGGTATTTCTTCAGATTGTTCAAATGTGGGAACTTCCAGAAATAGATCTGATGGCGTCCCATCTAAACAAGAAACTTCCCAGGTATCTGTCCAGATCCCGGGATCCTCAGGCGGAGGCAGTGGATGCATTATCACTTCCTTGGAAGTATCATCCTGCTTATATCTTTCCGCCTCTAGTTCTTCTTCCAAGAGTAATCTCCAAGATTCTGAAGTAATGCTCGTTTGTTCTGCTGGTAGCTCCGGCATGGCCTCACAGGTTTTGGTATGCGGATCTTGTCCGGATGGCCTCTTGCCAACCGTGGACTCTTCCGTTAAGACCAGACCTTCTGTCACAAGGTCCTTTTTTCCATCAGGATCTGAAATCCTTAAATTTAAAGGTATGGAGATTGAACGCTTGATTCTTGGTCAAAGAGGTTTCTCTGACTCTGTGATTAATACTATGTTACAGGCTCGTAAATCTGTATCTCGAGAGATATATTATAGAGTCTGGAAGACTTATATTTCTTGGTGTATTTCTCATCATTTTTCCTGGCATTCTTTTAGAATACCGAGAATTTTACAGTTCCTTCAGGATGGTTTAGATAAGGGTTTGTCCGCAAGTTCTTTGAAAGGACAAATCTCTGCTCTTTCTGTTCTTTTTCACAGAAAGATTGCTATTCTTCCTGATATTCATTGCTTTGTACAAGCTTTGGTTCGTATAAAACCTGTCATTAAGTCAATTTCTCCTCCTTGGAGTTTGAATTTGGTTCTGGGAGCTCTTCAAGCTCCTCCGTTTGAACCTATGCATTCATTGGACATTAAATTACTTTCTTGGAAAGTTTTGTTCCTTTTGGCCATCTCTTTTGCCAGAAGAGTTTCTGAATTATCTGCTCTTTCTTGTGAGTCTCCTTTTCTGATTTTTCATCAGGATAAGGCGGTGTTGCGAACTTCTTTTGAATTTTTACCTAAAGTTGTGAATTCCAACAACATTAGTAGAGAAATTGTGGTTCCTTCATTATGTCCTAATCCTAAGAATTCTAAGGAGAAATCGTTGCATTCTTTGGATGTTGTTAGAGCTTTGAAATATTATGTTGAAGCTACGAAATCTTTTCGTAAGACTTCTAGTCTATTTGTTATCTTTTCCGGTTCTAGAAAAGGCCAGAAAGCTTCTGCCATTTCTTTGGCATCTTGGTTGAAATCTTTAATTCATCTTGCCTATGTTGAGTCGGGTAAAATTCCGCCTCAGAGGATTACAGCTCATTCTACTAGGTCAGTTTCTACTTCCTGGGCGTTTAGGAATGAAGCTTCGGTTGACCAGATATGCATAGCAGCGACTTGGTCCTCTTTGCATACTTTTACTAAATTCTACCATTTTGATGTATTTTCTTCTTCTGAAGCAGTTTTTGGTAGAAAGGTACTTCAGGCAGCGGTTTCAGTTTGAATCTTCTGCTTATGTTTTTCGTTAAACTTTATTTTGGGTGTGGATTATTTTCAGCAGGAATTGGCTGTCTTTATTTTATCCCTCCCTCTCTAGTGACTCTTGTGTGGAAAGATCCACTTCTTGGGTAGTCATTATCCCATACGTCACTAGCTCATGGACTCTTGCTAATTACATGAAAGAAAACATAATTTATGTAAGAACTTACCTGATAAATTCATTTCTTTCATATTAGCAAGAGTCCATGAGGCCCGCCCTTTTTTTGTGGTGGTTATGATTTTGTATAAAGCACAATTATTCCAATTCCTTATTTTATATGCTTTCGCACTTTTTTATCACCCCACTTCTTGGCTATTCGTTAAACTGAATTGTGGGTGTGGTGAGGGGTGTATTTATAGGCATTTTGAGGTTTGGGAAACTTTGCCCCTCCTGGTAGGAATGTATATCCCATACGTCACTAGCTCATGGACTCTTGCTAATATGAAAGAAATGAATTTATCAGGTAAGTTCTTACATAAATTATGTTTTTTAGACCCTCACACATGCATCTGTATGCCCTGTTCTCAAAAAACAACTGCGCATTAATGGCGCGAAAATGAGGCTCAGTCTATAACTAGAAAGGCCCCCTGACTGAAAAAGGTGTCCAACACAGTGCCTGCCATTTTATAAGCGTTCCCCAAGATTATAAATGCCAATTGTTAGCCTAAATCTGAATAATATGCCCAAATAAAGCAATCGATTTAGCCCATAAAAATGTCTACCAGTTTTTTAGCCCATATTAAGCCCTTTATTCTGTTTGTTTGACTAAGAATGAGGGGAAATGACAGCCTTCCAGCATTACACAGTCTTGTTAGAAATATGGCTAGTCATACCTTAAGCAGAAAAGTCTGCTAACTGTTTCCCCCAACTGAAGTTACTTCATCTCAACAGTCCTATGTGGAAACAGCAACCGATTTTAGTTACTGTCTGCTAAAATCATCTTCCTCTTACAAACAGAAATCTTCATCCTTTTCTGTTTCAGAGTAAATAGTACATACCAGCACTATTTTAAAATAACAAACACTTGATAGAAGAATAAAAACTACATTTAAACACCAAAAAACTCTTAACCATCTCCGTGGAGATGTTGCCTGTGCAACGGCAAAGAGAATGACTGGGGTGGGCGGAGCCTAGGAGGGATCATGTGACCAGCTTTGCTGGGACTCTTTGCCATTTCCTGTTGGGGAAGAGAATATCCCACAAGTAAGGATGACGCCGTGGACCGGACACACCAATGTTGGAGAAAACATAAGTGAATAAAGTCCATATCCAATAAATGTGTTCCACATCTATAAAATCCACATCTAAATAAAATCAAATATACATAGAAAGTACAACTTGCATTAAAGAAATTTCATCTCTATTCCCAATGGAATCAAATGTCAGTGTGCCCTTTTACAAGGCAACACATAGAATATGTTACTGTATATTGTTTAGATAATTCCACATATCGTCCTGGGAGAGATCCGGTGAATCATATATTTATATATTTATATATTTATCAGGGCTACTAGTGGGCACCAAACTAGCGAGTGACTCGCCTTGGAATAGGGGTGGTGGGAGCATGAGCCCAGCCCACTCTCATGGCACCCTGCTCAGTGCTCCAATACCATGTGGCAGAAGAAGGATGTCTGCACCCAATGGTGTATGGCCGCCATCTTATCATCAGATCAAAAACTACCCTTTACTTAGTCTGTTAGACCCATGGTGGGTTACAGAAGAAATACTAATCTTAGAGATCTTCTAGTAAATCAGATCCGAAAGCCAGTTATGCAGTCCCACAAAAACTTCAAAATAGGGGATGTTTCCAATGTCTGGGGTGTATCACCTGTAATGCCATGATCTCAACAAGGACTTTCCACCATCCACACAATAATAAAATTAAAATATACGTCATTCAATAACGTGTACCACTACACATGTAGTGTACCTCTTGGTATGCCCATGTTCTGCTTTCTACGTGGGTAAGACCCAGGGCACCATGAGAGAGAGGATGGCTAACCATCGTTTGGCCATCAGTCAGGCCTTGGATAACGGACAGTCCGAACAACCAGTGGCACGACACTGTCTTGTTGAAGGTCACTCTGTTTCATCCATAAGGATCATACTAATTGATCACATTCCGAAGTTGGAGAGAGGGGGTGATAGAAACAAACTGTTGCTCAAACGTGAAGCAGAATGGATCTATTGACTGGGAACCATTCACCCAGGAGGACTGAATTCAGTTCCAGATTTCAGGGCCATGATCTAAGTGATGGCACCAGAAACCTACTAGGGTGCGTGAGCTGGGTAGGGTTGTGTACATGTGGCGTGAGGGCGGCCATACACCGCTGGGTGCAGACATCCTTCTTGGGCCACATGGTATTGGAGCACTGAGCAGCGTGCCATGAGAGTGGGCCTGGCTCATGCTTCTACCACCCTTATTCCAAGGTGAGTCACTCACTAGTTTGGTGCCCACTAGTAGCCCTTATAAATATATAAATATATAAAATTATGATTCACCGGATCTCTCCCAGGACGATATGTGGAATTATCTAAACAATATACAGTAACATATTCTATGTGTTGCCTTGTAAAAGGGCACACTGACATTTGATTCCATTGGGAATAGAGCTGAAATTTCTTTAATGCAAGTTGTACTTTCTATGTATATTTGATTTGATTTTAGATCTGGATTTTATAGATGTGGAACACATTTATTGGATATGGACTTTATTCACCTATGTTTTTTCCTTACCACACATGCAGGCTTATGTATGGTTTGAAGTGCCAGCCAGCAATATTTGGCATATTACATGTACACTATACTACAATAGTGTAACATGTTTCTATTTATGATGCACGGTTTTTGTGATTCACTTTTTGTAATACACATGTCTCTTAGGCGAGATGGTTTGTATCTATGCAATTATAAGTATCCCAAACCATGATACTGAGAGACATGGAATTAGAATTGAAGGGCTATATAAATGGTGCAATGTGTATCTATTAACCTTTACTACATTGGGTTGGATACTATTTTGACACATTATGACACTGGTATACTTTCTGTATGCACATATAATAGCTATTTTAGATTTATCTACGTATTGCTAATTTTTAAAGTGCAGTGATTTAATAGCTACATTGACACATTATATTGGAACCAGGCTTAATTCATGCGTTCACTTAGACTGCACATTTTTTTTATATAGAGCACCAGATACACTGTTAAGATGTCAACTCTGGTTGCTAAGCAATGAGAATGCCCTCAATATGGGCCAATCACTGTAGACTTGGCCACTTCCGGTTTGGCAACATAACATAAGATGTCTTTACCGGACTCATCTTATATTCACACAAGACCAAGTGAGGTTCTAGTTGCACAATAGCAAACACAATCATTTAATTTATGAGCCCTAATGCTGCTTTTTGGTATAAACAGCAGTAGAGAAATTATTTATTTTTTTGCAATACCCGAAATGGATCTACTTCCGGTTTCCACTCACACACTTCCATAATACACTATAGGACACAGATGTGCTTTGTAAGTATTGTTATTTGATGATTGTTCACATTATATAATTCTGTGTATTTGTCACTTTTGTTTATTCTGAGGAAGGGGTCAGTTTGAACCTCGAAACGTCAATTAAAGTTAAGTTGCCTTTTTGGTTAACCCACAAGTAAGAAGTCCTGTGAGTGCTTTCTTTCACTTCAAATACTTATATATAAATACATGTGTGTATATATATATATATATATATAATATATATATATATATAATATATATATAATATATATATAATATATATATATACATATATACATACACACACACATATATATCCATCTTCCGACATGTATATGCATGTGTATGTATATGTAAAAGCACTTTGCCTGAGACCTGATATCTCTGAGCCCTTATAACTTTTTGTGCAATATTTTTTTTGAATAATTTTATTATATAGTGTTGTTATGAGTGTAACTGTACTTTGTAATGTGTTTTTTATGTGTTTTGTGATAATTTTTTTGTTTTTTGCGAAACAGTTAACCAAAGCTCTGAGGATGCATTAATCAATTAAACGTTTGCGCTTCATTTGCAATCTGGTCCTTGGTTTATAATAATTTCAATAACAGTTTAAACAAAACCTTTTTCATACTATTATATTTTTATTTTATTACACGTAAATAGAGCTCTTTCATATACATTATAGAATTTAAGTTTTATGTCACTGTAAAAATTCTATTCATTCGGGAGTTCAGATTGAGTCTGAAGAGCAGCAAAAGCAACGGCAACATTTGTCTTGAGGTCCTTGCATCAAAGGAGTTAATCGTTTCATTAGTAAAAGGATCCTAGAGTACATTCAGGCTTTTATGTTTACAAAGAGATTTTTCAAAATCTAATTAAACCAGTGCACTCAAATACAAACTGGGATGTTGCCTACTGTTGATGTTCTACATGCATTAATTGCACATCTGATGGTGCCACCTAACAGTGTGAAAGCTTCAATTTATGTACAAATCAATTACCCATGCAAATTATCAAAGTCTCAATCATTTCATTAACACAAAACAGTTGATGGAATGTATTAAATAAAAAAAACAACATATTTAAAGGGCAAATGCGTTAGAGCATCAGTCCATGATAGACTCACCTCTTAGAGAGGCTACAGCTGCTCAGAATTTTATGCCAGGAGGGTGCCAACCATTTATTGTAAAGCTTTAAATATATGGTTACTGTCATCAAATATTAGACTTAGAAGCAGCTAAAAAGTAGAATTATTATAAATGTTTTGCATGTAAAAAAAAGGGTAATAGGATTATTATTTTTTTACCACCTATCTTAGATATCCCCAGCACATGAAAGTGATCTAGGGATGTAATTATAGTTATTATAAACTCAGAGCCATGGATAGTCCTTAAAATAATGCACCTAATAGACCAAATACATTTGTAAACAATTGTTTCATTTTCTTCTCTCTTTCTTCAATAGTTCAACAGTTTTCTGTAAGTATGGGTGAGCCAAGGGCAATTGCTGTCAGGTGAAGAAATAGTTTACTGTCTTGCACTGCTCTTGAAGGGAAGGGGTTAATAGCATGCTCCTCATAAAGGTGTCAAGTCATGAAACTTAGGACACAATTAATTTAGAAGCCAAGAAATGAAACAAGAGGTTAAACATCTATATCAGGTACTTGAACCTCTACTTATCATCAATTAAACCAATAATTTAATTGTCTTTAGGAAATAGCTTGACAAGGCTCTTTGATGAGGATTTTCAAAGGGATAGTCAATGTTTTGTTTTTTCTTGATACCTTTTTCTATGTGCTTTTACACCTTGCTTTTCCATTTCTTTTATGTTCTTTGTAGATTGGTGTCTGTTGTTTTCCTTCCACCCCTTGATTACAAGGGTAAAAAAGCAGTGCTTCACCTGTTTTTTTTTTTTTTTTTTTTAATATTTATTTACACAAACAAAGTGTACACGTAACAGAAATCCATCTCTTTCTGCCTCACAGGGCTGGGTATAACGTATTATAGAACAAAACAAAGCATTTAACAACACAAAATTGATTCATTTTGGCGAATTGCCAACCCCCTTGTAAAAAAGATATTGTACACTTATCTGCATCCCCACTCCTATACTTTTCCCTTTTCCTATATTTTTCTCTGATTTGCACAGTTTTTAAATATTAACTATTGTACAACATCCTAGTTCAATATGCAGTCTAACGAGCGCCACTAATGTCCGTGAAAAAAAAAGTCACATAAATTAAATATCTTACAATTCTTCTGTAACAATACCTATATTTGCACCTAAAAAATATTGTTTGATGGCTATGTCTCTTTTATAACCACTAAGGTGAAGACATTTAGCTTGCAAATTAGATCCAGCTTAATCTGGCAAGACCCTGCATTACTCGATTCTGACACAACTAAATTTCACAAACCTAAAATTGCAGCGTCTGCTGCATTAGACTAGCAACAACAAAACAAAAAAAAAAAAAAAGGAAAGGAAATTTTCATTCCCCGACCGTATTCACTCCCTTTCCACCTCTCCCGTATTATACCATATTCGGGGGAAATGACCAGCTAATACCTGTAGTTGCATGTATGTGGTTTCCCTAAAAGGTTTAACCAGCCTAACTTGCGCTTCCACTGGAAGAGATAAAATAAATGGTTCCCATTGACTAAAGAACCTGGCTAACCTTTCTTCCGAAAGGTCTTGCAAGTTCCACTGTTCTTGTGTAAAGTGAATCATCAGAGCATTTTTAAGCTCCTTTAACTTAGGTGCTAATTTTGCCTTCCAAGCTCTCAATATTATATTACGGCCAAGAAATATAGTCTGATTAATTAATTTGAGATTTCTAGGGGCAGTGTGTGGATTCACTAAAAAAAATATCTGCCTTGACTGAAAATGAAAATCTATCTTAAGAGAGGACTGAATCCAGTGCTCTACCCTGCGCCAAAATTTAACAATCATAGGACAGCTCCAGAAGCAATGTAGTATATCAGCACTATGAGAAGAACATTTAGGACACAACATCTGTACCTTATACCACTAATAAAGGCTAATTTAATTTGAGTCTCTCTCCAAGACGTCAGTACCCAGCTTTTTTCCAATTATTTTGAAAGTATTCTCAATTACCTGACTGTTCACCTCGGGAAAAAACCTATTCCATTTTGCAGCTATGAACTCTCTTTGAAGAATAGAAGGTCCCTGATTCAAAAAGTTGTAAAATGGCGCTATAGAATGAAGGCCTCCTTGGAAGTTATTAATTTTAACTTGGAGTACCGGAAGAGCCCATTCTATTCCATAATATTGCTTTAACTCAAAAAAGGCTTCACCTGTTTATATGGTAGCAGATGTAATGTGGATGGAGTTGATAAACCTGTAGGCAACGTCAGGTGGTTTAGGAGTGTTTCCAGGATGTCCATGGTATGGTATGGTGGGATAACCCAAGAGAGGCAGAAAATAAGCACCTTCACTCAATGAGGGTGTAGTCTTAATGACTGGGGTGTTTTTGGACCACTGTAAACCACATAGAACAACCACTGAATACACCATAGAGGAGCATGGAGAGGCATTGGACTTGATTCAATAGAAACCATTACTCCCACACAATTTGAAAGAAGTGGATTTTTTTTTTTTACCAGACCCTTATTTAATTTACAAGTTGCAAATCTTTATGGAGTCCACATACTGGGTAGTGTAGGTAAACAAACTCCTGAGTATACCTCTAGAACACCCTAGAACACTTATAGAAAGTCCCTAGTTTGTGTGCGAGATTGTCAAGACCCCTTTTTTACTACCATAAATAAACAGGCATGCAATATCTTAAAATGACAAACATTCACATAAACACATTTATAAGGTATTGCTGTTAGAATTATTAGTTATTTCATGTAATTGGCAAGAGTCCATGAGCTAGTGACATATGGGATATACAATCCTATCAGTAGGGGCAAAGTTTCCCAAACCTCAAAATGCCTATAAATACACCCCTCACCACACCCACAATTCAGTTTTACAAACTTTGCCTCCTATGGAGGTGGAGAAGTAAGTTTGTGCTAAGATTTCTACATTGATATGCGCTTCTCAGCATTGTTGAAGCCCGATTCCTCTCAGAGTACCGTAATTGTCAGAGGGACGTGAAGGGAGTATCACTTATTGAATATGATGATTTCCCTAACGGGGGTCTATTTCATAGGTTCTCTGTTATCGGTCGTAGAGATTAATCTCCTACCTCCCTTTTCAGATCGACAATATACTCTCAATTTACCATTACCTCTACTAATAACTGTTTCAGTACTGGTTTGGCTATCTGCTATATGTGGATGGGTGTCTTTTGGTAAGTATGTTTTTAATTACTTAAGACACCTCAGCTATGGTTTGACACTTTATGCATTTATATAAAGTTCTAAATATATGTATTGTACTTATATTTGCCTTGAGTCAGGTTCATGTATTTCCTTCTGCAGACTGTCAGTTTCATATTTGGGAAATATTAACATCTTTTAAAGAAATTTTTTTCTTACCTGGGGTTTAGTCTTTTTTCAATTGACTACTTCTTGCAAATTGCGGGCATCATTAGGCCCATGGGTGCGTCAAATGCTTAACTTTATTGCGTCATTCTTGGCGCGAAAATATTTTTGGCGCAGAAAAATACGTCTATGACGCAACTTCGTCATTTCCGGCGTCATACCTTTCATACGGTTGCGTCATTAGTGACGCAAGTGTGTCCTTTCCATTTTTTTTGGCGACAAAAAAGTTTACGTTGCGTTGTGCGTCATACTTGGCGCCAAACTTTTTCATTATTTCAATACCCCATTGATGTTTGCCTCTTGCTTTTTTCTCTATCAGAGGCCTATGCTATTTGCATTTTTTCCCAATACTGAAACTGTCATATAAGGAAATAGATAATTTTGCTTTATATGTTGTTTTTTCTCTTACACTTTGCAAGATGTCTCAATCTGATCCTGCCTCAGAAGTTTCTGCTGGAACATTGCTGCCTGACATCGGTTCTACCAAAGCTAAGTGCATTTGTTGTAAAATTGTAGAAATTATCTCGCCGAATGTCATTTGTAATTGTTGTCATGATAAACTTTTACTTGCAGATAGTGTATCCATCACTAATAGTACATTGCCTGTTGCAGTTCCTTCAACTTCTAATGTGTATGATATACCTGTAAATTTTAAAGACTTTGTTTCTGATTCTATCTTGAAGGCTTTGTCTGCATTTCCACCTTCTAATAAATGTAAAAGGTCTTTTAAAACTTCTCATTTAGTTGAGGAAATTTCAAATGAGCAACAACATAATTTATCCTCTTCTGATGAGGATCTATCTAATACAGAAGATCCTTCCTTAGACATTGACACTGACAAATCTACTTATTTATTTAAAATAGAGTATATGCGTTCTTTATTACAAGAAGTGTTAATTACTTTGGATATTGAGGTAACCAGTCCTCTTGATGTTCAGTCTAATAAACGTTTAAATGCTGTTTTTAAACCTCCTGTGGTTTCTCCAGGGGTTTTTCCTATTCCTGAGGCTATTTCTGATATGATTTCTAAGGAATGGAATAAGCCAGGTACTTCTTTTATTCCTTCTTTAAGGTTTAAAAAAATTTTAACAAGCAAAATCTATAGAGTTTTGGGAAAAAAATCCCCAAAGTTGATGGGTCTATTTCTACTGTTGCTAAACGTACCACTATTCCTATGGAAGATAGTACTTCCTTTAAGGATCCTTTAGACAGGAAGCTTGAATCTTATCTAAGGAAGGCCTATTTATATTCAGGTCATCTTCTCAGACCTGCAATTTCCTTGGCTAATGTTGCGGTTGAATCAACTTTCTGGTTGGAGAATTTAGAGCAACAGGAATTGGATTCTGACTTATCTAGCATCGTTCGCTTACTGATATATGCTAATCATTTTATTTGTGATGCCATTTTTGATATTATCAAAATTGATGTTAGATCCATGTCTTTAGCTATATTAGCTAGAAGAGCTTTGTGGCTTAAATCTTGGAATGCTGATATGACATCTAAATCTAGATTACTATCTCTTTCTTTCCAAGGTAATAATTTATTTGGTTCTTAGTTGGATTCTATTATTTCAACTGTCACTGGGGGAAAGGGAGTTTTTCTGCCTCAGGATAACAAACCTAAGGGTAAATCTAAGGCTTCTAATCATTTTCGTTCCTTTCGTCAGAATAAGGAACAAAAACTTAATCCTCCCCCCAAGGAATCTGCTTCCAATTGGAAGCCTTCCTCAAATTGGAATAAATCCAAGCCATTTAGGAAACCAAAGTCAGCCCCTAAGTCCACATGAAGGTGCGGCCCTCATTCCAGCTCAGCTGGTAGGGGGCAGATTAAGGTTTTTCAAGGATATTTGGATAAAATCTGTCCAAAATCAATGGATTCAGAGCATTGTCTCTCAATGGTATCGAATAGGATTCAGAGTAAGACCTCCTGTGAGAAGATTTTTTCTCTCATGTATCCCAGCAAATCCAGTAAAAGCTCAGGCTTTCCTGAAGTATGTTTCAGACCTGGAGTCTTCAGGGGTAATCATGCCAGTTCCTCTTCAGGAACAAGGTTTGGGGTTTTATTCAAATCTATTCATTGTCCCAAAGAAGGAAAATTTATTCAGACCAGTTCTGGATCTGAAAATTTTGAATCGTTATGTAAGAGTACCAACTTTCAAGATGGTGACTATAAAGACTATTCTGCCTTTTGTTCAGCAAGGACATTATATGTCCACAATAGACTTGCAGGATGCATACCTTCATATTCCTATTCATCCAGAACATTATCAGTTTCTGAGATTCTCTTTTCTAAACAAGCATTACCAATTTGTTGCTCTTCCATTTGGCCTAGCAACAGCTCCAAGAATCTTTTCAAAGGTTCTGGGTGCCCTACTCTCTGTAATCAGAGAACAGGGTATTGCGGTGTTTCCTTATTTGGACGATATCTTGGTACTAGCTCAGTCTTTACGCACTGCAGAATCTCACACAAATCAACTAGTGTTGTTTGTTCCGAAACATGGTTGGAGGATCAATTTACCAAAAAGTTTCTTGATTCCTCAGACAAGGGTCACCTTTTTAGGTTTCTCGATAGATTCAGTGTACATGACTCTGTCTCTAACAGACAAGGGACGTTTAAAATTGGTTGCAGCCTGCCGGTACCTTTAGTCTCAGTCATTCCCTTCAGTGGCTATGTGCATGGAAGTTTTAGGTCTTATGACTGCAGCATCAGACGCAATACCCTTTGCTCGTTTTCACATGAGACCTCTACAGCTTTGTATGCTGAATCAATGGTGCAGGGATTATACAAAGATATCACAATTAATATCCTTAAAGTCCAATGTACGACACTCTCTGACATGGTGGATAGATCACCATCGTTTAGTTCAAGGGGCTTCTTTTGTTTGGCAAACCTGGACTGTGATCACAACAGATACGAGTCTTTCAGGTTGGGGAGCTGTTTGGGGATCTCTGACAGCACAATGGGTTTGGAAATCTCAAGAGGCGAGATTACCAATAAATATTTTAGAACTCCGTGCATTTCTCAGAGCTCTTCAGTTTTGGCCTCTGTTAAAGAGAGAACCATTCATTTGTTTTCAGACAGATAATATCACAACAGTTGCATATGTCAATCATCAGGGTGGGACTCACAGTCCCCAAGCTATGAAAGAAGTATCTCGGATACTTACTTGGGCGGAATCCAGCTCCTGTCTAATCTCTGCGGTACATATCCCAGGTGTAGACAATTGGGAGGCGGATTATCTCAGCCGCCAGACTTTACATCCAGGGAAGTGGTCTCTCCATCCAGATGTGTTTTCTCAGATTGTTCAGATGTGGGGTCTTCCAGAGATAGATCTCATGGCCTCTCATCTAAACAAGAAACTTCCCAGATACCTGTCCAGGTCCAGGGATGTTCAGGCGGAAGCAGTGGATGCGCTGACACTTCCTTGGTGTTATCATCCTGCTTACATTTTCCCGCCTCTAGTTCTCCTTTCAAGAGTGATCTCCAAAATCATCATGGAACAATCATTTGTGTTGCTGGTGGCTCCAGCATGTCCTCAAAGGTTTTGGTATGCGGATCTGGTTTGGATGTCCAGTTGCCCGTCTTGGCCACTTCCATTACGGCCAGACCTATTATCTCAAGGTCCGTTTTTCCATCAGGATCTAAAATCATTAAATTTGAAGGTATGGAAATTGAACGCTTAGTACTAAGTCATAGAGGTTTCTCTGACTCAGTGATCAATACTATGTTACAAGCTCGTAAATCTGTCTCTAGAAAGATTTATTATAGAGTTTGGAAGACTTACATTTCATGGTGTTCTTCTCATAAATTCTCCTGGCATTCTTTTAGAATTCCTAGAATTTTACAGTTTCTTCTGGATGGTTTGGATAAGGGTTTGTATGCAAGTTCCTTGAAAGGACACATCTCAGCTCTTTCTGTTTTATTTCACAGAAAGATTGCTATACTTCCTGATATACACCGTTTTGTACAGGCTTTAGTTCGTATTAAGCCTGTTATTAAATTAATTTCTCCTTCTTGGAGTCTTAATTTGGTTCTGAAGGCTTTACAGGCTCCTCCTTTTAAACCTATGCATTCTTTGGACATTAAACTACTTTCTTGGAAAGTGTTGTTCCTTTTGGCCATCTCTTCTACTAGAAGAGTTTCTGAGTTATCTGCTCTTTCTTTTGAGTCTCCTTTTCTGATTTTTCATCAGGATAAGGCAGTTCTGCGGACTTCTTTTCAATTTTTACCTAAGGTTGTGAATTCTAACAACATTAGTAGAGAAATTGTAGTCCCTTCCTTGTGTCCTAATCCTAAGAATTCTTTGGAAAGATCCTTACATTCTTTGGATGTGGTAAGAGCTTTGAAATATTATGTGGAAGCTACTAAAGATTTCAGGAAGACTTCCAGTCTATTTGTTTTATTTTCTGGTCCTAGGAAAGGTCAGAAGGCTTCTGCTATTTCCTTGGCTTCTTGGTTGAAACTTTTGATTCATCAAGCTTATTTGGAGTTGGGTCAGGCCCCGCCTCAGAGAATTACAGCTCATTCTACTAGATCAGTCTCCACTTCATGGGCTTTTAAGAATGAAGCTTCAGTTGAAAAGATTTGCAAAGCGGCAACTTGGTCCTCTTTGCATACATTTACTAAATTCTACCATTTTGATGTATTTGCTTCTTCGGAAGCAGTTTTTGGTAGAAAAGTTCTTCAGGCAGCTGTTTCAGTTTGATTCTTCTGCTTTTGAGTTAAGTTTTTTTCTTTCAAAAATGAAAATAAACTTACTTTTTTTGGGTTGTGGATTAATTTTTTCAGCGGAATATGGCTGTTTTTATTTTTATTCCCTCCCTCTCTAGTGACTCTTGAGTGGAGATCCACATCTTGGGTATTGATATCCCATATGTCACTAGCTCATGGACTCTTGCCAATTACATGAAAGAAAACATAATTTATGTAAGAACTTACCTGATAAATTCATTTCTTTCATTTTGGCAAGAGTCCATGAGGCCCACCCTTTTTATGGTGGTTATGATTTTTAGTGTAAAGCACAATTATTTCCAAATTTCCTTTATTGATGCTTTCTACTCCTTTCTTTATCACCCCACTGCTCGGCTATTCGTTAAACTGAATTGTGGGTGTGGTGAGGGGTGTATTTATAGGCATTTTGAGGTTTGGGAAACTTTGCCCCTCCTTGTAGGAATGTATATCCCATATGTCACTTGCTCATGGACTCTTGCCAATATGAAAGAAATTAATTTATCAGGTAAGTTCTTACATAAATTATGTTTTTTCCACGTTGCTAGGGATTCACATATGTTATTGTGTATTGGGTACATTATGCTACTAAAGCATTAATGGCACCAGCTAATGAAGCTGTGAAAAATATAGAAAATGATCTCACCTTTACAACAAAGCCATGGGCAACCTTACAAACATCTATGCCCAATAAGATACTGAGGCCCATTTATCAAGCTCCGTATGGAGCTTGTGGGCTTGTGTTTCTGGTGAGTCTTCAGACTCAACAGAAACAGCAGTTATGAAGCAGTTGTCAAAAGGCCGCTGCTCCATAACCTGTCCGCCTGCTCTGAGCAGGCGGACAGACATTGCCACAATGAGTACGATCGGGTTGATTGACACCTCCCTGCTGGCAGCCGATTGGCTGTGAGTCTGCAGGGGGTGGCGTGGCACCAGCAGCTCTTGTGAGCTGCTGGTGCAATGCTGAATACGGAGAGCGTATTGCTCTCCGCATTCAGCGAGGTCTTGCGGACCTGATCCGCACTGTCGGAGCAGGTCCGCGAGACCTTTAATAAATAGGCCTCATAGAGTAAGAAAGACAATCAGACCAAAATAGATAGATAGATATAAAATTAGATATTTTAAAACAACTGTAAATTATATGTTTTTGAAGCAGTAAAGGGAATAAAAAAGAAAACCTTATTAGAATAACAGGTTAATTGCACATTTCATTAAAATATAAGGATATTATTTTTAAATTATATTAAACTGCTATAGTGAAAAAAAGGAATAATGCTTCAGATAGTTATTAAAATAAAATAAATATTGACTAAACCATTTGCATACAACAATATAGATTTTAACAGGTCTGGGTCAATTTGTTGGAAATTCATGTCATTATTTTGCTTAATAATTTCATTAAAAATTGCATAATCATGGAAGGTCAACCCTTTTAGAGAATCTAATCATTAACTCATATGAAATAGAGAGAATACTCATGTATAAATCATGCAGGGTGAACAGCATTTTCTCATTCTGAGATAGCTCATTTGTTTGTGATTACTGAGGAATGTTTTAATCTCTTTGTATATAGTTAAAGGGACATGAAACCAAAATATTTTCTTTCCTGACTCAGACGGAGCATGTAATTTTAAACAACTTTCAAATTGACTTCTATTAAGAATTTTGATTCCTTCTCTTGGTATCCTTTATTGAAGGTGCAGCAATGTACTACTGGGAACTAGCTGCACACATCTGTAAACCAATGACAAGAGGCATATATGTTCAGCCGCCAATCAGCAGCTAGTTCCCAGCTCCTTAGCCTACCTAGGTTATCCTTTTAAACAAAGGATATCTAGAGAAAAAAAGAAAATTAGATCACAGAAGTACGTTGGAAAGTTGTTTAAAATTGTATGCTATATCTGATTAATGAAATATTTTATTGGGGATTTACGTCTCTTTAAAAGGACATTAAAATCTTGGCAAATTAGTTTGTATGAAGAGTACATTAAATTTCTTTCATTGTTAGCATAGAGTTAGATTACAATGGACTTGGAACAAACAGTTTTGTGCTAGCGCAATCGCCCTTTACACTTCAATCCTTTCTGTGATCTCTGAGCTGTGGTTAACTGTTTTCCGAAACAAAAAAGTTGCACAAAACACAAAAAATACACTACCAACTACACTTACACTCATATTAACACTGTCTAATAAAAATTATTTTTAAAAAATATTGCAAAAAAAAGTTATAAGGACTCAAAGATATGAGATCTTGGGTGTTAGAAAAAAATGCGAATGTTCTATGTAGTTTGCGAGATGGGTGTTTTTTTTTTCCATTGACTTCTATGGATAATGCGAAAAGGCGATAGAGTTTGTGTGATCTCGGGGGAATACATGCATGACCTTGCAAAAACTTAAAGGTACAGTCTACACCAGAATTTTTATTGTTTGAAAAGATAGATAGATAATCCCTTTATTACCCATTCCCTATTTTTGCATAACCACCACAGTTGTAATAATACACTTTTTTACCTCTGTGATCACCTTGTATCTAAGCCTCTGCAAACTGCCCCCTTATTTCAGTTCTTTTGACAGAAATCCATTTTAACCAATCAGAGCTTGCTCACTGGAATGCCACGTGGGTGTCAGGACCTCTGTTACTGTTGCTTTAAACGCCCTTTTGTTTTTCCTGATGATCTGATTGGTTGATATTTCTTTAAGAACCTCCTACTATCTACAGCACATTGCTTAGTAGTTTACAGAAAGTGGCATAGCTACTCCTGCATACCTGAGCTGTCTACAAACTCTCAACATTGATTGCCAAGTTGGAGGTTCGTCTCCTAAAATCTCGATACAGAAGATCATCTGTGTACCGCATACAGATTCAAACTGTTACACTTGGGACTTCCCTGGATACAGTGTTTCTCTTAGCCTAAGAGCAAATCAGCTACAGTTTGTACTGGGACTCATTGTATCTAACCGCAAGTATCTCTATGTACATATATTCCTCTGAAAAGAACAACTACCTGATGTATATTGCTAGACAAACTTACTTTTGACATTCTCTTACAAATTTCTGTAGATCTACCGGAGGCTCCTCCCCAACCCTAACTTTCGGAATCCTCTGAACCAGCTGGGAATGTAATGGAGCAAGAAGCCGTTTACACACGAACACACTGTTCCAACTCCCTGAAGCACAAGGCAATTCCTCTGTAATATAAGATATTCTTATGTGCCAGCAATACACACTAACTCTTTCTAAGCCTCTCACTTACGAATAAGTCTTGGATCCGCTGCAGGGTATGAACTTTTCTCAAGGTTTAATTGTGTCAAGTTCCGGTTTAACAAAATGAACTATCGTTACCTCCTCTTCATGCTGCACAACAACCTCATTTAGTAGCATTACCTTACAGCATTACTAGGATAGAACCTGCTGTGAAAGGATAAGGGTATAACTTAAAGGGCCATAATACCCAAATGTTTAAACACTTGAAAGTGATGCAGCATAGCTGTAAAAAGCTGACTAGAAAATATCTCCTGAACATCTCTATGTAAAAAAGAAAGATATTTTACCTCAAAAGTTCCTCAGTAGCCACCTCCCATTGTAAAGGATTTCTAAGCAGCATTTTAGTGTGTCTGTCCTGGGACATCTGAAGGGATGAGCATCGTGCACTCTCATCTTATTTCACCAATCAGGTAAAGGAAGTTTACAATGAAATCTCATGAGAGTCAAGTCAAATCTCATGAGATCACAGTAAAAGTTCATGACCTCAGCACTGCTGATGCTGATTGGCTGCTGTTCATTTCTTCATTTTTTTAAATTTTTTACCTGCAGCTGGGAGCAGTTGAGTATAACTTTTTACACAGAACTTACTCTGCTGAGCTGAGGAGATTGTGAGGTAAAATAGCTTCCTTTTTTACATAGAGATGCTCAGGTGATATTTTCCTGTCAGCTTTTTACAGTTATACTGCATCAGTTTCAAGTGATTTAACATATGTACCTTTAATATATCTATTAATTCATCACTGTATATTAAAGACTTCCTCTTTATCAATAGAGGTATTGAAATATAACAGTGAAACAACACCTCTCTTTATTCAAAAAGTTTTTGCAATTGTGTTCCTTAAAGGGATATACACATTCCTTACATATTACTAAGCCATAAAAAAAGAAGAAAGGTAACATGGAACCAGCAGACCTACCCCAGATTGTTTATAACCTCTCCCAAAAGGTAGATCAACTTGCCCAAGCTGTACATGATATACAAGTGGTATACCAGTCTCTAAGAAACATAATTAGAGGTTCCATTTCAGTGAAACCTGCTCAGCAAGACTTACCCCCAGAACCACAAGTCTCTCTTCCTGAGAACTTTTCTGGGAACAGAAAGTTTTACAGGCAGTTCAAAAATTCCTGTCAGCTGCTATGCAATCTTAAACCCAGAACCTATCCTACCGAGAGAATAAAAGTGTTAAGTACCATTTCATTCCTGAGAGGGGAACCCAGAACCTGGGCAGATAACCTTTGTGAGTCTGATAACCCTCTATTAGGATCCATAGAGGATTTCTTCTCTTCTATGGACTAACTGTACCAGGATATGGATGTGCAATTAACAGCAGAAGCCTCCATGAGGAATTTAAAACAAGGCAAGAGGCCAGTGGAGGAATACATTACCAAATTCAAAATGTATGCTTCAGATTCACAATGGAAATAAGTAGCACTCCGTAATCAGTTCTGGCTGGGCCTGACAGATACAGGGAGTGCAGAATTATTAGGCAAGTTGTATTTTTGAGGATTAATTTTATTATTGAACAACAACCATGTTCTCAATGAACCCAAAAAACTCATTAATATCAAAGCTGAATATTTTTGGAAGTAGTTTTTAGTTTGTTTTTAGTTTTAGCTATTTTAGTGGGATATCTGTGTGTGCAGGTGACTATTACTGTGCATAATTATTAGGCAACTTAACAAAAAACAAATATATACCCATTTCAATTATTTATTTTTACCAGTGAAACCAATATAACATCTCAACATTCACAAATATACATTTCTGACATTCAAAAACAAATCAGTGACCAATATAGCCACCTTTCTTTGCAAGGACACTCAAAAGCCTGCCATCCATGGATTCTGTCAGTGTTTTGATCTGTTCACCATCAACATTGCGTGCAGCAGCAACCACAGCCTCACAGACACTGTTCAGAGAGGTGTACTGTTTTCCCTCCTTGTAAATCTCACATTTGATGATGGACCACAGGTTCTCAATGGGGTTCAGATCAGGTGAACAAGGAGGCCATGTCATTAGATTTTCTTCTTTTATACCCTTTCTTGCCAGCCACGCTGTGGAGTACTTGGACGCGTGTGATGGAGCATTGTCCTGCATGAAAATCATGTTTTTCTTGAAGGATGCAGACTTCTTCCTGTACCACTGCTTGAAGAAGGTGTCTTCCAGAAACTGGCAGTAGGACTGGGTGTTGAGCTTGACTCCATCCTCAACCCGAAAAGGTCCCACAAGCTCATCTTTGATGATACCAGCCCAAACCAGTACTCCACCTCCACCTTGCTGGCGTCTGAGTCGGACTGGAGCTCTCTGCCCTTTACCAATCCAGCCACGGGCCCATCCATCTGGCCCATCAAGACTCACTCTCATTTCATCAGTCCATAAAACCTTAGAAAAATCATTCTTGAGATATTTCTTGGCCCAGTCTTGACGTTTCAGCTTGTGTGTCTTGTTCAGTGGTGGTCGTCTTTCAGCCTTTCTTACCTTGGCCATGTCTCTGAGTATTGCACACCTTGTGCTTTTGGGCACTCCAGTGATGTTGCAGCTCTGAAATATGGCCAAACTGGTGGCAAGTGGCATCTTGGCAGCTGCACGCTTGACTTTTCTCAGTTCATGGGCAGTTATTTTGCGCCTTGGTTTTTCCACACGCTTCTTGCGACCCTGTTGACTATTTTGAATGAAACGCTTGATTGTTCGATGATCACGCTTCAGAAGCTTTGCAATTTTAAGAGTGCTGCATCCCTCTGCAAGATATCTCACTATTTTTGACTTTTCTGAGCCTGTCAAGTCCTTCTTTTGACCCATTTTGCCAAAGGAAAGGAAGTTGCCTAATAATTATGCACACCTGATATAGGGTGTTGATGTCATTAGACCACACCCCTTCTCATTACAGAGATGCATATCACCTAATATGCTTAATTGGTAGTAGGCTTTCAAGCCTATACAGCTTGGAGTAAGACAATATGCATAAAGAGGATGATGTGGTCAAAATACTAATTTGCCTAATAATTCTGCACTCCCTGTAGTCTCACGGATGAAATTGCCCGATTTGAACTTCCCAAAACTTTGGAAGCCATGATGAGATCAGTAATTAAACTAGACCGTAGGCTTTGTGAGAGACGGGCTGAATGTTTCTCCTCTGAACTCTGACCTTAATCTGTTGGTAGCCCTCCAACAGCACAGGCCCCTTCCACCTCCAAACAACTGGTTGAACCGATGGAGATTGGCATTGTAAGAGGTCCTTTAAAGTTCTGAGGAGAGATTACATAGGAGATCCAAATCTTTATGCATGGATTATGCTAACCCATTGCACACTGTACACGATTGCCCAATACTACAAAAGTATAAAAGAAGTAAGTTTATGTATTTACATTCCTCTGTACAAAATACCAACAACCCATCTTATTGCATTCTATCTCTTTCTCTGCAGTGGGATCTAAAACAGCTGAAAATTGATGGCACCATCGACTCAGGAGCTTATGGGAACTTCATCGATTACCACATTGTAAAATCAAATAAAATTCCACTTATTTTGAAGAAGACCCCCATTTGTGTCCGTGTTTTTGATGGGTCTACAATCACTACTGGTGCTATAACACATCACACCGTACCTTTGTTAGTTTCTGTCTTAGGTCACAATGAACTGTTATCATTTGATGTTTTGCCTTCACCACATTTCCCTAAGCACTTGCTTTTACAAACTTACCCCCAGGTTGACGGATTGCCCTCAGAATACAGCGAATACCGAGACGTATTCAGCAAAACTGAGGCCGAAAATCTCCCACCGCACCGCATATATGATTGCCCTATTGAACTACAGCCAGGCGCGAGCATCCCATACAGACATTTATACCCCCTAAGTCAACCTGAGCGTGACCATCTCAAGCAATACCTGGAAGACAACTTGAGGAAGGGTTTTATCAGAGCATCAACTTCCCCAGCTGGAGCAGGCATTTTTTTTGTTCGCAAAAAAGATTCTACATTCAGACCAATTATTGACTACCTCGAACTCAACAAACGCATGATTAAGGACCGTTACCCCCTTCCTCTGATACCAGAGCTAATATAACGATTATCGGAAGCCACCATCTACTCCAAATTAGATCTTAGGGGGGCTTACAATTTTATAAGGATAAAGAAAGGGCATGAATGGCTAACAGCTTTCAGAACCAGGTATGGGCTATATGAATATTTAGTCATGCCTTTCGGATTATGTAATGCTCCCGCCACGTTTCAACATTTCATCAATGATGTTTTCTGCGATCTTTTAGACATTTGTTTAGTCGTATATCTAGATGATATTTTGATATACTCCAGAAACAAATCTGAACACATAAAGCATGTACGAAGAGTACTCTTAAGATTAAGAGAACACAAACTTTATGCCAAACCTGGAAAATGTATGTTTCACACGGACCATGTCTCATTCCTAGCATACAATATATCACCTCTAGGAATTGAGATGCAGAAGGAAAAGGTGGATGCAGTGGAAAACTGGCCTATACCAAAAGCCAAAAAAGATCTTCAACGTTTCCTCGATTTTTCAAACTATTATAGGAAATTCATAAAGAATTTCTCAAAGATTGCTAAACCTCTTACCAGATTAACTAGCTCCTCGATTCCATTTACCTGGAACACAGAAGACATGTCTGCCTTTACCACATTAAAGACCCATTTCACCACTGCTCCCATATTAAAGTTTCCGGATCCAAACCTGCAATATGTCTTAGAAGTGGATTCTTCTGACTTTGCCCTAGGTGCAGTTCTTTCACAGCAGTCAACACTCAACAACCCTATCTACCCTATTTCATACTTTTCCAAGGTGATGTCCCAAGCGGAAAGGAATTACCCAATAGGCGAAAAAGAGCTCTTGGCCATCAAAGAGTCCTTTGAACATTGGAGACATCTTCTTGAGGGTACGAAGTTTCCCATCAAAATATACACAGATCATAAAAACCTGCAATATTAACAAAGTAACAAAACACTGTCCGCAAAACAAGTTCGTTGGAGCTTGTATTTCACCAGGTTTAATTTTAATATCATATACAGACCCGCAGCAAGGAATGGCAAAGCTGATGCCCTATCTCATATACCTGAGAAACCAGACAACAATAACACCAGCACTGATATTATACCAACAGAACAGTTCATCAGACTTTCTAGCCAACTGTTATCTGAATTGAGATAATATACAAATTTGGAGTCAAATCCCTCACATCCCTCTCTCATCAAAGATTCTGGGGTTTTCTATCATGGTGATAAACTTTATGTACCAGAAGAAATGAGGCTTTCATTGTTAAAAATATATCATCACTCACCCTTATCAGGACATCCAGGTATTCAATGCACTATAGAACAAATAAAAAGGACCTTCTGGTGGCCAAAGATGAGAGAGGTAATACAGGAGTACGTCCAATCTTATATTATTTGCGCAACTTCTAAATCTGAAAAAAAAACCACCATACGGACTTCTCATTCCGTTACCAGTTCCTAAGAAACCTTGGTAACACCTGTCAATGGATTTTATAGTGGATTTACCATCTTCCAACAACCAGAACACGATTCTCGTAGTTATTGATATCTTTACCAAGATGGCTCATTTCATCCCATATTATAAGCTTCCCACCTCTTCTGAAACAGCACATATATTCATTAACAACATCATTAAACTCCATGGAATTCCCCCGATATTAACTACTGACAGGTGCACCAAGTTCACCTCACGCTTCTGGACAAATCTTTGTAAATTAACCCAAATTGACCATATATTCATCACATCTTTCCATCCCCAAACAAATGGAGAAGCCACGATTGAATCAATGGTTAGAACAATACCTCAGATGCTTTTTCTCATACCATCAAAATGACTGGATGAAATTCTTATCGATGGCGGAATTTGCCTATAACAACTCTGTTAACTACTCAACTAAGGTCACTCCATTTTACGCAAATTTTGGGTACCATCCGGCACTTATTCTTAGTTCACATGAAGTCACTGACTCTCCACTGGTTGATGATTTACAAAATATGTTACTGGACAACTTCAACTTTAATCAACATAACATTCAGGAAGCTCAGTCTACTCAAAAATGCTATTATGATCAACTCAGAAGAGAACCCCCGTCATATACTGTAGGTGACAAGGTTTGGCTCTCAACAAAGAATCTGAAGTTACAGATCCCCAGCAAAAAATTGGTGAGTCTTTTCATCCAATCATACGGGTTGTTAATAAAAATGCTATGACCCTCAAACCTCTGGATAACATAAGAATCCATCCCACCATACACGTCTCTCTTTTAAAGCCCTACAGGCAAACAAGGGATACAGGCACTTTGCTACCACCACCCCCCCAGATTTTGGACCCCAATTAATATGAAGTCCATTCTGTACTTGATTTCAGATACCGAAGGGGGGAGTTGCAGTACTTGGTTCACTGGAAGAACTTCTCACCTGACGATGAAACTTGGGAACCTGCTACCAATCTGAAAGCCCCCAGATTGCTCTCTGCTTTTCATCGCAGGCATCCGGGTCATCCTAGACCTACAGCTGTGGAACAGCTTCCTTGAAGGGGGGTCATGTCAGGACCTCTGTTGCTGTTCCTTTAAACGCCCTTTTGTTTTTCCTGCTGATCTGATTGGTTGATATTTCTTTAAGAACCTCCTACTATCTACAACACATTGCTTAGTAGTTTACAGAAAGTGGCATAGCTACTCCTGCATACCTGAGCTGTCTACAAACTCTCGACAATGATTGCCAAGTTGAAGGTTCATCTCCTAAAATCCCGATACAGAAGATCATCTGTGTACCGTATACAGATTCAAGCTGTTACACTTGGGACTTCCCTAGATACAGTGTTTCTCTTAGCCTAAGAGCAAATTGGCTACAGTTTTTCCCGGGACTCGTTGTATCTAACCGCAAGTATCGTACATTCACTTACAAAGTATTGCTTGCTTACTGCCTTCCTTCCTCTGCAACTCTATGTACATATATTCCTCTGAAAAGAACAACTACCTGATGTATATTGCTAGAAAAACTTACTTTTGACATTCGCTTACAAATTTCTGTAGATTTACCGGAGGCTCCTCCCCAACCCTAACTTTCTAAATCCTCTGAACCAGCTGGGAACGTAATGGAGCAAGAAGCCGTTTACACACGAACACACTGTTCCAACTCCCTGAAGCACAAGATAATTCCTCTGTAATATAAGATATTCTTCTGTGCAACGCTAACTCTTCTAAGCCTCTAACTTACGAATAAGTCTTGGATCCGCTGCAGGGTATGAACTTTTCTCAAGGTTTAATTGTATCAGGTTCCGGTTGAACAAAATGAACTATCGTTACCTCCTCTTCATGCTGCACAACAACCTCATTTAGTAGCATTACCCTAGGGAATAACCAAGGTAATCCGGTTGCTTAATATATCTATTAATTCATCACTGTATATTAAAGACTCCCTCTTTATCAATAGAGGTATTCAAATATAACAGTGAAACAACACCTCTCTTTATTCAAAAAGGTTTTACAATTGTGTTCCCTAAAGGGATATACACATTCCTTACAGTGCGTGAGCACAGTGTTATCTATATGATAAACATGAACTAACACCCTCTAGTGGTGATAAACTGTCAAAATGCCCTGATAGAAGAGGCGGCCTTCAAAGGCTTAGAAATTAGCATATGAACCTCCTAGGTTTAGCTTTCAACTAAGAATACCAAGAGAACAAAGCAAAATTGGTGATAAAAGTAAATTGGAAAATCTGAAATCATGAAAGTTTATTTTGGACTAGACTGTCCCTTTAAGTTAGGTTTTCGTGCTATTTGTATTAACGCTATTACAAAATATATTTTTTTTTAACTTGTAATACGAGCACATCCCGAAAGCGCAAAAATTAAAATCCTAGCAAAGTTTTCTCTTACGCACAAAAAAAAATACCATGACACTTGTAATCTAGCCCACAGTGTTAATATTCTCCAGTCTGCAGTTATTTTAAAGTAAATATATACCCATTCTAAATCCTGCTTTTACAAATTCTGTGTGCACGGTTGTCATAGGTTTGCAAGTGCAGGGATATAGCATAGGGTAAGATAATGTTAAACTATTTATCTACACACAGAGTCTATAAAAATAACTGGCATGGAATGAAATATCACGCCCACCCTAACAGAGTAAGACTTTACTCAAGTAAAATTTAGAGTGAAAACGCAGATCAGCACTCCTGCTTGTCACTCAACTATCCTGCACGGAAAGCTGTCCGATAGAGCCTTGGAGGCTTTTTCACACTGTTCCTTCAGGGGACAGAAAGGACTATGACAAAGTTAAGAAGCGCACCCTTAGCCGATATGGCCTCACACCGGAAGCCCACCGGTAGAAATTTAGAGAGCTAAGGAGGCAAGAGGGGCAGCCTTTCACGGAGTGGACACACCGGTTCACCCGTGACATGGACTCTTGGTTCACTGGCTTCAAAGTAACCACCTTGGCTGAAGCCACACAGCTCGGCCAAGTAAAATTTAGCGTGTAAACGCAGATCAGCACTCCTGCTTGTCACTCAACAACTGCCAACTGACACTCTCAAATTGCATGTATGTAAGGGTGCTCAAACCTCCATGATCCCCCTGAAGGATTCATAATAAGTATAAGGAAAATAAAAAGAGAAGGTAGCACTCTAGGATAAGGGATAACCTTTTAATAGAACAACATTTCAGGGCTCCTGACACTTTCTCAAGCTAATAGTGCAATTTATGCAGAGCACACATAATGGGTGACAAATCCACAGACCTCATAAGGGTGTGTACTAATGTTACATCATCATGACATCAATTTCATATACAGCCCTCCATATTTTAACCCTAGACTGCCTGAATAGGACTCTAACACCCATAAACCTACAGCTACTGCTTTAAAGGGACCTATTTATATAACACCTCATTTTTTTTTACCTTTGACTGAATATTAAATAAGGGGCATTAAATCAAATTCTTTATTTAATCCCCTGGGGGACATAGTATCTAATTGCCAAAATTATTTTGCCACAATATAAGGATAACCTCTTACTTAATACCGATACTTCATCACTGGTTAAATCTTTTGAGGATAAATTAACCACATTTACCTCCTCCTCCTCTGATTGGGCCATGTTTGCGTCCCCATTTCTCCGCCGCCCTCTGCCCCTCCGAGTCCATCATCACTTATGGGCGACATATTCACTTCTAAAAAAGAAGAAGCTGTTTCCTGAGATGATCTATGCACCTCCGGGGTCATATTGTCAGACCCAGTGACCGATCCTGTGTCAGATCCGGAGCTCCACTTTCCTCACATGTGTTGCCTGACCTTCTCCTTCACACTTCTGGTGATGTAGTCATGCTCATCGTGCCTGTACTTTCAGCTATTGTACTTTAAAGTACCAAAAATGGGGTACTTTGCATTCCTATTGGCTGACATTATCAAATCAGCCATTAGGATGGGAGCTACTGAAATCCTATTGGCTGATTTGAACAGCCAATAGGATTTCAGTAGCTCTCACCCTGTTGGCAGATTTGAAAATGTCAGCCCATAGGAATGCAAAGTGCCCCATTTTTAAACGGGTACCTTGCATTCAAGCTTCAGTGTATTGCCGTGATCATATGAAAAGAATACTCTGCGCTGGAAGTCATCGCCAGTCCTGGACAGCTCCGCACTGCCCACCCACAGCTCTGTACCACCGGGATGAAGAAAGAAGATGGTCCCGAGATGGAGGAAGATGTCGCCGCCTGGATGAAGACTTCCAGCCGCCTGGATGAGGATGGATGACCAGACTTCAACAACCGTGAGTAGCTATTTTTTTTTTTTTCATTTTTTTGGTGGGTTTATTATAGTAGTAGCAATGTGGGGGGCCAGCCCGCGATTTAGGAGTTAATAGGTTTATTTAGTGTCGACGATGTCGGGGAGTGGCGGATTAGGGGTTAACAACTTTATTTAGCGTCGGCGATGTCGGGGCGCAGCAGATTAGTGGTTATGTCATGGATACCAGGCTGCAAGGGTTAAACCTCCACCCCTCCTACCTAGCCCCCTCTTGTTTCTCAGCAGATCTGGGCTTTTTAGAGCATATGCGATCTCCCAGACCATTGGTTTGCCCTGTTTTTGTGCTTTGAACCTTTTCACGAAAGCGCTGGTCCATGACCGCCTAGTCCCTCTTTGGCTGGCTGAGCTCCTGGAACTGCCGGTTGACCATATCGTCCTGTATGCCTGGTGTCCTTTACCCCATGTCGTTCCAGCAGCTCCTTGTCCCAGAGCTCTGCTCTTTTGGGGGTTGGGATCCCTTGGGGAGGGCAAGAGATGGGGTGATTGTCAGAAGGGAGCTCCCTTGGGAACCGGGGTTTCTGGACCCCCTCTACAACTCCCACTCCCCATTGGCCTTCCCGGTGCATGTTTGATCACCCATAGCTCCGGCTCCCAGCCATGAACCATTTTGCTTTTTGGACTGTAGCAGCTCGGAACCGAGGGCTTTCTAACGACACCCTGGAAGTGCTGCCGCTCCTCTAGGTTCACCCAGAACCACCATCACTATACGGCTGGACACTATGGGACAATGGACTCTTTGGAAGGTGCCAGCCTGTCTGGAGGGCCGGGAATGGTAAGAGATTTTGGGGACTGATAAGGCTCATGTCTTGATGGGATTGTGTATCAAAACAGTTTTTTCCCAATAAAGAGATACTACTTGTTATCACCTGAGTGCTAGTCTGTCTAGTTATTTGGGTGGGAATGGCTAAAATCCCTTTTTTCCATGACATAGCTGCAGGTTCCAGGTACAGGAAGGATCCTTTGGTGGAAGCTACCCAATTGGGATAGCCAGGTTCCGTCATGTTGGTTGGCAGTGGTAGGATGCTTCAATCTACCTGGAATGTCCAAACCACCAATTGAAGTCTTCTTCGGATGCAGCAGTATGCTGGGCTTCAAAAGGAAACACTAAAGGACTTGCTGGAAGCTCGGGGGAAAGTTACCAGCCACAAGTCTAAGTCATCCATCATCGCTGAACTGATGGAGGATGATCACGCTAATAAGTCGGCTGGTGGGTCTGATAGCGACCATAGCAGTGAGCAGCCAATAATGGCATCCACATTAGAGACGGTACTGTCCGAGGTACAGAGAGAGGTCCAGTGGTGACTGGCACTCCTGAACCCCACCTCACCAGCGAAGGTCATCACTCGGATAGTATCTGAAACCACCCAGCTCAAGTTGGCAGAGGTCCATAAGTCTATGGGGGCCAGCTCCCCCAGGTCAGGCTTCAAGACTACAGACGTTACCTCATGGGGCTTTCCGAGTCTTCAAAGACAAGGAGGAAGAGATCGACAGCTACCTCCAAGTCTTCAAGACGCAGTCGCCAATGCTGACCGAGTTACTATCCTGCACGGAAAGCTGTCCGATAGAGCCTTGGAGGCTTTTTCACACTGTTCCTTCAGGGGACAGAAAGGACTATGACAAAGTTAAGAAACGCATCCTTAGCCGATATGGCCTCACGCCGGAAGCCCACCAGTAGAAATTTAGAGAGCTAAGGAGGCAAGAGGGGCAGCCTTTCACAGAGTGGACACACCGGTTCACCCGTGACATGGACTCTTGGTTCACTGGCTTCAAAGTAACCACCTTGGCTGAAGCCACACAGCTCGGCCAAGTAAAATTTAGCGTGTAAATGCAGATCAGCACTCCTGCTTGTCACTCAACAACTGCCAACTGACACTCTCAAAATGCATGTATGTAAGGGTGCTCAAATCTCCATGATCCCCCTGAAGGATTCATAATAAGTATAAGGAAAACAAGAAGAGAAGGTAGCATTCCAGGATAAGGGATAACCTTTTAATAGAACAACGTTTCAGGCTTCTGACACTTTCTCAAGCTAATAGTGCAATTTATGCAGAGGACACATAATGGGTGACAAATCCACAGACCTCATAAGGGTGTGTACTAAGGTTACATCATCATGACATCAATTTCATATACAGCCCTCCATATTTTAACCCTAGACTGCCTGAATAGGACTCTAACACCCATAAACCTACAGCTACTGCTTTAAAGGGACCTATTTATATAACACCTCATTTTTTTTTTTACCTTTGACTGAATATTAAATAAGGGGCATTAAATCAAATTCTTTATTTAATCCCCTGGGGGACATAGTATCTAATTGCCAAAATTATTTTGCCACAATATAAGGATAACCTCTTACTTAATACCGATACTTCATCACTGGTTAAATCTTTTGAGGATAAATTAATCACATTTACCTCTTCCTCCTCTGATTGGGCCGTATTTGCGTCCCCATTCCTCCGCCGCCCACTGCCCCTCTGAGTCCATCGACACTTCTTATGGGTGACCTTCTAAAAAAGAAGAAGCCGTTTCCTGAGATGATCTATGCACCTCCGGGTTCATATTGTCAGACCCAGTGAACGATCCTGTGTCAGATCCGGAGCGCCACTTTCCTCACATGTGTTGCCTGACCTTCTCCTTCACACTTCTGGTGGTGTAGTCATGCTCATCGTGCCTGTACTTTCAGCTATTGTACTTTAGAGTACCAAAAATGGGGTACCTTGCATTCCTATTGGCTGACATTTTCAAATCAGCCATTAGGATGGGAGCTACTGAAATCCTATTGTCTGATTTGAACAGCCAATAGGATTTCAGTAGCTCTCATCCTGTTGGCAGATTTGAAAATGTCAGTAAATAGGAATGCAAAGTACCACATTTTTAAACGGGTACCTTGCAGTCAAGCTTCAGTGTATGGCCGTGATCGTATGAAGAGGATAATCTGCACTGGATGTCATCGCCAGTCCTGGACAGCTCCGCACTGCCCACCCACAGCTCTGTACCACCGGTATGACGAAAGAAGATGGTCCCAAGATGGAGGAAGATGTCGCCGCCTGGATGAAGACTTCCAGCCGCCTGGATGAGGATGGATGACCAGACTTCAACAACCGTGAGTAGCTATTTTTTTTTCCATTTTTTGGGTGGGTTTATTATAGTAGTAGCGATGTGGAGGGCTGACGATTTAGGGGTTAATAGGTTTATTTAGTGTCCACAATGTCGGGGAGTGGCGGATTAGGGGTTAATAAATTTATTTAGCGTTGGCGATGTCGGGGCACAGCGGATTAGTGGTTATGTCACGGATACCAGGCTACAAGGGTTAAACCTCCACCCCCTACTACCTAGCCCCCTCTTGTTTCTCATCGGATCTGGGCTTTTTAGAGCATATGCGATCTCCCAGACCATTGGCTTGCCCTGTTTTTGTGCTTTGAACCTTTACATGAAAGAACTGGTCCATGACCGCCTAGTCTCTCTTTGGCTGGCTGGGCCCCTGGAACTGCCGGTCGACCATATCGTCCCGTATGCCTGTTGTCCTTTACTCCATGTCGCTCCAGCAGCTCCTTGTCCCATAGCTCTGCTCTTTTGGGGGTTGGGACCGCTTTGGGAGTGCAAGAGATGGGGTGATTGCCAGAAGGAAGCTCACTTGGGAACCGGGGTTTCTGGACATCCTCTACAACTCCCACTCCCCATTGGCCTTCCTGGTGTATGTTTGATCACCCATAGCTCCGGCTCCCAGCCATGAATCATTTTGATTTTTGGACTGTAGCAGCTGGGAACCGAGGGCTTTCCAACGACACCCTGGAAGTGCTGCCGCTCCTCCAGGATCACCCCGGAACCACCATCACTATACGGCTGGACATTATGGGACAAAGGTGCCAGCCTGTCTGAAGGGCCAGGAATGGCAGGAGATTTTGGGGACTGATAAGGCTCATGTCTTGATGGGATTGTGTATAAAACTGTTTTTTTCCCAATAAAGAGATACTACTCGTTATAACCTGAGTGTTAGTCTGTCTAGTTATTTGGGTGGGAATATCTAAAATCCCTTTTTTCCATGATATAGCTGCAGGTTCCAGGTACAGGAAGGATCCTTTGGTGGAAGCTACCCAATCGGGATAGCCGGGTTCCATCACGTTGGTTGGCAGTGGTAGGATGCTTCAATCTACCTGGAACGTCCAAACCACCAACTGAAGTATTCTTCGGATGCAGCAGTATGCTGGGCTCAGAAAGGAAAGACTAAAAGACTTGCTGGAAGCTAGGGGGAAAGTTGACGGCCACAAGTCTAAGGCATCCATCATCGCTGAACTGATGGAGAATGATCACGCTAATGAGCCGGCTGGTGGGTCTGATAGCGACCATAGCAGTGAGCAGCCAATTATGGCATCCACATTAGAGACGGTACTGTCTGAGGTACAGAGAGAGGTCCAGTGGCGACTGGCACTCATGAACACCACCCCACCAGGAAAGGTCATCACTTGGAAAGTATCCGAAACCACTCAGCTCAAGTTGGCGGAGGTCCATAAGTCTATGGGGGCCAGCTCCCCCAGGTCAGGCTCCCAGACTACTGACGTTACCTCATGGGGCTTTCCGAGTCTTCAAAGATGAGGAGGAAGAGATCGACAGCTACCTCCAAGTCTTCAAGACGCAGTCGCCAATGCTGACCGAGTTACTATCCTGCTCGGAAAGCTGTCTGATGGAGCCTTGGAGGCTTTTTTTTTACACTGTTCCTTCAGGGGACAGAAAGGACTATGACAAAGTTAAGGAGTGCATCCTTACCCGATATAACCTCACGCCGGAAGCCACCGGCAGAAATTTAGAGAGCTAAGGAGGCAAGAGGGGCAGCCTTTCACGGAGTGGACACACTGGTTCACCCGTGATATGGACTCTTGGTTCACTGGCTGCAAAGTAACCACCTTGGCCGAAGCCACACAGCTCCTCCTGCTGGAGCACTTCTATAACCATGCTCCAGCAGAGATAAGGGAATAGGTCCACGAACAGCAAACCAAAAGGGCGGACCAAGCAGCCATCCTGGCTGACCAATATCTGGATGCACAGCGTCAGGTCCACCCTGAGCCATGACCATTGCCTGGTGTCAGGTCCACCTGGTGTCCTTTACTCCAGGTTGCTCCAGGGGTTCCTTGTCCCAGAGCTCCACTCTTTTGTGAGTTGGTACCCCTTGGGAGGGCAAGAGATGGGATGATTGGGAACCGGGGGTTCCGGACCCCCTCTACAACTCCCACTCCCTAGTGGCCTTCCCGGTGTACGTTTGAACACCCATAGCTCCGACTCCCAGCCATGGATCATGTTGCTTGCACTGTAGCAGCTGGGAACAAAGTACTTTCCTACGACACCCTGGAAGTGCCGCCGCTCCCCCGGGATCACCTGGAACCACCATCACTATACCGCTGGACACTATGGGACATTGAAATCCTTGGAGGGCACCAGCCTGTCTGGAGGGACGGGAATGGCGGGATATTTGGGGGACTGATATGGCTCTTTTCTTGATGGGATTATGTATACAAACTGTGTGTTTTCCCAATAAAGATGTACTACTTGTTTTCACCTGAATGATAGTCTGTCTAGTTATTCGGGTGGGAATTGCTAAAATCACTTTTTTCCCGCTACATAGCAGCAGGTTCCAGTTACAGGAAGGATCCTTTGGAGGGGCTACCCAGGGGTAGCCGGGTTCCGTCAAGGGTTAAATACTTTATTTAGTGTTGGCGATGTCATGGAGCGGCGTATTAGGGTTTATGTTAGGGTGTTAGGTTTAAACGTAATTTTCTTTTCCCCATAGACATCAATGGGGTTGCGTTACGGAGATTTGCCATTCCGTGATCGCAGGTTTTAGTTTTTTTCTAACACTCTCTCCCAATTGATGTCTATGGGGAAAGCGTACACGAACACGTAAAACTCAGCCCTTGGCTTTTTTAAGGTATGGCGCTTAAAGCACCATAATGCACAGCACAAGGAGGTTTTTCAGTAGCTCTTAATGGCAGTGCTATGGAAAGTGTGATACCACTCATTTTATTGTGTTATTTAAGCACCAGGTATAGCACAAAACTCATAATCTAGGCGATGATTTGTTATTTTAATTTTTTTAATTATTTGCAGAAATATATTGGGAGTGCCCTTAAATGTATTATAAAAAAAACTCACATCATATGCATCAAATGTTTATGTGAATACCTACATTAATGCCTAAACCTAATAATTAACAAGATATACTGCTTTTACATATACTTATATTGACTAGAACACACTTCATTATTTATTTTTAATTTAATTTTAATTTTTAACGCCAAACATTCATAAAATCTGCCTCAGTTTTGAACCCAAGAGGTATCCTGGTACGAAGGGTGAAGATCCAGAATGAGGATATCAATATTACCACCTCTTAAAGGCCTCCTGACCCTATCTATTACCAACTACTTGAAAAACTTTACTTGACAATCATGTTATTTTATGCTGAGCATAGGTTAGAGGTAAAAATGTCATTCAAGTGCTCCCAAATACGGACCCTGACCACTGTGGTAGTCATCCCAACATTCTGTTTTTGGTACTCAGTGAAATCAATGAGATAAACCACATATCTAGTTTTACAATTGGTACGATTTGTCAAATCATATACCCGTTGAGTAATCTTGGATTGGAATTGCTTTGTCACAACAACGTGACTGCATACCTTGCAGTTTGTTGTCCCACACTTAAAGTTCAACCAACTGCCTGATATTTGTTTACTAGTTTTTACCAAAACTCAGTGAAAAATAATTACCTAGTGTGCGTTTCCACTTTGGGACAAAGCAACATCCTTGTTTGACCAATTCCTGTAAATCATCATCTCCTCTTAAAATAGGTAAGTTATGGTTCACAATATTAACTATCTTGTCATATTGATTGCTGAAAGGAGTAATAAAAGTTAATTTATCTTTATTATGTTATCTTTTTCCACCACACAGGAAATCTATCAATAAATTGTGTCTGTTCCTTTCACTGACTTGCTTAAAGGCCCTATTGATCACTCCTGACCTATAGCTTCTTTCCAAAAACCTCTCTTTCAAACAAACACTCTCCTGAGTAAAAAAGTTATCATCAGTACAACTTCTCCTTAATCTGATATCCTTTATAAGTCCAAATCCAGTATATTTTGGATAAGCACTGTCATTATGGAGTAATATATTTGCTTTTAGAGGCTTGTAGAAAATCTTGCTTTCATGCACATATTGCCCTTCAACACCAAATCTAAATATGAGATTTCAGTGATATGGAAGGAAAATGTGAACTGTAAGCATACCTGTTTGGCATTCAAAAAATTAACAAAATAATTTACCTCCATGACAGTACCATTCCACACAAATATCAAATCATCTGTAAATCTTTGGTAATACTTGATCTTACCAACAAATAGATTACTATCCCCAGAGACATAGGACAGTTCCCACCAACCCATGAACAGGTTGGCATAAGATGGGGCAAATTAAGCCCCCATCGCTGTCTCACATCTCTGGAGATAGTATTGTCCATAAATAAAAAGTAATTGTGATTTAGACAAAAACCAATAACTCTTATTACATAGTCTTTAAACTTGTCTTTAAAACTAGTATTCTTCTCTAGAAAAAATGTTATTGTTTTAACTCCTAAATCATGGGGAATAGCGAAGTAAAGAGACCCACAACATCAAAAGTAACCGAAACAAATCCTTTCTTCCATGGTGAATGGCTAAGAATCCCAATGGCACAGGTGCACCTGGATTGGGGTGTCGGCTCCCATGCAGTGTAAGTGGGAGTCATGAGCCATCTGCCCGCCGAGGTCTTGTTTGGAAATGACCTCAGCCACCTGGCCTCAACCTTTGTGTGGGATAACCCCATGGATGTTTGCCCAGTTACCACCCGCCAATGTGCCAGATGCCAAGCCATGGCACCTGATCTGGGGACCCAGGTAAGACATTCAGCTCCAACTCCTGCACCCCCTGACCCAATCTCCTGGTCTCCAGGAGTTCTGAGGGACCCAATCCTAGCCCCTTACCGTGACAGAGTAGGGACTGATCCCCAGGGCCCCAGGGGGGAATGTTTTGAATGGGAGAAAGGGCTCCTGTACTGGATATCTGAGAGAAGAAAAAGGCCAGTATCCAAACGCCAGCTGTTGGTACCACAGAAATATTGGTATGACCTAATGCGGATAAGGCATGACATTCCCCTGGCAGGACATCCAGGCTGCAAAGGTTAAACCTCCACCCCCTACTACCTTGCCTCCTCTTGTTTCTCAATGGATCTGGGCTTTTTAGAGCATACACAATCTCCCAGACCATTGGTTTGCCTTGTTTTTGTGCTTTGAACCTTTTCATGAAAGAGCTGGTCCCTGACTGCTTAGTCCCTCTTCAGCTGGCCAGGCCCCTGGAACTGCCGCTCGGCTGCATCGTCTGGAATGCCTGGTGTCCTTTTCTCCAGGTTGCTCCAGGGGTTCTTTGTCCCAGAGCTCCGCTCTTTTGGGAGTTGGTACCCCTTGGGGAGGGCAAGAGATGGGGTGATTGGGAACCGGGGGTTCCGGACCCCCCTCTACAACTCCCATTCCCCAGTGGCCTTCCCGGTGTACGTTTGGACACCCATAGCTCTGACTCCCAGCCATGGATCATGTTGATTGCACTGTAGCAGCTGGGGACAAAGTACTTTCCTACAACACCCTGGAAGTGCCGCCACTCCCCCGGGATCACCCTGGAACCACCATCACTATACCGCTGGACACTATGGGACATTGAAATCCTTGGAGGGCACCAGCCTGTCTGGAGGGACGGGAATGGCGGGATATTTGGGGGACTGATATGGCTCTTATCTTGATGGGATTATGTATAAAAACTGTGTGTTTTCCCAATAAAGATGTACTACTTGTTTTCACCTGAATGATAGTCTGTCTAGTTATTCAGGTGGGAATTGCTAAAATCACTTTTTTCCCCGCTACATAGCAGCAGGTTCCAGTTATAGGAAGGATCCTTTGGAGGAGCTACCTAGGGGTAGCCGGGTTCCGTCAAGGGTTAAATACTTTATTTAGTGTTGGCGATGTCATGGAGCGGCGTATTAGGATTTATGTTAGGGTGTTAGGTTTAAACGTAATTTTCTTTTCCCCATAGACATCAATGGAGTTGCGTTACGGAGATTTGCCATTCCACGATCGCAGGTTTTAATTTTTTTCTAACACTCTCTCCCAATTGATGTCTATGGGGGAAAGTGTACACGAACACGTAAAACTCAGCCCTTGGCTTTTTTGCGGTATGGCGCTTAAAGCACCATAATGCACAGCACAAGGAGGTTTTTCAGTAATTTTTAATGACAGTGCTATGTAAAGTGCGATATCACTCATTTTATTGTGTTATTTAAGCACCTGGTATAGCACAAAACTCATAATCTAGGCGATGATTTGTTATTTTAATTTTTTTAATTAATTGCAGAAATATATTGGGAGTGCCCTTAAATGTATTATAAAAAACTCACATCATATGCATCAAATGTTTATGTGAATACCTACATTAATGCCTAAACCTAATAATTAACCAGATATACTGCTTTTATATATACTTATATTGACTAGAACACACTTCATTATTTATTTTTAATTTAATTTAATTTTTTTTTTCCCTTTCAAAAAGAACTTTATTGTATCAAGTTGCAACATACAATATTCAAACAAGTTAATCAGAGTGCAGAAAAACAAATATAGACTCAATCCTTATACAGGTTGTTGTAAAGACAAAGATTCTGCTGTGTAGATAGTGAGAGTTCTCCTGATGAGGTTTAATTTAACTCCCTCATAAGGGGGAACATTCTAAATTGTCTGTACAACTTGACACGTCTTCCATTATAACTTTTAACCTTATAAACAAAAAACACGTTCAGAATATAATTGATTATGTGGCCATCAAGGATGCTAATCAAATATCTATGTGTAGGAAATAAGAAAAGAGATTATGTGATTTGGTAAAAGCAAATTCCAACAATCGTAAATCATAACATTCCAAAAAGGTCTAAGGTGGTCTGAGTGTGTCAGGGCTTAATGGGGGATGTGTGGGACATCAGTGGGCTTTAGAGAGTGGATGTATTCTTCCCAGAGCAGGCGAATTGAAAGAAACTCTTCTATTTTGCTCAATTTTGTATAGTGGTATTGCTCTAGTTCTATGGCAGTAGATACTCTATTCCGCCAGAACTGTATAGATGGTAGGGTAGATTGCTTCCAATAGTATGGGATATACCGTTTAGCCGTGTTAATCATTATCTTGGTAAGCTTTAATCGCAGCCTACATGTTATTTGTGGGAGGAAGTTGAAGAGGAAGGGCCAAGGGGTAAGGGGTAGGGAGGTCCCTGTCACTTTTTGTATTTCTGTTCTGATGTCTGACCAGTATGCCTGTGCCACAGGGCATGTCCACCATGGGTGGGTGAAGGTACCTCGTTGTGTACACCCTCTCCAGCAGCTGGTGTTAGTGTGTGGGAATAACCTACCTAATCTATAAGGAGTGTAGTGCCACCTACAAAGGAGTTTTATGTTCATTTCCGCAATATTCATGGAAGATGCGGAGGAGCTCATGCATTTATATATTATTTTCCACATTTTGGGTGGTTGTTGTTCATTAAGCTCTTTTTCCCAGCTGCTGCTGTGGGATGGGGGACAGCTTGACCGGTCTGTTTGTAGTAATTTGTATGATATGGAGAGAATGCCCGTTGCCAGGAAGGGCAAATAACATATGGATTCAAATGGCGTTAAAGGACGAGTCAAGTTTTGTCTCTCTGTGTGTGAGGCAAAGTAGTGGGTAAGTTGATGGTGTGCTAACCAGTTTTTGGGGGTGAATCCCAATATTTCAGCCACTTCCTCTCTTGGTTTCAACTTGCTATTCTGCAAAAGGGAACAGTGCGGAATCACTTGTGTTAGATCAGTGTTGTCATTGTGATGGAAAGCAAATTGAAATGGGACTGTGGTGTTATCTATGATGGGTGTTAAAGGAGAGTAGGATGTAGAGATAGACATATCTTCTTAGGATTTTCCCCCAAACATTAAATGTTTCTCTCACCACGATAGGGAGCTCTAGTTCCCCTTTGTCTCATTTCGCTGTAAGCCAACATCTGCCTCCCAATTGTCCCTCTCCCGCGAGTGTGTGTTCTAAGCCCACCCATTCCTTGTGGCAACCATTTTATACCAGTCGGCTATTCTAGTCATGAAGGTAGCATATCGGTACAATAATATGTTAGGGACTCCAAGTCCTCCCTCTAGTTTAGAATGATACAGGGTTTGTGTGGCGATCCTAGGGCACTTATGGCTCCAAATGTAGGAGTTAATGAGTTTTTGTAGGGAATGGATAATGGAGTCATGGATGGGGGTGGGTTTTGCCTGTAAAACATACAATATTTTGGGGAGTATTATCATTTTAATAGCGTTCACTCTTCCCAACCAAGAGATTGGTTTATTGGACCATGAAGATAGAGTAGCTTTAATGTGATTTCTTAAAGGATCAAAGTTTAGGGGAATTATCTCCTGAAGGTATGGTGTAACTAAAATTCCTAGATATTTCAATGCTTTAGGTTGGTGTTTGAACTTGTGCGAGTGCAGTATGTGTAGGTCTTCGGGGGGTATGCCTAGACTTATAAATTCTGATTTTGTGTTGTTTATACGGAAGTTAGACAACATTCCATATCTCTGAAACAGAAGCATCAGGGAAGGAACAGATGTGGGGAGGTTCGTAAGTGTGAGTATGACATTGTCTGCATATAAGGAGACCTTGTATTCTTTTTGTCCTATAGTAATACCTGAAATCTGAGGGGTTGTCCTAATGTAAGTAGCCAAAATCTCCATTGCCAAAATGAACAATGTTGGTGAAAGTGGGCATCCCTGTCTAGTGCCGTTGTTTATGTGAAAGGGGTGAGACAAGGAGTCATTAAATTTTATTTTCGCTCTGGGATTATTATATAATGCAAAGATCATATGGATGAATTGATCATCGAATCCAAATTTTCTTAGGGTCTGGGTCAGAAAAGGCCAGCTAAGACGATCGAACGCCTTTTCAGCATCAAGTGAGAGGACTATAGATGGAATATGGTGAGTTTTGGCATAGTCTATGATATTTATTATTTTAGTGGTGTTATCACGGGCTTCCCTACGTGGGGTAAAACCTACTTGGTTGGTGTGTATAAGATCAGGAATAACTTTGTTCAATCGAGTGGCCAAAATTTTAGCATATAATTTGATGTCTAAATTTAACAGTGATATGGGCCGGAAATTAGAGGGTGTGGTAGCCGGTTTACCTGGTTTGGGCAGTACTACCACGTGTGCCTCTAACATGGAGGGTGGGAATTGTACTCCATCTATTATAGAGTTAAACAATTTCGTCAGATGGGGTGTTATAGTGTCTTTAAAAGTTTGATAATATTTAGCGGAGAGCCCATCTGGACCTGGGAATTTATGGGTAGCTTGTGAGAGCTGGTCTGCGGGAGTCTCAGAGTGGATATTATAAAGAGATGAGTAATAAGTGTGGAATACTTTTAGGATGTCCGGGGTGGTTTTTTGAGGGGGTTGGCTTGGAATACGTATTTCAGAAATATATGATTTGAGTTTCCTCTTCCTAAGTGATCTCGCTAGATATTTCCCCGCTCTTTTCCCCTCAAAATGAAACAAGCTACTTGTTTTCCGCTTCAGAGTGTGGTATTCTATCTGCAGGTAATCATCTAGTGCTTTTCATATGGTTGTTATCTCATCTAAGATAGAGTTATCTGTTGGGGAAAGTTTATGCTGATAAGTGAAATGTGAGAGTTTGTTGGTAAGATCTTGATATTTTTGTTGCTTTATCTTGTTGAGCTTAGATTTCATTTTAATAAATTCCCCTCTAAGGAAGCATTTATGCGCCTCCCAAACTGAAAACTGATTGGGTGTTGAAGGAACATTGAATCGAAAGTATTCCTCCAGAGTTTTATTCAATTTGGTAACGTTATCTACCTCCCCTAAGAGGGTGTTGTCTAGCATCCATTGGAAGTGGTTTGTGGTTCGTTCTGGCCAGCTAATATGCAATTGAACTGCGGAGTGATCAGACCATGGAGTTGGTGTGATTGTACAATTAGTGATTTGGGATAAGCCAAATTGATTAGTAAAGATATAGTCGATTCGACTATAGGACTTATTGGGGTGGGAAAAGAATGTGTAATCCCTAATTTCCGGATGGACATATCTCCAAGTATCATGTAAGTTATGTATGTTGAGATTTTTCCAGAAAAAGGTAAGGAATTTAGTGTTACATCTTGTGAGGGGGTTTGTGCTGTCTATTTGTGGCTGGAGTGGGAAATTAAAGTCTCCTCCCAAATAAACTGGGCCCTTAGATGAATCTAACAGTTTAGTGAATAATTTGACAAAGAATGGTTTGGGGGTGGTATTTGGTGCATATACTGTAACTAATTTTATAGGTTGGTTATATAGAAGGCCTATCAGGCCCAGAAGCCTTCCTTCTGTGTCCAATATCCTGTTCAGGAGTGTGAAGGGTAATGACTTTTTAAGCAAAATGCTAACTCCGCATTTTTTGGTAGGGCCCGTGTTGTGGTAGTGTTGAGTGTATGTGCGGCCTAAATATTTTGGATAGCTATTTTTTTTAAAATGCGTCTCCTGTAGATAGATAATATCTTCCCCTTGTCTCGCTAGATCTGCAAGTGCTTTAGAACGTTTGCATGGGGAGTTTAGCCCTTTTGCGTTTTGAGACAAAATAACCAAAGGGTGAGGGGCCCTGTCATTTCGGTGAGCCATAAGTCAGATGTATGTAACTGTGTGATGAAGTGAGTAAAATATACGTCAAATTAGCACCACAATGGATACCTTGGTAGACCTTTGGAACATAGAGAATACACAGTTCTTCATAACCTACATAACTCATATAAAGAGCAATATGATACATAGTATGAACATATTCTGAAAACAATAACATAAAAAACAACAATACAAACACATCTCTAAGTCTAATAATAGACATAAATTAGAGTACAAGTCCTTTGGGGGGGACAATATAAAAGAACGGGACTCTAAATGGTGTAGTTTGATTATTCCAACACACCACTACAAATGGAGCCTGAAAGGTAGTTATGAAAAACTTAGAGAGTGGTGGTTGGTTATTTAACAGGTGACCTGGGGTATCTCAGGGTCATGTAAAACCATAAGAAAATTGGAGGGGGATTAAAGGGGCAAGGGAGAGTTCCATAATGATACTACAAATGTCTTTTGTATTACCTGAACGAGTCTCTCATAAGAATGTCCGTATTGACTGGTTACAGATGTAAGTGATTGTCAGCAGCAGTGCAGGGACTATTATCAGTCCTCATCAGAGTCAAGAGGGTAGGATGGCTTCTGTGGGGATGCGTTTTTGCGATCTA
Organism: Bombina bombina; assembly: GCF_027579735.1. NCBI lineage: Eukaryota > Metazoa > Chordata > Amphibia > Anura > Bombinatoridae > Bombina > Bombina bombina. The sequence continues at coordinate 436,868,386 of NC_069501.1, read as the reverse complement.
TGCCTTGTTTTGGTTCTGATGCTTTGCGTGGCATTTTAGTGTTCCATCTCATTGTATTGGATTTTGTTCTCTTGGGCAAGACTGAAGCAGGAGGTTGATCCGGGGGTTCTGCTAAAAGTTGATCTATACCCAGTTCTTTACAAAAGGATGGTATATCATCAGGTGCATGGCAGGTGTAGCGTCGATCATTCTGAATCACCATTAGGTAGACGGGGAAACCCCATCTGTAAGGGATCTTCTTGTTTCTGAGTAAAGATGTAAGCGGGAGGAATTCTTTTCTTATCTGCAGAGTTCTTGTGGAGAGGTCCTGATAAAATTGTATCACGTTGCCCCTGAATTTGACAGGTTGGTGTCTGCGGGATTGATTAAGCAGCATCTCTTTTTTGAGGAAGTTTTTAAAAATCTAATAATAACATCCCTGGGTGGGGCATTATCAGGAGGTTTAGGTCTGAGGGCTCTATGGGCCCGTGCCCACAAGATGTCGTTAGGATAGGCAGGTTCTTTTATAGAGGTAAATAGAGATTGTAAATATTCATGGAAGTCTTTCGGTAGAACAGACTCATGAATACTTCTAAGTCTTAGATTTTTCTTCCTGCTCCTATTCTCAAGGTCGTCGATCTTGTCCATTAATGCGGTGATTGTTTCTTGGTGTGTTGCAGTCTTGTCCTCTATTCTATGAATATCTTCTCTCACCTCTTCGGTCTCAGCTTCCAGCATATCCACCCTTGTACCCAGGTTGTGGAGATCTTGTTTCATTTCTTGTAGTTCTTCACGTAGACAGGTCCTGAAAATCGTGGTGATCTCTTGTTTCGTTGCAAATTGAGATAGGAGTGTTGCAGGGATGTTGTCAGGTAATATAGGTGACGATGAGGATTCCGTTGTAGGGCCTTCCTGACTTGGTGTGGAAATATGTTTGTTTTGAGAGAGGATGGGCGGTGAGGAATGCTCCGTAGCAAAAAATGATGATACAGTATGCAATTTCGTTGATGTGTGCTTTAAGGCTTTCTCAGATTTGGCCTGTCTTTTAGCCGCCATCATTGTAAGGCTAGAAGTAGGAAACAGTATAGCCTCACAGGGATTAAGAGATATAACCAACTTGTTAGGTATAGGAGGCAGTTAGAGGTGTTAATTTAGTTTTCTGCAATTCGTGCTCAGCACCTCCTTAGGTATTTTGTATACTGCCTTTATTAAGTTCTTTATGTGCAATGTGTGCCCCAAGGGTGTTTTGACACTGGGTAAATTGTAAAGTTAGCCAAAGCTCAGCAACCTCTCTCTCCTCTCATCTGTAGTATAGAATCACCCTGCTGCTCCTGAGCGGCCCCTCAGCACTTGAAGAGTAAACTACTATGCCCACAATTCTTGAGTAGTATATTTCTTCTTATGTTTAGAATTTACTAGGCAGTTTTCATATGTATTATGTGCGGAAACAAGAAAAAAATGGCTTTAAACAGAGAGCTGCTTGTCATAAAAACAGGCCCACAGATATATTAGGCTCTGCGTGATCTAGGTAATAATGGCTCCCTTTATATGACAGTCTGTGTGTAGCGATCTTCTTGCCTAGCGTCCTTTGAACTAAAATAGGCCGCAGCTATATTTGGCATATAAAAAGTTATCATCAGTACAACTTCTCCTTAATCTGATATCCTTTATAAGTCCAAATCCAGTATATTTTGGATAAGCACTGTCATTATGGAGTAATGATTTTGCTTTTAGAGGCTTGTAGAAAATCTTGCTTTCATGCACATATTGCCCTTCAACACCAAATCTAAATATGAGATTTCAGTGATATGGAAGGAAAATGTGAACTGTAAGCATACCTGTTTGGCATTCAAAAAATTAACAAAATAATTTACCTCCATAACAGTACCATTCCACACAAATATCAAATCATCTGTAAATCTTTGGTAATGCTTGATCTTACCAACAAATAGATTACTATTCCCAGAGACATAGGACAGTTCCCACCAACCCATGAACAGGTTGGCATAAGATGGGGCAAAAAAGGCCCCATCGCTGTCTCACATCTCTGGAGATAGTATTGTCCATAAAAAAAAAAAAAGTAATTGTGGTTTAGACAAAAACCAATAACTCTTATTACATAGTCTTTAAACTTGTCTTTAAAACTAGTATTCTTCTCTAGAAAAAATGTTATTGCTTTAACTCCTAAATCATGGGGAATAGCGAAGTAAAGAGACCCACAACATCAAAAGTAACCGAAACAAATCCTTTCTTCCATGGTGCCTTTTCTAATAAGTGTAACAGATGCTTAGTGGCCCTTAAAAAACTAGGAATCATCTTAATCAAAGGTTGCAGTAGGGAATCAAGCCAATAAGACAGTTTCTCCAATAAAGAAACAATTACTGACACTATTGGTCTTCCCTTAATATCCTCCAGAGATTTGTGCACTTTCGGTAAATGATGGAAGATTGGGACTATAGGATCTACCACATAAAGATAGTCAAAAGTGGCCTCATTAATAAAGCCTGCATCTTTCCATCATCCAAAAATCTCATACACAAGTCTCTGGAAATCTAATGTATGGTTACTGGCCAATAGACAATAAACATCTGTGTCTGAGAGCTGTCTTATGCTTCATTAATGTAATCCTCTTTAAACATTACAACTTGATTACCTCCTTAGTCTGCTTGCCTAATCACCACATTTTCCCTTGCATTCTTTACAGCCTCTCTTTGTAAGATCGTACGGTTTTGGGGTTGCCTCTGTGCTTATATTTGAGTATGTAATGATCTCAATTCTGTTTCAACACGTCAGTGAAAACTTTCCAAGACTCCACCTCTAGTCTTTGTTAGATAAAAATTGAATGGGGTTTATGCTCCATGCTGCATTTTACTGTGCCATAATTATTTCTATATGTTTCCATCTCTAATTCGAGAAGGGACATATAATCATGGGCATTGTCAAAGGCAACTTCAGTATTATAAACTATACAAAAATGAGTCATCATCAAGTTTGCGGTGAAGACAGTCAACTTGCTTTGCAAAAAACTTTAAGGGAACTTTGCCACGTCTTTGGAGATACTAATCTTTTCCGTAAGAATATAATTTATTACAGCAGGTATATAGATGATTTGGGATGGTGATTAAGATACCATTGACTCATTCCACAACTATTTAAACAACAATCACAAAAATTTACTTTTTTATTTGGTACACAATTCCAAACTTATTCACTTTCTGGTTGTTATACTTAAAGACAACCTTTCTTTAAACAATACTGAGGTTGAACTATATAGAAAGCAAACAGCAGGTAACACTATGCTTCACTTTAATTCATGCCATCTGAGACACCTTTTACAATCCATTCCAAGAAGTCAATTTATATGTACAAAATGGTACTCAACAAACAGCATACATGCATAATGCAAATGCAGCATATGAACGACTAAGAGTCCGACGATATCATAGTACTCTGTTAGATCAGGTGAAAATGGAGGTTGACAGAATGTCTAGAACCAAATAGTTACAATACAAAAATAAGACCAGAAACAATAAACCTTATTTCATTACAACACATAGAAAAGATTACACAAAAGTATGTAACATAATTCGCAATTGTATTCCCATACTTAAAAAGGACAGTACGTCATGCAGAATAATATTGAATGGTTGTAACTTTGCATCTTGAAAAGCTCAAGATCTAAGGAACATTCTGAACCCTCCATATTACCAGAAGTCCGAAAAAATACCTGGCTACCCCAAAGAGTGGTTTGTCACAAATGTAGAGAAAGAATATGTAAAACATGTGATTACATAGATCAAGGTGACCAATTTACCTTTGCCACAACTGGATTTAACTATAAAAAAAAGATTTAATATCACATGCAATTACAACACATGGCATATATGTTTTCACATGTAAAGAATGTGGCAAAAAATATGCATCTTAATAAACCCACAGCAACCTTAAAGGGCCATGATACCCACATGTTGAAACACTTGAAAGTGATGCAGCATAGCTGTAGAAAGCTGACTAGAAAATACCACCTGAACATCTCTATGTAAAAAAGAAAGATATTTTACCTCAAAATGTCCTAAGTTTTCACACCCCAATGTAAAGGACTTTAAGCAGCAAATCAGTATGTCTGCCCCGGGGCAAGGGAGCGAGCTTCATGCACACTCATGTTATTTCCCTATTTAGTTTAAGAATGTTTACTATGAAATCTCATGAGCGTTAAGTGAAATTTCATGAGATCACAGTAAAAGAATTCATGACCTCAACACTGTTGATGCTGATTGGCTGCATTCATTTCTTCATTGTTTATTTATTTTATTTTTACCTGCAGCTGGACAGCAGCTGAAGTAAAACTTTTTACACAGGACTTACTCTGCTGAGCTGAGGAAATTGTGAGGTAAAATATCTTCCTTTTTTACATAGAAATTCTCAGGGGATATTTTCCTGTCAGCTTTTTATAGTTATACTGCATTAGTTTCAAGTGATTTAGCATATGAGTATTATGTCCCTTTAAGTAAAAACTATCCACCAATCAAAACCATGTACCTTCCCCCTTAAGATTTCAAAGCTATCAAGGTTCTTTTATTTCTGTTTAACTGTTTTCAAGTGTTCTTCCTATAGAGCTTTTTTTTTTTTCTTTCATTTAATTGTTCTGTAAGATTTGAAGGCTTTTTGTCATGCAGGTCTAATACTTCACAGTAGGACATGTTCTGTGCAATGAGTTAATGGTTGTGGGATAGATGCAGCTCTAATGATTATAATATAGAGGATCTCTCCATTTGTAGCTGCAAGGAAGGGACAGTTACAAATCTTTTTAAATTCCTGAAATTTTCAATGTATGATGTTGCTGCTGTCTTTTTCATTGAAATATTGGTTTTATGTTTGAGTTTTCTTAAAGTTTATCTATTGTCTTCCAGGCTACTACATCATAAATAAAAAGTGATCCGTGTTACAGACATCAGATTTGAAATGAGTATATATTTTCAAAAATACATTAAATTCACAAAGTAAAATGTCAAATAATAATAATTTTATTTTCAGTATAGTACAAGGTGAATTTAATTTTCAAATGACTCTTTTTTTGGTTGTTGTTTTTTGCATTTTACAAACTGTCCCAACTTTTTCGGAATTGTGGTTGAATGTGCATTTCAATTTTGAGTGAAATGTCTCTTTAAATCCTCCACATAACAGAAGTTTTTGGGGACACTCTGAAATGTCAGCTATCTCTTGAGCACTAAGCCAAATGTGTGCAAAATTTCTGCTCAAGTATCAGAGTTCTTTAGTTAGTTATATACTATGGTGTTGAATTGAAATATAAGTTAAAATCACTACACTTATATGTAAATTCACCTACTCATGTATACATACACACATATTTATACTCACATATAAATACACACATAACCCTTAGAGCCCTTTCCAGTTCATTGTCATATACCAAATTACATTATATCACTGTTAAAACATGTTTTCAGTAATAATTCTTTATTTAACATTCAATATGAATGGGATGAAATCACACTAAACCAAATTACGGCTCAAGGGACATGAGCCCATAGAGGTAAGAGTGTGTCAGTTTTGATGATATTCTCCTTTATCATTAACTACTCATTTTTCTGCTTACGTGTAAATCCATGAAATACTTATAGGTATTCACTTGGTTACTCATTAATACTATAAGAAATCAATGTATTCCACAAATATTATAGATTTATATTAAGCATTCTTGCATTTTAAGAACTTAAAAACATTCACCGAGATTACGAGTTTTGCGGTAACAGGGCTAAGTTGCTAACAAGCATTTTTTTTTCAACGTTCCCTTAAGACAACGCTGGTATTACGTTTTTTTTTTAAACCCGGCGTTAGCCTCAAAAAAGTGAGCGGAGAGCAAAATTTAGCTCCACATCTCACTGTAATACCAGCGCTGCTTACGGTAGCGGTGAGTTGGCTAAACGTGCTTGTGCACGATTTCCCCATAGGAAACAATGGGGCTGAGCCGGCTGAAAAAAAACCTAACACCTGCAAATAAGCAGCTTTCAGCTCCTAACGCAGCCCCATTGATTCCTACGGGGAAAGGAATTTTATGTCTACACCTAACACCCTAACATGAACCCCGAGTCTAAACACCCCTAATCTTACACTTATTAACCCCTAATCTGCCATCCCCAACATCATCGCCACCTACATTATAATTATTAACCCCTACTCGCTCCGGACACTGCCGCCACCTACATTATCCCTATGAACCCCTAATCTGCTGCCCCAAACATTCCCGAACCCTACATTATATTTATTAACCCCTAATCTGCCCTCTTAACATCGCCACAACCTACCTACACTTATTAACCCCTAATCTGCCGCCGCTAACGTCCCCACCACTATAATAAAGTTATTAACCCCTAAACCTGTCTAACCCTAACCCTAACACCCCCCTAACAGATATAATTTAAATACATCTAAATAAAATAATTACAATTGAATAAATTATTCCTATTTAGAACTAAATACTTACCTATAAAATAAACCCTAACGGCTAGATTTAGAGTTTGGCGTTAGCCGTCAAAACCAGCGTTAGAGGCTCCTAATGCTGGTTTTGGGCTACTGCTGGTATTTAGAGTCAGTCAAGAAAGGGTCTAACGCTCACTTTGCAGCCGCGACTTTTCCATACCACAGATCCCCTTACGTCAATTGCGTATCCTATCTGTTCAATGGGATCTTTCTAATGCCGGTATTTAGAGTCGTGGCTGAAGTGAGCATTAGAAATCTAACGACAAAACTCACTTTCTGGGCTAACGCCGGTTCATAAAGCTCTTAACTACTGTGCTCTAAAGTACACTAACACCCATAAACTACCTATGTACCCCTAAACCGAGGCCCCCCCACATCGCCGCCACTCTATTAAATTTTTTTCAACCCTAATCTGCCGACCGCACACCGCCACCACCTACGTTATCCCTATGTACCCCTAATCTGCTGCCCCTAATACCACCGACACCTACATAATATTTATTAACCCCTAATCTGCCGCCCCCGGTATCGCTGACATCTACATATTTTTTTTAACCCATAATCTGCCGCTCCGTACACCGCCGCAACCTACATTATACCTATGTACCCCTAATCTGCTGCCCCTAACACATCCGACCACTATATTATATTTATTAACCCCTAATCTGCCGCCCCCAATGCCGCCTCCACCTACCTACAATAATTAACCCCTAATCTGCCGACCGGACCACACCGCTACTATAATAAATGTATTAACCCCTAAAGCTAAGTCTAACCCTAACACTAACACCCCCCTAACTTAAATATAATTTAAATCTAACGAAATAAATTAACTCTTATTAAATAAATTATTCCTATTTAAAGCTAAATAATTACCTGTAAAATAAACCCTAATATAGCTACAATATAAATTATAATTATATTGTAGCTATTTTAGGATTAATATTTATTTTACAGGCATCTTTGTAATTATTTTAACCAGGTACAATAGCTATTAAATAGTTAATAACTATTTAATAGTTACCTAGTTAAAATAATTATAAAATTTACCTGTAAAATAAATCCTAACCTAAGTTACAATTAAACCTAACACTACACTATCAATAAATAAACTAAATAAACTACATACAATTATCTACAATTAAACCTAACACTACACTATCAATAAATTAATTAAATAAAATACCTACAAATAAATACAATGAAATAAACTAACTAAAGTACAAAAAATAAGAAAGAACTAAGTTACAAAAAATAAAAAAATATTTACAAACATTAGAAAAATATTACAACAATTTTAAACTAATTACACCTACTTTAAGCCCCCTAATAAAATAACAAAGACCCCCAAAATAAAAAAATGCCCTACCCTATTCTAAAATTAAAATAGAAAAGCTCTTTTACCTTACCAGCCCTGAAAAGGGCCCTTTGCGGGGCATGCCCCAAAGAATGCAGCTCTTTTGCCTGTAAAAAAAAAAAAAAAAAAATACAATACCCCCCCCCCCAACATTACAACCCACCACCCACATACCCTTAATCTAACCCAAACCCCCCTTAAATAAACCTAACACTAAGCCCCTGAAGATCTTCCTACCTTGTCTTCACCACGCCGGGTTCACTGATCGATCCAGAAGAGCCTCCGATGTCTTGATCCAAGCCCAAGCGGGGGGCTGAAGATGTCCATGATCCGGCTGAAGTCTTCTATCAAGCGGCATCTTCAATCTTCTTTCTTCCGGATCCATGTAGTTCATCCCACCGACGCGGAACATCCATCTTCACCGACGACTTCCCGACGAATGACGGTTCCTTTAAGGGACGTCATCCAAGATGGCGTCCCTCAAATTCCGATTCAAGTTCAATCCAATTGGCTGATCCGATCAGCCAATCAGATTGAGCTTGCAGTCTATTGGCTGTTCCGATCAGCCAATAGAATGCGAGCTCAATCTGATTGGATCTGCCAATCGGATTGAACTTGAATCTGATTGGCTGATTCCATCAGCCAATCAGAATTTTCCTACCTTAATTCCGATTGGCTGATAGAATCCTATCAGCCAATCGGAATTTGAGGGACGCCATCTTGGATGATGTCCCTTAAAGGAACCGTCATTCGTCGGGAAGTCGTCGGTGAAGATAGATGTTCCGCGTCGGTGGGATGAACTACATGGATCCAGAAGAAAGAAGATTGAAGATGCCGCTTGATAGAAGACTTCAGCCGGATCATGGACATCTTCAGCCCCCCACTTGGGCTTGGATCAAGACATCGGAGGCTCTTCTGGATCGATCGGTGAACCCGGCGTGGTGAAGAAAAGGTAGGGAGATCTTCAGGAGCTTAGTGTTAGGTTTATTTAAGGGGGTTTGGGTTAGATTAGGGGTATGTGGGTGGTGGGTTGTAATGTTGGGGGGGTATTGTATGTTTTTTTTTTTACAGGCAAAAGAGCTGAATTCTTTGGGGCATGCCTCGCAAAGGGCCCTTTTCAGGGCTGGTAAGGTAAAAGAGCTTTTCTATTTTAATTTTAGAATAGGGTAGGGCATTTTTTATTTTGGGGGTCTTTGTTATTTTATTAGGGGGCTTAGAGTAGGTGTAATTAGTTTAAAATTGTTGTAATATATTTCTAATGTTTGTAAATATTTTTTTATTTTTTGTAACTTAGTTCTTTTTTATTTTTTGTACTTTAGTTAATTTCATTGTATTTATTTGTAGGTATTGTATTTAATTAATTTATTGATAGTGTAGGGTTAGGTTTAATTGTAGGTAGTTTATTTAATTTATTGATAATGTAGTGTTAGGTTTAATTGTAACTTAGGTTAGGATTTATTTTACAGGTAATTTTGAAATTATTTTAACTAGGTAGCTATTAAATAGTTATTAACTATTTAATAGTTATTGTACCTGGTTAAAATAAATACAAAGTTGCCTGTAAAATAAATATTAATCCTAAAATAGCTACAATATAATTATAATTTATATTGTAGATATATTAGGATTTATTTTACAGGTAAGTATTTAGCTTTAAATAGGAATAATTTATTTAATAAGAGTTAATTTATTTCGTTAGATTTAAATTATATTTAATTTAGGGGGGTGTTAGTGTTAGGGTTAGACTTAGCTTTAGGGGTTAATACATTTATTAGAGGTGCGGTCCGGTCGGCAGATTAGGGGTTAATTATTGTAGGTAGGTGGAGGCGACGTTGGGGGCGGCAGATTAGGGGTTAATATAATATAGGGGTCGGCGGTGTTAGGGGCAGCAGATTAGGGGTACATAGGGATAACATAGGTTGCGGATGTGTACGAAGCGGCAGATTAGGGGTTAATAATAATATGCAGGGGTCAGCGATAGCGGGGGTGGCAGATTAGGGGTTAATAAATATAATATAGGTGTGTGTGGTGTTAGGAGCAGCAGATTAGGGGTACATAGGGATAACGTAGGTTGCGGCGGTGTACGGAGCGGCAGATTAGGGGTTAATAATACTATGCAGGGGTCAGCGATAGCGGCAGATTAGGGGTTAATAAGTGTAAGGTTAGGGGTGTTTAGACTCGGGGTACATGTTAGGGTGTTAGGTGCAGACTTAGGAAGTGTTTCCCCATAGGAAACAATGGGGCTGCGTTAGGAGCTTAACGCTGCTTTTTTGCAGGTGTTAGGTTTTTTTTCAGCTCAAACGGCCCCATTGTTTTCTATGGGGGAATTGTGCACGAGCACATTTTTGAAGCTGGCCGCGTCCGTAAGCACCGTAAATAAGTCCGTAAATATGTTCTACGCTCCCTTTTTTGGAGCCTAACGCAGCCCTTCTGTGAACTCTAAATACCAGCGGTATTTAAAAGGTGCCGGAGAAAAAAAGCATGCGTAGCTAATGCACCCCTTTGGCCGCAGAACTCTAAATCTAGCCGTTAGTTAGCTACAATATAACTAATAGTTACATTGTAGCTAGCTTAGGATTTATTTTTATTTTACATGCAACATTGTATTTATTTTAACTAGGTAACTTCCTAGTTAAAATAAGTAAAAATTTACCTGTAAAATAAACCCTAACCTAAGTTACAATTACACCTAACACTACACTATAATTAAATAAATTAACTAAATTAACTACAATTAATTACAATTAAATTAAATAAACTAAAGTAGGAAAAACAACAAACACTAAATTACAGAAAACTAATTACACCTACTCTAATCCCCCTAATAAAATAAAAAAGCCCCCCAAAATAAAAAAATCCCTACCCTATACTACATTACAAATAGCCCCTAAAAGGGCCTTTTGTGGGGCATTGCCCCAAAGTAATCAGCTCTTTTACCTGTAAAAAAAATAATTAAATACAATACCCCCCAACAGAAAAACCCACCACCCACACACCAAACAATACTCTAAAACCCACCCAACCCCCCCTTAAAAACATCTAACACTACCCCCTTGAAGATCACCCTACCTTGAAATGTCTTCACCCAGCCAGGCACAAGTGGACCTCCAGAGGGGCAGAAATCTTCATCCGATCCAGGCAGAAGAGGTCCTCCAAGCGGCAGAAGTCTTCATCCAGATGGCATCTTCTATCTTCATCCATCCGGAGCGGAGCGGGTCAATCTTCAATCCAGCCGATGCAGAGCCAATCAGCCAATAGTATTGAGCTTGCATTCTATTGGCTGTTCCAATCAGCCAATAGAATGCAACCTCAATACTATTGGCTGATTACATCAGCCAATAGGATTTTCCTACCTTAATTCCTATTGGCTGATAGAATCCTATCAGCCAATCGTAATTCAAGGGACGCCATCTTGGATGATGTCATTTAAAGCGACCTTCATTCTGCGCTTGGACTTCATTTGAAGAGGATGCTCTGCGTCGGCTGGATTGAAGATGCACCTGCTCCGCTCCGGGTGGGTTTTAGAGTAGGGTTGGGTGTGTGGGTGGTGGGTTTTAATGTTAGGGGGGTATTGTAATTAATTTAATGATAGTGTAGTGTTAAGTGTAATTGTAATTTAGGTTAGGATTTATTTTACAGGTAAATTTGTACTTATTTTAACTAGGTAGCTATTAAATAGTAAATAACTATTTAATAACTATTCTACCTAGTTAAAATAAATACACAGTTGCCTGTAAAATAAATATAAACCCTAAGCTAGCTACAATGTAACTATTAGTTATATTGTATCTAGCTTAGGGTTTATTTTATAGGTAAGTATTTAGTTTTAAAATAGGATTTATTTAATTGTAGTAATTTTATTTCGTTTTATTTAAATTATATTTAAGTTAGGGGGGTTAGACTTAGGTTTAGGGGTTAATAAATTTAATATAGTAGCAGCGACATTGGTGCAGCATATTAGGGGTTAATAAATGTAGATAGGTGTCAGCGATGTTAGGGACGGCAGATTAATAGTTAATAAAATTTAACAAGTGTTTGCGAGGCGGGAGTGCAGTAATTTAGGGGTTAATATATTTATTACAGTGGCTGCAATGTCCGGTCGGCAGATTAGGGGTAAAAACTTTTTTTTAAGTGTTTCCGATGTGGGGGGCTCGGTTTAGGGGTTAATAGGTATTTTATGGGTGTTAGTGTACTTTGTAGCACTTTAGTTAAAAGTTTTATGTTACAGCTTTAGCCCATAAAACTCTTAACTACTGACTTTTAAACGCGCTAGGAGTCTTGAGGGTCTACCTCTCACTTCTTCCAAGACTCGTAATACCGGCTATAGGCAAACCCATTTAAAAAGATAGGATACGCAATCGACGTAAGGGAATTTGCGGTAAGCTCGAGTCACGGAAGAAAAGTGAGCAGTAGACCCTCTCCTGCCAGACTCGCAATACGAGCGGGCGTTAAAAAGCAGCGTTGGGACCTCTCAACGCTGCTTTTTAAGGCTAACGCAAGACTCATAATCTAGCCGATTGATTTTAAACAGTAGATTTTAAAAGTTTAAATGTAATTAATATGTTACTTCTGTTAGTAATCTGATTCCTATTAAAATAGACCTTATATCCAGGGGAGTAGCTCAATGTCATTGGACACAAGTCTGTGCCATACCCTCTCATCAGTAGATGACCTACTCAACAGAAGGCCCTGGTGCAAAGTTATTTTTGGCCCCCAAAAGCTAAATCATTAGTAACCATTAGTAATAATATACATGCTGCTCTTTATAATGATTTTGAAGAAAGATAGATAGATAGATGGACTGGCAACTTGCACTAATAAAAGGCTCCCCTCAGTTAGGATTGTACATACTCTGCACACCCCTATTTTAAAGACTGGCTGCTATAGGCCCCCCAAGCACTTGGGCCCTGGTGCAACTGCACCTGTTGCATCAACGGTAGTTCCGACCCTGCCTCTCATCTCATTTTAACAGCCCCCCTTCCAACAGAACCACTGACTCCTAATAGTTATACTCTATCACCATAGAAGCTACATAATTAATCTGCATACCGGAATAATAACAGATTCCGTGTGCCACAAAATCTTTATTTCGGACTGGATGGGCAGGCCCCTTATAAGGCTGCCCCTGCCTCATCGGAGACCGCTGTGCTCCCTGTACTTAGGCCTCTGCTTATATTATGTTGTTGCTACTACTCCATGTGTTTCTAGCAGAGTTTATTGTACATTTTCTTCTTTTTTTCTCCTTTGAGGTGCAGATTAAACCCAAAACAGGAGTAAAGGAAATAATTTTGGGACAGTGTATCCTCCAAGTGCGATACTATCACTTATTTGTTTGATTCACATCACATTTATTTGTCATTTTTTTTACTTATATTTGATTTATTGTGTTTTTCTGGTTTGTTACTCTTATCACTTTGGAACTCTGACTGACTTCCTTAGATTTCTATGCCTTATAAATATTCTGGTTTTCACAGTGAAACCTGAAAAGGCCTAGCCAATACCATACCCCCAACTGGCCAACCCCACTAAAAGAACACCCGTGACTGTACCCCTACCTATTATGGCTCTGTCCAAAGAGTACCCAGGTATAAGAGAACCCCCCCCCAAAAAAAAAAAAAATGCTCTAGATTGCAAGTGAAGCTCTGTTGAATGCCCTATCAATATTGCGGGCCCTCACTAAGACTATCACACTTGTATACTCATATTACACATTTTGAGTTATACGTAAAACATAACTGCACTAAAAAATGTAGCATGACTTGAAATAAGTTATATAAGTTTGTTATTGAGATAAATGTATAAAAAGTGTTTTAAATGGATATATTATATGTAAAGGTATTTAAATTGGAAGGGCTCAAACACACACACATATATACACATATATATACACATATATATATATATATATATATATATATATATATATATATATATATATATATATATATATATATATATATATATATATGTGTGTGTGTGTGTGAATATTTGTATGTGTGTATACATTTATGTGTACACATACAATATACACATACAAATATAGACACACACAATTAGTTTTGGATTAATTATTTTGAAAGAATATTCTGAAAAAAACTGTTTATTTATGTGCTGTGGTATTTGGTTAGACTGAACCAAACCAAATACTGAATATTTATTAACATTTACATTTGATTTTTTTAAAACAAATCCAAATGTTATCTTGCTGCAGGTAGCACAGTGTCACCTGTAGGATAATTATAGTGTATAGTTGAAGTATAGACTTCATTGCCGCACTAATAGGAATAATAGTGCGGCAGATACCAGAGTTTGCACTAATGGACATTCTCCGTTAATGCATGTGGGGGGGCACATTAATCTAACCCCTGTTCACAGAGTACAAGGCCTAATCCTCCTATCACCATAGTCCTGGACTCTGTGAAGATGGCCGGATTATCGCGGCCCACCACCTGCATTAAAGGAGAATGTCCATTAGCGCAGACTCTGGTATCCGCCACCATAAATCTCCTATTAGCGTGGCACTGGACTCTATAAAAAAGAAGCAGGTTAGTGCAGCTTCCCAGCATGCTATAGGTAAGTATTACACTTCATTATTTAAAGGGACACTCAAAAACTTTAATGACTCAGATAGAGCATGCAATTTTACACATGATACAGGAGGAGTAGAAACAGAACTAACTTTGAAATATGTCAGAAAAAAAATCTACTACTCATTTGAAGTTCAGGCTAAGTGCTATTGCATTGTCTTGTTATCATGCATTTGTTGTTTATGCAAATATGCTGTATTTACTGGTCCTTTAAATTCGTTAGAGCATTAATTCGGATATTAGTTTTGTTAAAAATAAAACAAATATCCAAATATCAGAGGAGGCGGACAAATTAAGGGGCAGCGGTCTTAAGACTGCTGCTTCTTAACTCCTATTTCCATTGAGTCTGAAAGCTCACGTGGAAACTGCAGTACATGGGGCATGATAAATCGGCTCTATAATCATTAAATGCATAATAAAAAGACAATGTGAAAGCACTTAGGGGCAGGCCGAGATTTCTGAGTCGCTCGGCTGACTCAACATCCAGCTCTCCTAGATACAGGTTGCGGAATGAAAAGCTCCGTAACGCAGCCCCATTGATGTCTATAGGGAAAAAAAAAAAAAAAAAAAAAAAGATACGTTTAAACCTATCACCCTAACATAAACCCCAAGTCTAAACACCTCTAATCCCCCCCAACATCGCGACCACCGAAATAAATCTATTAACCCCTAATCTGCCGTTACTGATATCGCTGCCACTATAGTAAAGTTATTAACCCCTATTCCCCTGCACCCCAACATCGCCCACACTATAATAAATCTATTAACCCCTATTCCGCCGCCCCCTGACATCGCCCCAGCAAAATAAAGCTATTAACCTTTAAACCTGTGGCCTCCCACATCACTAGCAATAAATAAACCTATTAAGCCCTAAACCGCCAGCCCCCCACATCGCAACAACCTAAATTAAACTATATTAACCCCTAAACCTAACCCTAAGCCTAACATAACCCTAACGTAACCCTAACCTTAACACCCCCTAACTTTAACATAATAAAAATAGAGCTAAATTAAAGTTAGTTATTAACTAAATAATACCTATTTAAAACTAAATACATACTTACCTGTGAAATAAAACATAAGCTAGCTACAATATAACTAATAGTTATATTGTAGCTAGCATAGATTTTTTTTTTTTATTTCACAGGTAAGTTTGTATTTATTTTAACTAGGTAGACTAGTTAGTAAATAGTTATTAAAGGGGCACTGAACCCAAATGTTTTCTTTCATGATTCAGATAGAGCATGTAATTTTAAGCAACTTTCTAATTTACTTCTATAATCAATTTTTCTTCGTTCTCTTGCTATCTTTATTTGAAAAAGAAGGCATCTAAGCTAAGGAGCCAGCACATTTTTGGTGCAGAAACTATGGACAGCACTTGTTTATTGGTGCTGTCGAATCAACAAGGACAACCCAGGTTGTTCACCAAAAATGGCCTGAGAACTAAACTTACATTCTTGCTTTTTAAATAAACATACCAAGAGAATGAAGAAAATTTGATAATAGGAGTAAATTAGAAAGTTGCATGCTCTATCTAAATCATGAAAGAAAAAATTTGGGTTCAGTGTCCCTTTAACTATTTACTAACTACCTAGTTAAAATAAATATAAACTTACCTGTGAAATAAAACCTAAGCTGCCTTACACTAAAACCTAACATTACAAAAAATAAAAACACTAAAATTAAAAATAATAAAAAAACCTACCATTACAAAAAATAACAACCGAAAGCAAAACAATAAAATAAATTCCCATTCTAATATCCTTTAAAAAAAAAAAAAAAAAACCCAAAATAAAAAACCCTAATCTATAATAAACTACCAAGGGCCCTTAAAAGGGCCTTTTGTGGGCCCTTAAAAGGGCTTTTTATAGGGCATTGCCCTAAAGTTATCAGCTCTTTTGCTAAAAAAGAAAACCAAACACCCACTAACAATATACAAACCCCAACCTCCCAAACCCACAAAATAAAAATAAAGTAAAACTTAATCTACCCATTGCCTTTAAAGGGCATTTGTTTGGGCATTGCCCTAAAAAGAGCATTTAGCTCTTTTGCTGATAATTACAAATAAAAATGGCTATTCTAAAAAGAAAAACACACCCCAAAACGGAAAAAAAACATTACACAAAATAACAAATTATCAAAAATAATAACAATTATTCCTATTCTAATACCAATTTTAAAAAAAACACCCCAAAATAAAAAACCTAATCTATAATAAACTACCAATAGCCATTGCATTGCCCTAAGTTAAACAGCTCTATTACCTGAAAAAAAAAAATTACATTGTCCCACTAACATTACAAACCCCCACAATACAAAAAAAAAAAAACTATCTAAAAAAACCCAATCACCCTAACATAAACCCCAAGTCTAAACACCTTTTCAGGGCAATGGGTATATTAGGTTTTTGTTAGAGTTAGGTTTTTTATTATGGTGGGTTGGTTGGGTGGTGGTTTTTACTGTTGTGGGGGTCTTTGTGTTCGTTTTACAGGTAAAGAGCTGTTTAATGTAGGGCAATGCCCTACAAAAGCCCCTTTTAAGGGCTATTGGTAGTTTATTGTAGGCTAGGTTTTTTTAATTTTTTTGGGGGGGGGGGGGCTTTTTTATTTTTATAGGGCTATTAAATTAGGTGTAATTCTTTTTTTATTTTTGTAATTTAGTGTTTGTTATTTTTTGTAATTAGATACTTTGTAATTTTTAGAGTAGTGTTAGGATTTTGTGTAATATAGTTTATTTAATTGGTAGTTAGTTTAATTTTAGTTTAATGGTTATATTAGTTTAATTGTTAGTTTAAACTTAGTTTTTTTTAATTTGACAGGTAAGTTTTAATTTAATTTAAGATAGGGAAATAGTAATGTTAATATAAAGTTAGGGGGGCATTTGTCATGCCACACCACTCTAACTGTAGCTAGGGATGCGGCGTCTCCTTCCTGCTCGTTGTAAGGGGCTGTGTCGGGTCCAGATGCGTGCGGCGCTAACGTCATCGCCGCACGCTCCTCTCTCTGATGCGGTCCGGATTACTGTGGCGCGAACTCTGCGCCTATCTAAGTTGCTCAGAACGATCTATCACTGCCCAAGTATAGGTGTTACTTTGTGTGCTCCTGGGTGTGATAGATCGTTATTGCTCCGATTGTCTTATTGTTGATGAACCCTGCCTGTCTGTCTACTCTGCCTGTTAACCCATAATTGCTGGATTGATATACTGCTGCTGAACTCTGCTTGTCTGACCACTCTGCCTGTTAACCCCTAAATTGCTGGATTGATATACTACTGCTGAACTCTGCTTGTCTGACCACTCTGCTTGATTAACCCCTATTGTTCTGGATTGCCTCTCTGTTGCCAAACCCTGCCTGACCATTCTAGTGGTTTACCTTTGGACTGCTTTACCATTGCCAAACCCTGCCTGCCTGACCCTTCTTGTGGTTTACCCCTGAACTGCCTTTCTCTGATTCCCTGCCTGTTGCCACTGAAGACTATCCTGCCTGTGGTGAGTGCCACTTTCCTCATCTTGCAAACTTTCTCTGCTCTGGGATATTCCCTATCATTCATGCTCGATGCCGGGATAAGAAAACTACTGGCCGAGTTCGGTCTGATAGTGGAATATCCCATGAGCATTACAGCATTAGGCGCGATGTCGGGAGCGGCAGATTAGGGGTTAATAAGTTTAATATATTATTTGCGATGCGGGAGGGGCTCGGTTTAGGGGTTAATAGGTAGTTTATGGGTGTTAGTGCACTTGTGACAGTTTAGTTATGAGTTTTATGCAACAGTTTTTTTTAGCATAAAACTCATAACTACTGCTTTCCGATTGCGAAACAGATCTTCTCATTATTAGGGTGTAACGCAAGCTTTTTATCCTCATCGCAAAACTTGTAATGGCTGCGCTATGGAAGTCCCATGAAAAAACGCAATTTTTACGTGTGCGGGACTGATGTTACGTTACAGGCTAAAAGGCTTGTAATGGCTGCGTTGCTGTTTTAACACTGAAATTTTTTAATTTTTTTTTTAAAAACACGAACACACAACTTGTAATCTAGGTGAATATAAATGTTAAAATTCTGCTACAGAAAAAAATAGAATCCTACTCCAGATGAAGCTTTCGATGTAGTTTATAAACCTAGCATTTAAATTGTTACTGGTATTAGTACTTTTTTTTTTTCAGAGAATGGCCTCATTAGCATGTTACAGCCATTAATTAGCACACTTGTTTCTCTCAGTGTTCCCTCATTAACATGTTATTGCCATTAATACACTTGTCTGTAAATGACATTGGCGTCTTTAACATGTTACTGTCATTACTCTATTTCTCCCTTTGAGACACTTAACCCTGTAAATTGTTACCAATAACAAGCTTTGGTCCTAAGAGAGACCTTAAATGTGCACACACTTAAGTCTTGGGAGGGATTGCTGCTAACTAAAAAAAGAGTCAGCCAGCACACTGCACGGTGCATAATTTATAACAGGCATGAAAGTTTGAAGCCTAATCTGGGAAAGAAATATATCTAGAATTTCCAGCAATAGGCTGCTATTGATTGCTATTGTACATTTATTTTCTTTGGGAATACTACACATTATTAGCCTGTGTATAGGTTATGCTAGCCAATTGCGAAACTAAGCAAAGAGATAAATCACAACACACATAGGCTCTCTTAATACCTTCCGATAGGACATGGATCACATTAATAGTAATTTATCAAAATATGGAGAGAGGTGCAGCAAGTCAAATGTAAGGCAAAATGTGGAGAAATTGTGTCTCCTTTGTATTTTAATATACAACATTTTTTTCTTTGACTAACAGTTAGAGATTTCTGTGCAGTAAAAGTATGAGAGATATATTTTACTGAACTATTAGCAAACACATGTTACTGGGAAATAGGATCATAAGGGTACTTGTTCCACTAACCACAAACAGTCAAAATGAAATGAATAGAAATACCTGTTACACTATGCAAGCGTAACTCTAGGGGGCGCTAGAAGAAATATATAAAACAATCTGTAGGATAATACTGAAGTATAGTAAAAACAATAAACACTTAAAAATAATATAAAATGATAAGATAATAATGTATAAAGACAAAATAATAATGACAATTACAGAAAAAATGAGACATGGACTCTCATCAAATGTGATGTGATGAGATCAATATAAACAAAAAATGCAGCTTAAAACAATATATAATAAATAGTATAAAGTCTCTAATAAATTCTTATCTGTATATGATATTGATGCTCAGACAGGCCCAAGATTAGGAGGGCACTTCAGAGGTTTATTAGTCCTCCTGGGTAGCACATATATAAGATTCTCCCTTAGATCCAGAAGTCAGCTCCTTGTCACAAAACCAGTCTGGGTAAATACTCTCTCTATGCAAAGAAAATCACAAAGACAAGGGCGCCTCCTCGTGTGATATAGTTTGGACAAATGTAAAAATAGGTGAATACAGATTTTATACTCACAAGTAAAGCGGCACTCTGTTGTGCTTATAGAGGCAGACTGGGAGTTCACAGTGTCCCAGTTCACTGACCAAGGCAGTGCAACAAATCACTCCAGGGTAGATTTCAATCAAGCTCAGGCTCTCAGCAAAGAGTTAAAATACCATAGTTTAATGGTGCAATAAAATACAATATAAAATGTCACAAATGTGACCGTAACAATGGATAAACAAGCAACTAGTTTCTCAGATCTCTGTCTGTTTCCTCAGGCTTCTATCCAAAGACTGAGAGCTCTGGCTTATAAGTGCTAAATGGCCACTCTATGAGTGAAACATAACCACACCTATTCAGGTGTGGAAGTGAACCTGCCTCATCAGGTGTGTGAGTGCACACCTGTTTCAATCAGACCATTAGAATACAATGATTAAAACCATTTCCAAATCATTCACATTATACTAAAAAACAAACAAGTACTATACAAATTGGTTAATAAAGGATGTAAAAAACAACAACCATAGCCAAACATTATCTTATGGTGGATTTCATGTCAGCATCATATGTTATAGGATATTATTATGGTATTCTAAAATAGTAACATTAAAAAATTGTTCCCCACCTTTTTTTTTTTTTTTTTTTAAAAAAAAAAAAATAAATATATATATATACACACATACATATATAAAAAGTACATGATATTCTAATTCTTGGTGTTCATACTAAATGTCTTAGTATGTTGTCAGTTAGTCTAAATAAGTTTAAAGTTTTATTAAAGCACCTATTGATGTTAACAGCCTTTGGTCAAATATGTATAAGCAAGATTTTCTATAGGTGAGAGCCCTTTAAATTATGCAGGCCTTATTGAAAATATATTATATATATATATATATATATATATATATATATATATATATACATACCCATATCTACATATACACACACATACATATTTTAAGTCTAATGCACCTGGTGTTCCCAGGCAGTCTCCCATCCAGGTACTGACCAGGCCTGGCCCTGCTTAGTTTCCAAGATCAAACAGGATCAGGTAAATTCAGTGAAGTGGGGTAATATCTTAATCTAAGCGATATGAAATGTATGTATTAAGCAATAGGTAAGTGTACTTAGTGAATATCTATTAACCTACTCTAATGTGTAAAAACGGGGTTGTAATACATTATGTTCAATATACAAAAATAAGATGGTATAGAAATACAGTAGTAACAATATTGTTTAATGTGTTGGAGATAATGTTGAGGTGTATATTGAGAGTGCCGACTTAACTAAAATGATACAATAAAAATAAAAATGTTCAGTGAACAGTGTATATGTTTTCTAATGTGCAGCATATATATTCATAAATCCATAATAGTATGGGTGTATTACATGTATTAAACCGGTATATCCTATGTTGGTATAACAAACCCATATCTTGAAGTGGTATATATAGATACACATACACGAACACACATATACGTATATACACACACACACATATATATATATACATACACACATATACACACATACATACACATACACATACAAATATATATACATATATACACATACACATACACATATACATACACACATATACATATATATATATATATATATATATATATATATATATATATATATATACATATATATATACATATATATATATATACACACATACATACACACACACACATATATATACATATACACATATATACACATATATACACACCCACACATACACATCGCATGTGCCCTAAATGATTGTGTTATAT
Organism: Bombina bombina; assembly: GCF_027579735.1. NCBI lineage: Eukaryota > Metazoa > Chordata > Amphibia > Anura > Bombinatoridae > Bombina > Bombina bombina. Next base: position 436,846,757 of record NC_069501.1, on the reverse strand, counting down.
ACCAATCATGACTATAATGTGATCAACCTTATGTGATGTATGATACATAAATGTGTGCTGTTACATATAAAAGTGAAGAAGAATAAATGTATGACTGTAAAGTCAATATGTGTAGTATATAATATAAATTTGTACTGTGATATACAAAGAGGAGAAAAATAAATGTATGATTATTAAGTCAATATGTGTAATATATAATATAAATTTGTACTGTGATATACAAAGTGGAGAAAAATAGCTATAAAGTCAATATATACACCTCTGATCATACCTGTGTAATATTAAATAGCTATAGTGTTGCATGGAAAAAAAATGATGACCTGATAATCCACAGCAAGATGTACAAAAATATTATATTCAAAAAGCAGACATATCTATATTCTCATTCAATCCTGTGGGAAAGAGAGTACCAAATTTATAGATCCAGTAGGTTTCCCTTTGACATAACTTTTTGAACCTATTAGTTCCTTGCTTGTATTGTATTCTCTCTAGAGGGGTTATGCAAAATTGACATTTAGTACCACAATGATGTTGAACATGATGTCTTGGTACACTATGTTTGAGTGAACCTTTCTCTATGTTTCTAAAGTGTTCTCCCCATCTGCTTCTGACTTTCCTTATGGTTCTACCTAGGTATTGCATCCCACATTTACAAGTTAATAGGTATATGACATAATTAGAGCTACAATCTAATCTATCCTTAAGTTCATATGTACATCCTGTGATAGAAGAAGTGACACTAGTTGCCCTATGCGTGACATATTTACACATGTTGCATCTTTTAATTCTACATTTAAAAGCTCCTTTTTGTTGGTGTCTATTGTTGGACAGACCTCCTATTCCTGATGTTCTTTTGGACATTATGATTTTGCTGGGGGCTATTTACTGTTTAATGGTTGGGGCTCTCCGAAATGTAATGTTAGGGGAATCATCCAAAATCCCTTTTAAAATCGGATCTTTTTTAAGAAGGTACCAGTGTTTCTTAATTATTTTTGTAATGGCTTTATAGTTGGAGTTATAGTTAGTAATAAATGTAGTCTGCTTTTTGTTACTATTACATCTATTTAACCCATTATAAGGTAGCGGATTAAGAATTTAATTTCTATTTAGTTCTCTTGCCCTTCGGTAACCTTCTTCTAAGAGCATTAGAGGGTACCCTTTTTCAAGAAATCTATTTTTTAAGATAAGGGATTGCTCATCATATGTCTCTAATAATGTGCAATTACGCCTAATCCGTCTAAACTGACTAAATGGAATATTTTCCTTCCAACTCTTTAGATGGTTACTTTGATAGTGTAAAAAGTTATTGCTATCTACTAATTTAATGAAGGTTTTGGATTGAACCCTATTATTTATATCCCAAGTGAGCACTATATCAAGATATTCAATTTCTTCCAAATGTATTTTGTGAGTGAAGGTTAGACCAAAATCATTAGTATCAAGTTTAAAAGCAAATTCTCTAGCTGAATCCAATTACCCATTCCAAATGATGATTAGATCATCTATGTATCTACCATAGAAGACCAGGTTCTCATCGCAGCTTCCACCGTTGATATAAATATCTTCAAAACAACCCATTACCAAATTAGCGAAGCTGGGAGCGAACCTGGTCCCCATGGCAGTACCCTTGGTCTGTATATAATAATTATCTTGATATTTAAAATAGTTATGTTTTAATATAAATCCAATTAGCTTCAATATATATTCTTTCTGAATATCTGGCATATAAAAATCTTCATGTAGATATTCAGAAACACATTTTAACCCTATTTCATGTGATATATTGAAATATAGTGCATTGACATCGCATGTCATCCATAGGTATTTACTTTTTCTTGTAATATTAGAAAGTTTATGAAGTAAGTCTGTGGTGTCCTTAATGTATGAGGGAAGTTGTCTAACATATTTTTGCAGAAAAAAATCCACATATGCTGATAGATGATCTGTGATACTATTCATACCTGCTATTATAGGTCTACCTGGTGGTGTTTGTAGATTTTTGTGGATTTTGGGTAGGTGGTAAAAATATGCAATACTGGGATTTTTTGGTGTTAAATATTGTTTTTCTTTCAAGGTCAAGATACCTTCTTCAAATCCAAATTGAATAATAGAATTTAATTTCTTAGTGAACAGAAGTGTAGGGTCTTGATCTAGAGGCCTGTAGTACTCAAAATCCTTTATTATTCTATCTGCTTCCTTCAAGTAATCTTGATAGTCCTGTAGGACTATACCGCCCCCCTTGTCCGCCTGACGTATGACTATTGAATCATTTTTTGACAATTTTAGAAGGGCTCTCTTTTCATTAGGCCAAATAGATATTCACTAAGTACACTTACCTATTGCTTAATACATACATTTCATATCGCTTAGATTAAGATATTACCCCACTTCACTGAATGTACCTGATCCCGTTTGAACTTGGAAGCTAAGCAGGGCCAGGCCTGGTCAGTACCTGGATGGGAGACTGCCTTGGAACACCAAGTGCATTAGACTTAAAATATGTTTATGTGTGTGTATATATGTATGGATATATGTGTGTGTGTGTGTGTGTATATATGTATGTATGTGTATACATATGTATGTGTGTATATATATATATATATATATATATGTGTGTATATATATATATATAATATATTTTCAATAAGGCCTGCATAATTTAAAGGGCTCTCACCTATAGAAAATCTTGCTTATACATATTTGACCAAAGGCTGTTAACATCAATAGGTGCTTTAATAAAACTTTAACTTATTTAGACTAACTGACAACATACTAAGACATTTGGTATGAACACCAAGAATTAGAATATCATGTACTTTTTATATATGTATGTGTGTATATATATATATATATATATATATATATATATATATTTTTTAAAAGGGTGGGGAACATTTTTTTAATGTTACTATTTTAGAATACCATAATAATATCCTATAACATATGATGCTGACATGATATCCACCATAAGATAATGTTTGGCTATGGTTGTTGTTTTTTACATCCTTTATTAACCAATTTGTACAGTACTTGTTTTTTTTTTAGTATAATGTGAATTATTTGGAAATGGTTTTAATCATTGTATTCTAACTATGGTCTGATTGAAACAGGTGTGCACTCGCAAGAGAAGCAGGGTAAGTAGCACTCTTAATTAATCAATCAAGAAATACAGGTGCATCCTAGAATAATAAATATCTAACAACATGAACAAGAGAGTAGAAACCTAAAATACAGGTTACTAAAAGTCTAGGCAAAAGAGAGCACAACTGTATGTAATAAAGAGGAGACTAAAGCGATTTTTTGAAATACAAATAAATTTAATAAGGTTATACTATACAAATGCATACATCCAAACATACATGTCACATACATACAGGGGTATGAGGGATGCATAAAAATGTCAGATGGGCCGTGAAGGGGACTGGTGCACCAGTGTACAAAAATAGGCAAATGTTCATCACTTTGATGCATGTATAGGTAGCATATAATTGTAATCCTAAGTATAGTGCGTGTCCCTAGAAATGCACGGACCAGGTGGATACAGTCTTACCCCTTCGTGTCTAAATGCAAATAGTAGCGTGAGGTCATCAGGAGTCAAGGGGAGCTTAGCCTCGCCGCGTCTTTTTCACAGGCATGTGTAAAGTGCAAATAGATAACAGTTCATGAGAATACCTGTCTTTTTCACGCGGTTGCTCTACCCTGAATCATAGCTCCTGAGACACTGGATCTTCCAGATGAGACAAGGGGTAGACCACAGTCAGGCAAAAAGGTCCTCTGACAGAGTGCTGCAAACCGACGAGTCTTAGAGCTCGTTTCACTCCTTTCAATACAGCAGCATGGAGCTTCTTCCGGGTGCTGACGTCACGTCAGTGGCTGTGCTGATTTATGGGAATTTGGCCGCACAGGGAATGGAAGTCATTGGCAGAGAGATCTGTCATTCAAGACGGCTTTGATACTTTATAGCAACATTTTGCTTTCTTGTAGATCAGAACAGCAAGGGAGTATTTACAGGGATACATTTGTGTTTAAACACTCATCCTTACATGCTTGCATTCGATACATTAGAAAATTATGTTATACATCTAATCTATTATGTTATTAGTGTGTGTGTATGTTTAGGTTGCATTGTGAAGATTGTGTTTTTTTATTATTTAATATTGCAATTACGCCATTATATTCAATTCATAATTTTGATACTACCAAAGACTATGTAGTTACACATAGAGTAATGTGCATATATCCGCAGAGGATTAAACTAAAAATGAAGCAAACTCTAATTTTTCATTGAGGCCATGAGGTGCTAAGGTATTAAGTTTATATATCCATTTTGTTTCTTTGCGTAGAAGGATATTATCAATATCCCCGCCGCGCATGCTAAGTTTCACAGATTCAATTCCAATGAAATACAAATCATCAGTTTTAGATTCATGAAATTGTGCGTAGTGTCTTGCCACAGGGCTGTCAATATTACATTCCTTAATATCGTCCCTATGTTCAGAAATTCGAGAACGAAGTTCTCTGAAAGTTTTACCAACGTAAAAACTTTTACAGGAGCAGTAAAGTAAATATATAACTCCTTTTGTGGAGCAATTGATAAAGGAGTTGATTTTATATGTATGCCCTGTATTTGTGTCAAAGGTTTTGCTTCTCTGCATATATTGACAGCAGACACAGTGGCCACATGGGGTGCTGCCTACAATTTTCTGTGCATTTTGTTCCAACCAATTATATGTTGGGACTTTATTGAATTCACTTTTAACCAAAATGTCTTTTAAATTACTGCAACGCCTTGCAGTCATCTGTGGATAATCTCCTACATATTGGTGAAGTGTTGTATCATTAGTTAGTAAATGCCAATTTCTATTCAGAGTGTCTTTTACTTTGCTCCAATGGGCATTATATTTAGTGATGAACCTGATCTTGTTTTCATCATTTGTGTCATCCCTGTTCTTACACTTATATAACAGGTCTTTTCTTTGGTGTTGGGAGGCTCTGTAGAGAGCTCTCTTAATACACCTTTTGGAATAGCCTCTATCATGGAATCGGGTCGCCATCTCTTTTGCTTGTATTTTAAATGTTTTATCATCAGAACATATTCTGCGAAGCCGCAGAAATTGTCCGTAGGGGATGCCTTTTTTCAAATTTGTGGGCTGGTGGCTCGACCCCAGGAGGAGGCTATTTGTTGCCGTTGGTTTCCGAAAGACTTCTGTCTCAATTTTCCCTTCTTTTTTGCTAATTTTCAAATCCAAAAAATCAATTGAGTTTAAGTCATGATTACAGGTGAGAAAAATGTTACGGTCATTACAGTTCAAAAGAGAAATGAATTTCATCAATTCATCCTCAGTGCCATCCCATAATAGCAAAATATCATCAACATATCTGATCCAGAGGGCCACATGTGCATCAACCACATCGGAGTGATCACCAAATACAATTTGGTTCTCCCAGCCACCAAGATGTAAACAGGCGTAGGTTGGTGCACATGTGGCCCCCATGGCAGTACCTTGTCTCTGTTTGTAGCACTTTGCATCAAAGATGAAGATATTATTGTCCAACACAAATTTTAATAAATCAATTACAAATTTGGTATGTTTTTTATAACCGAGACCCCTTGTATTAAGAAATTCCTCACATGTTTTAAGGCCAACATCATGTGGGATAGAGGAATATAGGGATTCAACGTCCAGGGACACTAAAATAGTGTCTTCCTGAATGTTGATCCCATCAAGTTTTTTTATTACATCTGTTGAGTCTTGTACAAAAGTATGAAGATCATTAACAAATGGCTGCAAAAATCGATCCACATATTTGCTAATTCCTTCCGTAGGACCTCCTATCCCTGATATTATGGGACGTCCCGGAGGGTTGGTGAGGGATTTGTGAAGTTTGGGGGTCCAGTAAAATACTGGTATCTTAGGTTTATGGTTGTATAGAAAGCTAAACTCATGACTAGTAATTAAATTATTTCTTCGAGCATCATTTAGCATGAAAAGTAATTCGTTATGGGATTTATGAAATTCATCAACTGAGGATTTTGAATATTGTTTAGGATCTGATAGCTGTCTCATGGCCTCTTTAATATAGAGGTCCTGATTAAGAATGACAATATTGCCGTCCTTGTCGGCCGGCTTTATGATAAGTTCAGGGTGTCTAGTAAGCTCATTAAGGGCTTTACGTTCCCGTTTAGTAAGATTATCGTTAACAATGCCTGTACTTTCGATTTTCATTAGATCAGCCGTAACGTTTTGTACAAAAACGGAAATATTGGGGATAGAGGAAAAAGAGGGCATATAAGTAGATTTTTTCTTAAAGTTAGTTTTAGGGTATATATCAATGATTTCATTACTTTGTTCAGAGAACAAAGTTTCTAGATTATGGAGTGCCTCTGTTTCTTGTCTACAAGACAGATCTATCTGAGTTTTAGGAGTCATAATCTTTTTTAATGCTAACTTCCTTGAAAAAAGATGTAAGTCTTTAGTGACCTCGAATAGGTCTAAGCTGTTAGTAGGACAGAAACTCACACACCTGATGAGGCAGGTTCACTTCCACACCTGAATAGGTGTGGTTATGTTTCACTCTTAGAGTGGTCATTTAGCATTTATAAGCCAGAGCTCTCAGTCTTTGGATAGAAGCCTGAGGAAACAGACAGAGATCTGAGAAACTAGTTGCTTGTTTATCCATTGTTACGGTCACATTTGTGACATTTTATATTGTATTTTACTGCACCATTAAACTATGGTATTTTAACTCTTTGCTGAGAGCCTGAGCTTGATTGAAATCTACCCTGGAGTGATTTGTTGCACTGCCTTGGTCAGTGAACTGGGACACTGTGAACTCCCAGTCTGCCTCTATAAGCACAACAGAGTGCCGCTTTACTTGTGAGTATAAAATCTGTATTCACCTATTTTTACATTTGTCTAAACTATATCACACGAGGAGGCGCCCTTGTCTTTGTGATTTTCTTTGCACAGAGAGAGTATTTACCCAAAATGAAATGAATAATGTAGACAATTTTAACAAGGAAAACAGATAATTTCTATTAATAAAAATAACTATTTGATAATCTGCCTATAAGTAGGGGGACCCACTCAACAGAGGGCCTTGGCACCCCTCATAGGTAACTCAGTAATAAGCAATAGAAATAATATACATGCAGCTCTGTATAATAATTTTGAGGATATATAGATAGATGGACCTGCAACCTACACTAAAAAAATGGCTCCCATGCCTTAAGATTGCACATATTTTGCACATGCCTATGTAAAGAAAGAGGCGCAGTCTGCCAGGAACGAACAACAGCTTAGTGGCTTGTTCTATGGCCTGGCTACCACCTGAGAGTAGCTTCTGTTAGCCTAATTATGCTTTTCAGAGAGAAACCTAACTGATGTAGATCAGTCTGATTCAGGCTAACAAGGTCAGTCCAGCCCTGAAAAACCAGGCAAATCTTCTCTAAACAAAAGAAATTGCATCTCAAAATGATTGTTTCGACCTTCTTTGGGCCTCATCAGTGAGGTGCAGTCATTTCCCTCTATGCACATTGGGCAAGGAGTCCACGTCTGGTTCCCTCATCAGTAGGGTGACCATATTGCCGCTTTAAAAAGGGGCACATATGAAAAATACATATGTCAGGGCTGTTTTCAGGGCTGTTTAAATATATGTTTTGTATAAGAACCCTGACATATGCATGTTTCATATGTGTTCCTTCTTAAAGCGGCAATATGGTGCCTACTCATCAGCCTTAGGGGGACTTTTTCCAAGGTCATAATAAAAATACAAACAGAAAGAGAAGCAGTCTGCCAGGAATGAACAACAGCTTAGTGGCTTTTTCTATTGCCCAGTTACCACCTATGATTAGCTTCTTTTAGCCCAAATATGTATAGACATGCTGCTATGTGCTCCCCGGCACTTGGGCACTGGCGCCACTGCAATTAAGAAATTAAAGAAAGAGCAGAAGGTGTCCTAGCCACTTTTCCAGTAAGCTCCCCACAAGCTTAACATACAAATTTCACACAAGTTTTAGAGAATGAAAAAGGGCGCTTCCACAGCTGACAAGGAGTAAATATCAACGTTTTTCTAAACAATTTTAAATAAATCCAAAACACTTCTGACTATAAAGATAATTTCATATTTTATGTATAGAAAAAAGTATAAAAAATGTATATTCAAATTTAAAAAACAGTTGCATATATCAACAACAATGTAATAGCAACGTTTATAGCAACAGTTTTAACAAACCGTAGCAATATATCAACAACAATGTAATAGCAGCATTTATAGCAATAATGTATCTGTGTTAGTCTAAACAGCACAACTGTGTCAGTTTATGCAGCACTAATTATGCTGCAAAAAATAAACCTTTTATGTTCACTAAAAAAGTTTTCAAAAGGTATTAAGCATAAAGAACATATATAGAAAAAATATATGTATATTAAAATTTTAAAAAGCAGTTGCAGTATATAAACAACAATGTAATAGCAGTGTTTGTAGCAACAGTTTTAACAAACCGTAGCAATATCTCAACAACAATAAAATAGCAGCATTTATAGCAGCATTGTATCTGTATTAGTCTAAACAGCACAATTGTGTCAGTTTATGTATTTTTTTAACGCTAGCAAAACTAAAGGGAGACCTCCCTGTTTTTTAAAACATTGTTTTTCTTTGCTTAATACCTTTTGAAATATATGAATGTTCTAATAAACATAAAAGGTTTATTTTTTGCTGCATTATTAGGCCTAGATTTGGAGTTCGGCGGTAGATGGGTTGTTAACGCCACGCGTGTTTATGTCTAACGCACGGCATTGTTTGACTCCGGTATTTAGAGTTAAAATAAGACCATCTAACGATGCTCCTAACGCGTGTATGTCACACGCGTAATACTGCCCGCGTTAGACAGTCTCCCATAGAGATCAATGGGAAAGGCAAAAAATAGCTTTTTTCACCTAACACTCGATCTCGCGAGAATACGTACAGCTCGGTCATATGACGCATACCACATCATGCACAACAATAACACGCCGCAAATGTCACAACAACAATCAATCAACAAAGCACACAAGCATTACACATTCACAAGCGGGGGAAGTTTTAATACAATTTTATACGGGGAATACGCATATACTTTAAGATGCGGAAAATCGCTAAATAACAACAAGGATTAAAAAAGATATACATACACTCGAAACAAAATCGCATTCAATATCACTATATATTAGGACAAACATACATATACAACACTTCACGAAGAACACACCATCGCAAATTCACATTTAAAAAGAATACTATTGGACAATGAAAGATAAAACGAACACTATGACATCATCGCATTCTACACATTCCACAAATACCAACTCTAAATGAGCATGCGCAAATTCACACACTTAATACACATTGCAATAATATTAATTGCTAATAAAGCACACCTGAACACTATTTACAACGGAAATTGGGACATCATTAAACATTTACACAGGGTATATAAGCACCACACAAGCATGGCTTCTTTGACTGTGTTGCTGTTGGGTCTTTGGAGATTGGAGGTTTAAGAATAGAGAGTTTGAGAATTTTTGAGAGTGAGTTAGTGTTAGCGTGAGAGAGTGAGTGAGTTAGTGGGAGTTAGTGGGAGTGGGAGAGAGTCTGTTAGTGGGAGCGTGAGTGAGTTAGTGGGAGTTATTAGTGAGAGTTGTTAGTGGGAGCGTAAGTTACTGGTAGTTAGTGAGAGTTAGTGGGAGTGTTTGTTAGTGAGAATTAGTAGTAGTGTGAGTTAGCGAGCGAGTGATTTTTCTGTACACTTAACACATTTACACGCAAACACATTCAATACATACATACACTTATCAATAACACTACATACACTCCATACCCCCTACCCCCTCATACTACACTCCATACCCCATTCCTTGTAGTCCCATTCCCTTTCATCCCATTTACTCTTATCCCATACCCCATACCCATCCCATACCCATCCCCTAGTTACATTTAGTTTACATATCCTCCTTTTAGTCTTATTCTTTTCGTTTATTTAAATACTCCTTAGCCTCTTTGTTTTTTACATCCCTCTCACACTTTAAGCACCTTTTTTGTCTTTTTAGTTCTTTATTTTGCCCCCCTTTAATTTCATCACACTCACTTTTTGTTTGATTATTTGGGGTTTAGTTTAGGGAAGAGATGGAGGCCAGGCAGGGGACAGGTAGAGGGGGGAGTAGAGGGGGGAGTAGAGGGAGGGGGAGAGGAACAGGGCAGGAAGGGGGGCAGGAAGCGGGGGTGGAAGTGGTGGGTGGACCCAGCCACTTGGTTCAAGATGACCAAGTGGCTGGGCCCAGTGGCGGTCAGAGTAGGGCTTCACAGTCCGGGAAACAGAGGGCATCGTCACAGGGGAAGGCCAAGGCGACTAGGGAGGCGAGGTTTACGATGGAGGAGAAGGAGGCCCTCGTAGAGGCCTATATGGCCAGGCATAGGATGCTGCAGCACCAAAAGACCACCCCGACTGACAAGAGGAGGCTCTGGAATGAGATCAGGAATGCAGTCAATGCAGTGGGTGGCCGGAACCGAGATATGGATTCGATCAAACATCGCTACCGGGACTGTAAACTGGAACTGAAAAAAAAGTTAAGCCTGGAGGCACGACATGCCGCAGGAACCGGTGGCGGACCTGCCATTGAAATCGAGTACTGCCGATGGGAGGAAATGTTGCGGCCCAGCATCTCCGAGGTGGAAGTAGTCGGTATCGGAGGAATCGATACCGGGAACCTGCCACTCTCATCTGACGGTAAGCTCATTGAACAATAATTTCACATACGAATGTATTTCAATGGACACTATACGCAAACATTTACTTTCATGATTGAGGTAGCGAATACAATTTGACAAAACATTCAAATGTACTTAAATTACCTAATTTGAATCATTCTTGAGATATATTTTAATGAAGAAATAGCCATGCACACGGTGAAACAATCACAGGAGGCAGCTATATTCAGCTAACAATCAGCATCTTAGAAGCATATTTAGATATGCTTTTCAGCAAAGAATATCCAGAGAATTAAGCGAATTAGATAAGAAAAGTACATTCGAAAGTTGATACAAAATGTATGCTTCTAAATCATGAAAGATAAAACATTGGGTTTCATGTGTTAAGGATCAGATTAATGCTATAACGTTGTTTACACGCATTCAATTACTTTGCGGTTACATCAGTATCTAGGCTATAGGTTAGGTGTGCATTTAAACAGACTGAAAACAAACGCAAAAACATTCACATTGACCACAGATATCACAAACACGGTTTATAAAAAGCGGAAATTGTATTGATTGTTTGTTAGATTTCAAAGTGGATTAATGATTCTGCATTTGTAATTGTATCGTAAGCTAAGTCATTTAAACCTTTATTTGCAAATATACTAATATATACATTTCTTTTTTTCTTTTTTTTTTAATATACAGAGTCTGGGGACGAGGCAGCACAGCCTCCTGCATCTCCCCGGGATGAGAGTGGTGGTGAGGAATTTCCACTTCGGAGGGAAGAGGCCCCCCGTGACGAACAGCGCACTGGAGATGATGAAGAGGCCCCGGAAGCACAGGAGGATCCCGCGGAACCCGAGGCCCCTCAAAGACCCGCACTCCGCCGTGCACGGGCACCCCGCCGTGCACGGGTACAACAAGCACAACAAGAGGAAATAGCGGAGGTGCGGGTTCTACTGGACTACATAGACCAGATGCGTACCTCCCGGATAGAAAATATAGAAGGACGCAACAGAATACTTGATGGCCAAAATCAAATTATTCAAAAATGAAATCATCAACATACTGAATCGAATAGAAGAAGGACAAACCAGAATATTTCAGCTTCACCAAGAAATGTTCACTTTTTTCCGGGAGGCGCATGCTGGTCTACCTCCTGTTGCTGGGCCTCTTGTTGCTGGGCCTCTTGCTGCTGGGCCATCTCCTCCTGCCGGCCCATCTCATCCTCCTCAGCCATCTACTCCTCCTCAGCCATCTACTCCTCCTCAGCCATCTACTCCTCCTCAGCCATCTACTCCTCCTCATCCATCTTCTCCTCCTCATCCATCTTCTCCTCCTCAGCCATCTACTCCTCACCTTGGTCGTCCCAGTACTCTTCCTTCCACTCTTCCCACAACAGCTCCAAGGAGGACTCTTCGGAGTCGGCAGTTGCCTCTCCCAGAGCCTCAGCCCCGTGGGAAGAGGGGAAGGAAGAGGAAGTAAGTATTTTTTTTCATCTTTACTGTTTTTTTTAATTTAATGTGTAATGGATAGGTATGTGATGATGTGGTTTTCATACACTTGTGGACCACACTCTGTATATAATCGACTTCTATGGGACCGGGTCCATGGAGGCAGATTGTTTGCAGAGTGTGGGTTATAAGTTTGTGAAAACCACATCATCACATACCTATCCTTGTTCATGATATTGATTGGTTTCTGTGATGTGATGTCCAAACTGTTTCCCGAATCGCTAACTAAATTACCATAACAATTATCCATGATGGCATATTACTGTTCGAATGCCAATAACACAGCTTAAAGGGACAGTCAGAAAATTATTGATTCCAAAGAAAACACTGTATTATGCATTATAAAGTTGGAAACAACAAAACATGGAGAAATACGTGTGACTTATGTGCTTACCCTTGTATCTCTGACTATGAAAAATGACCACTTATTTGTTGTTCATACATAACAACATTTTAGATATCAATGATCAATACATGGTCAATAATATGCTGTATGAGCACAAGGTTTTACATATACAAATGCTATCCAAATGCCCTCTAGTGCTCAAATTGTATAATGATTACAAGCACTCTTCAAGATCGAAGAAATGAGCACACCAACCTCATAGGTTTAGATAGCAAATTTAAATAAACCCAGACAAATGTTCAATTGTTGAGAAACATTTGATATCCTTGATATTACATAATTGACTTTTAGAATAATGAAAAACATTATTTTTTTTCTAAACTGTCCCTTTAACAACATTACATATGCTAACACATATTTGAAGCTTGTTGGTATATCTACATGTACTTTGTTAAAAAATAAATATTGAAATCACATTTATATTGACGTGTTAAATAAAGTCTATTTTCTTTAAGAGACATTATTGTGTTAATATTTTATTGTAAATACATTTTTTTTTTAACAATGAATATGGTTTAAAGTCCTTTTAGGAGTGGGGGGGGTGAAAATATGCTAACAATAATATATTTGAAGATTAAACTATGTGGATCTCATACATGATACAAAAAAAATTTGCATTCAAGGGACAGTATCCTATATTTTTAACAGAACTGTATGTAATAGACACTACTACAAACAACAAGATTAACATATACTGATATCAATATTAAAAAGCTTCAAACACTTGAAAATAAAATAGGGTTAGCTATATTGAAAATATAGATGAACCCCCATTACTACCGTAAAACAACACAATACCCCATCATTAACATATGAAAAGACCCTTTACACAAACTGGAGAAAGCTGGAGATGGTACTCACATGAAACTCAGAGGCTTTGCGAGGAGTCAGAAAATTACTTACATTTTCTTAGAACAGAAGAAAAAATAAACGTATTGGTTAAACAATGGACTATCTAACTAGAGACAAAATCAAAGCTTTTGATTTATAATGTGAGTGTCTAATGAACCTTTAATAAAATATACAACGAAATTACATTTAGAAGAAGTCGGCATCATATATTTAGCATATGATAAAGATAAATGCATATTGATTACTTTATTCAAACACAATAGCGCATATTTATTAATTAGATATATTCAACATTAAACCCAACATTAATTTTTCAGAAAAAGGAACATATTGTTGACAAACATATTAAACATGGACTATAGAGATATGCACTTGCCTAGAAATATCATATGCATGAAAACATTTTGCTTTCGTTCGTTGATTCAACCAGACATCCAGCAAAAGAGAATGTGGTGGTCTTTATCAGCTACGGGTCAACAATGTAACATGATGCAAATAATACATATTCGCAAGCTTTTTAAAATTGGCTGCAGTCACAAACGTTTTTAACGTGCACAAATATTGCGGGACTACGTAATCCAATCAGACGTTTTTTTACCTTTACATGTGACGTCTTAACATGGAGCTTCCTTGATCACGTAAGAACGCCATCCAATGAAAGGCACATTATTGATCACGTAAGAACGCCCAAAAAAAAGGCGCATCCTTGATCGCGTCAAAACGCAATCCAATAAAAGGCATATTCCTGATCACGTAAGAACGTCAGTCAATACAAGGAATCATTGGACAGCCTGGCAGGTGACATCTTAAGCAACATGGCGCATCCGAGATCGCTGAAAAACCGCAGACAATACAAGGACTCAGTGACATCTTGGCATATCACTAAGAAACGTATTTATATTTTAGGAACTAGTATGTGTGTAGATTGCTATCTAGGAATGACAACAAATCATGAATCATCTTTTCGGACTTGACTGTCCCTTGAACTATAGCTCTGGTGTATATCTTTAACATTTAAAAGATACACATGAGAAATACATATGCCATTGATGTTTTAAGATATGTTTGGATTGTTGTTGAATAACAATAGTTATACATGGATTGATTAAACGTGTCATTTATTCAAGTTTAATTATTGTCAGCCTACCTATAGCCATATATGGGAGGAGTTGTATTTTGTTAACATATTATTTAACAAATATTCATCATCTAAATTATTTGCATTACACACAGAGATTTATTTGGTTACACTTTTACAATAATATAGAATTGAAAATGAAATACAGGTGCTGTCAACATTACAATAAGATTGTTTATTAATAAAATTATATGTCCTTGTTCATGTAAAAAGGACAAAAACGCTTTAGAAATGGAAATACATTCATTAACAATTGTGATCAACATCACTTAAAGGGACATTATTTTGTTTTTAAAAAGAGCATACACATAGACAATACTATTTCAATAAAATGAACACTTTACAGGGATTATATCATTGTATCAATACTCAGATCATTTGGTAAAGGTGCATCAATTCATGCAGAGTTTCTAAATACACACATGGATCTGAACATTGAAATATACATATATACACAAATAACAATCTATATATACATATATAAAACAATTACTATGCTAATCATAATCAGGCAATGATAAAGCTAAGAGAAAATAATATAAAGTCAAATAATAAGATTACATTGGAGATGTTAATCTTAAAGTCATTTACTATTGTCTTACATATATGATTTTATTATAACAAATATATTTGGTAGGTCCCTTTAAGGATCAACAACATAAACTAGAGCTTTCAAAAAATAACATGAATAATGAGGACAAAGATTCGTGAAATAAAATGTATTTTATTAGTATGTAAGAAAACATACACAACGTTTATAAATAATCTTGTAAAAATAAGGAATATATGAGCCATATGACAAGGTAACACAGTGCATCACAGTCCATGAAGAGAGTTGCCAAGGGCCAGCATAGCCCCATTGGAGACATATGACAAGGTAACACAGTGCATCACAGTCCATGAAGAGAGTTGCCAAGGGCCAGCATAGCCCCATTGGAGACACATGACAAGGTAACACAGTGAATCACAGTCCATGAAGAGAGTTTCCAAGGGCCAGCATAGCCCCATTGGAGACATATGACAAGGTAAAAGAGTGCATCACAGTCCATGAAGAGAGTTGCCAAGGGCCAGCATAGCCCCATTGGAAACATATGACAAGGTAACACAGTGCATCACAGTCCATGAAGAGAGTTTCCAAGGGCCAGCATAGCCCCATTGGAGACACATGACAAGGTAACACAGTGCATCACAGTCCATGAAGAGAGTTGCCAAGGGCCAGCATAGCCCCATTGGAGACATATGACAAGGTAAAAGAGTGCATCACAGTCCATGAAGAGAGTTGCCAAGGGCCAGCATAGCCCCATTGGAGACATATGACAAGGTAACACAGTGCATCACAGTCCATGAAGAGAGTTGCCAAGGGCCAGCATAGCCCCATTGGAGACATATGACAAGGTAACACAGTGCATCACAGTCCATGAAGAGAGTTGCCAAGGGCCAGCATAGCCCCATTGGAGACACATGACAAGGTAACACAGTGCATCACAGTCCATGAAGAGAGTTGCCAAGGGCCAGCATAGCCCCATTGGAGACATATGACAAGGTAAAAGAGTGCATCACAGTCCATGAAGAGAGTTGCCAAGGGCCAGCATAGCCCCATTGGAGACATATGACAAGGTAACACAGTGCATCACAGTCCATGAAGAGAGTTGCCAAGGGCCAGCATAGCCCCATTGGAGACATATGACAAGGTAAAAGAGTGCAAC
The DNA here is from genome assembly GCF_027579735.1 of Bombina bombina. Lineage (NCBI taxonomy): Eukaryota > Metazoa > Chordata > Amphibia > Anura > Bombinatoridae > Bombina > Bombina bombina. Next base: position 436,830,407 of record NC_069501.1, on the reverse strand, counting down.
AGCCACAACAATAAACTTTTAAAAAGGCCAAATGGCAACAATAAAAATACAAATTCAACATGTGGATGGAGGATTCTTATCTGCCACCATGGAGCATATCCAGATCCTCCACTTACTGGTCATCCTCTTCATTGTCCTGTGCATGTCCAGCTCCAGATTCAGGCCTTGAACTTAATCGCATAATTGCACGCAGAGTCAAGTCCTGAACCCGGAGCTGGGCCTGCATGGTGTCGTTCATCCCTCTCAGGACAGCTGCGTTCCTCAACACGGCCTGCTCTACTCTTGCTATACCTTCTAGCATGAGCCATGCTGAGTCACAGCCTAAAATAAAATAAAATGAAATATTAAGGATAATTACACAACAGACTAAAAATTTTTACTACATACATTGTCATCATAAAGACAAATAATTCTTTACATCAATTAGTTTACATTTATTCTTTACACATGAATTAGGTTATTCAGACAGACAGAAATCATTAAAGGGACATGTTACTCAAACATGTTGTCCCCTTTAATTGGTTTTAGATGATCCACTTATACAGCTTGAGTGTATCAAATCTTGTTAAAGGATTTACATTGTACTTACATCAGCAATTTAAAAATTAAATTTAGACTGTGGTAGGCACACCTATCCTTAAACATTTTGGCATTGAGGACAAGCTGTGTAAACATAGCAACCTGAAGAAATTACATTCCCACTGGGTTAGACAAGAGATAATGTATCAACATTTGTACATAAATTGTTGGATCCAAGTAGTGGTGATTGGTATATGTAGTGATATCCAATTAAAGGGACACTGAACCTAAATATTTAATGGACTGATTCAGATAGAGCATGACATGACAAATCTTTATAAATTACACATATTCATTATATGTTTTAATTCTCAAGCTATATTTTGAATGCAAGAATGTTGCTTTTTATGGAAGCCAATATTTGTTTATCAACTTTGTTTGTGTCTGCTGGTTGATGGATACATTCATCCAACAATAAAGAAATGATGGCCAGATTTATTTTATTGTTTAAACTAATTATAGGAATTACTTTGTTTCCAAAAATATATCAAGAGAATGACGAATAATTCATAAGAGTATTAAATTCTAAATTTGATTAACATTGCATGCTGGATTGGAATCACAATTTAAAAAATTTAACTTCACTGTACCTTTAAGTATCTTATAACGTGTATTTTGAATGATACTTACAGCTGTGCCTGGGAAGGACAATCCGACACCCAGGACAATGAAGGTTGAGACAGGGGGGAGGGATGGGATTGGCTTGGGGAGGGATGGGAGTGGCTTGGGGAGGGATGTTAATGGCTTGGGGAGTGGTGAGCTGCCGCTCCGGGGTAGGCCGTACAGCTGGGGAGTGGGGAGTTTGGGTCTGGGCAGCTGTACGGGCCAGAATACGGGGAGAGCGGCGAAGGGGGGTGTATGGGCGTTTTTTGGGAGGGACAGGATATGAACTATGGGAAGGGCTGGCAGTGGTCTGGGCATGGTCAGGAGTTTGGTCATGGGAAGGGGTCTGGGTCTGTGCAGGGGTCTGGCCATGGTCAGGGGTGTGTGCATGGGGAGGGGTCTGTGACTGGGCAGGGGCGGAAACCAGATGACCAGAAGTGGTGGATCCATCTGAAAATGTAAAGAAAATATATTAACATCTCATACATCCTGACATCAAATCAACGCATTTCAAATTGATTATGTTTTCAATATACTTCGAAGTGTGTTTGAATTTGTAAACAATTCTGAAATGAGGATATGGTATGTATATAGGCACTCAGATGAATATCAATGACTGTCTGTACAATTTTAACCTTATTATTGTGTTTTGGCCTGGAATATGCATGTGACATAATGATGGCATGAATTATAAATTTAAAAAAAAAAAAATCCAAGCAGATTTTCATGCTGCCTGATATAGAAAGGGGGCAGTAGTGTATTTGAACAGACAAATAATATTCCTTTTTAAAGGGCAAAAGCTGTAGACTTTGAATGTCTTCAATAAAATGATTTCCAAAAAAGAAACATGTTGGAAACATGATAGATATATATAGATATATTTCACATACCATCAGACTCCAAGGCAGCCTCTTCCTCCTCCGTCCCACATGTTACATCAATCTCTGTAAAACATAACATGTTGTGTACACGTTAAGATCAGATATTATAACATATGTTACTGTTGCTCAAATACGTACATCAATGTTGCATTAAAGATATACACACACAAAGTTATGATTTACATCATTTTGATGGAGCATACAAATGACAATAGATTTGCTATTGTCAATGAATCTGATTTTAAATGTATTGTTTGTATTAATGTTAAAATCATAAAAGCATAGTACATAGAACATTTAAGATTTCTCATGTGTGTATCACTTGATGACTGTTGTCAAAAAATAAAATGGAAACAAACATATGTTATACATCTTATGAATAACAAATGTGTAGACTAATAAAGTTGAAATTATTAATCATTCAATATTAAAAGAAAATTAATATATAATCAGAAGAGAAATAATTTTAATTTTTATAATGTTATGCTTCATCAGAATCATGATCATAATATTGATTAGCAATACACCTTCAATTACATATAAATGAGTCAATGGACTTACTAGGAGACCGCAAAGGCGGCTCTATGTCACTGCTGGATTCCTGTGGGCTCACCACACCAACTCTCTCTATGAATGATATAGATATATATTATTAAACACATTTGGGATATCACTAAATCACATCTGTCTCGAATTTTAACATTAATCAACTTTAAAATGTGAAGAATAGAGCAGTCATTACACCAGAAAATGCTTGATTGAATCAAGGGGATTCTGTTAAAATTTCTGTATTGAACATATGTTTAATGTCAGACTACATTAGACATCAAATTCATCTCAGATGCTGCTATTGCATATCTAAATATACCCATTGATCAATGTTCTTAACCCTTTAAGGACACAGCTTTCACTTTGCTCAATTGTTTTATGACGGAATAATTCCGTCATATGTCCTTAAGAAGTTAAAAGAATACACACAAACCACATATTGAAGAGCATCTGTTGACAAATCTAAACAAACACATGTGTCACATCGAGCCATTTGTGCAATGTACAGTAATCTTGTTTAGGACACAACACATATTTATCACAATACAAAACAAAATTGATTATTACAAATATGTAATCATGGTGCTGTTAGAGTATGCAGATATCTATAAAGTAACTCCAACAGAGAATGTGAATTATATATCAATAGTTTTTAATAAAAAGAATGTAAAGATGAATGAATCTATTTTGTCTTAAAGGGACACTGACATGATTAATTTAAATAATTGATTTCTATGTTCAAACTGTTCAAAATGATTTAACATTGACTCCTATTATAATTAGAATGTTGCTCAATTTTAATCTTAAAGGCAGATAAGCAATATTGGATTCAATAAATATTGTTTGTTGAAGGTATCCACCAATCATCAATAAAAACCCAGGTTGGTCAACCAAAATTTAGATGCACATAAACGTACTTTCTTGATTTTAAAATACATTTAGCAATAGAATATGTCACATATGATGATAGTATTATATTTTTATGTTTATTAATATTGCATACTGTATCTGAATGACAATATTAATAATTGTAGCTCAGTATCCCTTTAATCTAAAATTAAATTGATTCCACAATGTTGTTGTTAATGAATTATCTACTCCATATGTTGATGTAATGAATGGTATTGAGCATGCAATTCAAATCTAATATGTTATTTAAGGATATCCGAAGAATTATTTAATTTTCATCTATTAAAGAGACATTACATATAAATATTGAACAATGTGTATTTAGTATGTAATGTTCAGTCCATGTTTCTAAGACAAATGTCAATTAAAAAGAGACATACCATACTGTGACTAGCCCTGGCTTGAGGATCCAGCAGCCACATCCATATCTGTAATATATTAAATGAGGATTGCATATCATTAATACTAATCATGCCATGTTTAAAAACTTTACATTACTAACAAATCAATTGAAAAATATTAATCCTTTGGTAGTCCCATGAGTTAATTGTTTCCTCAATTAAATTAATTATAAATATATCCTGGACTCTTATTTTCAATCAGTTGTGTTGTTTACTGTATCTTTAATAATATCTGCTTGTTATTTCATAATCATCAATTGATGGCCATATGTTATAATTTATTTGTATTCTTCGTTTTTTATTAGCTATAATATTGAAAATAAGAATACTGTATTCTTCACTAATCTAAGAATTCCCATTTAATTTTGAACAACATGTATAAAGCAATGCCACTTACAGCAAAGCCATGTTAACGTGGATGAGAAATGCCATTTTCGCGATCATTGCGCAATGATTCCAAGCGGAATTACGCATCCGTCATTTGACCAACATGTATAAAGCAATGCCACTTTCCGCAAACCCATGTTAACGTGGATGAGAAATGCCATTTTCGCGATCCTTGCGCAATGATTCCAAGCGGAATTACGCATCCGTCATTTGACCAACATGTATAAAGCAATGCCACTTTCCGCAAACCCATGTTAACGTGGATGAGAAATTACATTTCCGCTCTGTGACGCATATTCTGTAGAGCGCAAGAAACATCATTCCTATTTCATGTGTCAATAATCTAAAATCAGATATCTAAACATCATATGTAGTGTATGTTGTGAGATCTGTATAGGTTTAGTATCTGACTATATACACATTTTTTGATTAAAAAAAAAATAGTAAGATATTATATGAAGTTGGATAATTACCTGGTTCAGATTCTCCATCTCCTCCCAGGCCACCGGACGGAGAAGCATCTGCCCTGGCCCCCGCGTCAGGACTTTCAGATCCCGCAGCTGGGAGGGAAGAAGAGGAGGCCGAGGATGGCGAGGATCTAAATCTTTTGGGGACCCGGAGATTGAGGAGCTCGCATAAAGTCACCTCATAAGGGAGTAGGTACAGTTTCCGCGGGGCCTTTCTTTGGCCCCCTCTTTTACGGGCTTGTACCCAGTCCCTTATGAGGTTGACTCTTTTCGATAAACGCAACCTCATATCTCCGAATCTCCTCATGATCTGATCCTGGGTCCTCTGGACGTCACACACCAATCTAACCGCATTGGTGATAGACTCCCAGAGGGCCTTCTTAACAGGCGCATCTGTCGAGCTCCTCTTGTTCCCAAACAGCTGGGGATAAAAGTCCTTGACGGCGTGGACCAGTGCAGCGCTCTCCTCCTTGGTGAACCTGGGAACTGACATGCCTGCTGGGTTGTATAATAATAATATATATTGCCTGCAGGCATTAGAGAACTGACAAAGATGGCAACGTGTAATGGACTTTTACATGGTGAAGTAAACATGAGATGCACCATGGGACAATTTATCTGTACATCTGATTGGATAAAAGTTTGAAATATTGTTATAATGTCTGTGAGACCATCCTGACTCAAGTTGTGTTTGTGTGATGAACTCTGATTGGCCGTTCCTTAATGTTTCATATCTTAGTAACTTCCTTACACATACCGCTTGGTGGTGCTGTTACTTCATTTTTCATGTAGACTTATTTGTAACTCATGGGCCTGTCATGCGGATATGTGTGACGCAGATTTAATATCCGTGATCCGTTAAATATTAATGATTAAATACTCTTTAAAATCTAATACTGTCACATTATTAAATGTTGTCGACATTTCTCGGTTTAATAACGGTCTGTTTCTTTAATACAAATACACATTTAATATTGTATGTCTTTATTGTTCTTTAAATAAATTTATTGTGAAGTATTGACATTGCTCTATTAAATGTCTTTATAATGCACATTGATTGTGTGCTATTGCGTGACATTAGACTAATGTTTAAAGATGCTAATCTGGTGTTTCAAGATGCGTTTCCCACGCAATATTTCTTAATGTTAAAATTCAGGTTAGAATGTCAGTAACTTGGATAATCTGTTTATAAATATTAAACTACAGCTTTGTTATTAGCAAATAAACCTCGAGCTTGTATTTGTCTGAAGTGCTCATATATGTTATTGTGCAATGGCGTCTTTAGTTTTAAAGAGACATTACAAACAAACAATTGTATCAAATGATCTGTAGAGATAGAAGATTGTTTAGACTTTAAAATGTAAATCATTTTCTCTTAGTATTTATATATCCTCAACAGAAGAAATTTAAATGCACATGGTTGAGACAATCACATAAGGCATCTCTGTGCATCCACCAATCTTCATCTACTGAGCCTATCTCGATATGCTTTTCAAGCAAAGTATGTCAAGATAGGAAGATAAGTAAATACACTCTTTAAATCTCTTAAAGGGACACTGTCCAAACAAATTTAGCATTGGTGATTGAGCATGAAATGTTAATGAACTTTATTATTTAATCCGATTATCAAATGTTAACAGTTATCTTGTTATGTTTCTTTGCAAATCAATAATGATATTTTATATTACGGACAATTGTTTAATAAAAACCTGGGTTGTCCTTGACGATTGTTGTATCAATTATTCCAAACAATCAAGTTCTGTCCAGAGTACTGAAGCAAATAAATTAGCTATTTACTGCCTTATTTTTAAAGTAATGATAGCAACATCACAATGAGCATTCATAATATGAGACAAGTTTTAAAGTTGATTAAAATAGTATACTCATTCAGAATGTATAAATCAGTATTTTTTTAACTGTCTACCTTTAAGTATATTTTGAGTTCATGCCCCTTTAAAGAAACATTTCACAATAATGCTTAAAATATCATAAACCTAGGCACCTTCCTTTTGCTAAATTAGTCTAACATCTGAGTAAAGCAAATTTAGATTAACTTCTAGATTGTTTTACACACTGACTGAAATATATTTATTAACCCCTTAATGACCACAATGTACCCTGTATGTCACTGGTCATTAAGGTTTTTTTCCGGACATAATAGCACAAGTCTAGCAAGAACACGCTATTAATGCACTCCCTCCAGCAGGCTTTGTGGAATAGAGCAGTCTCAACGCTGGTGGCAAGACCGCGCTATAAAACAATCAAGTCCCAAAAAAAGGCCAGTGACATACAGGGTACGTCGCTGGTCCTTAAGGGGTTAAAGGAGGTCTTTTTGAGCCTTCAGCTTAGAGGGACATTAAGCTATATGTTATGTATGCATTTTGTATAATATTCTTATATTTGACCAACTTAATATGTTTTGTTATTCAATCATTATATTGTAATTATATATATATTCTTGGATTAAATACATCTCTACATAGGCTATTTTGATGCTGATTGTTGTTTGCATATAGATGCCTTATATAATTGACTAAGATATGTGCATTGTTGTTTTTTTTAACAAGTATATTTAAAGACTGAATGCAATTCTATAGTACTTTCTAAATATGTTTAAATTCTTGTATGATATTTTTAAAAATCTATACACAATATACTTTGTGAATGTCCCTTTAAGGACCCAAACATTTTGTATTTTGATTTAACATTGACAAAATAAACAAAAGGGGAATTTACATTCTATATAGATATTTGATGTCTAACCCAAGAGGTAAGATTGTAATAAATACATAATATTACTAAGTATAGTTAAATGACTCCACTAGAAAATTACATAGATTAACCTGGCATCCAATAACTAGCTTTGGAAAAATATAAAGTTAAATGACCTACCATTTATAAATGTAATAATTTAAAGAATTTTTCAAATAATGTTTTGAGATACCTAAGGAAGATACAAGATCTTATACAATTATTTTTACATTCAACAACACTGTCACTTTCATGTAATTGAACCACTTCACCTTCTTAAAAGTTAAAATAAAAAACATTTGACTACATATTTTTAATATCTACATTTTCAAAAGAAAAGCATTGAAGAATCTCACTCCCCAATTAATGTTATAAAATATATTTTAATTTAATATTGTCGGAAGCATTTGATTTTCTAATATTAATGCATTATTTTATCTTATGCATGTGCTTGTCAAATAGCCAACTACCAGTCATGGGAGTCCAAGTTTTATTTATTTACAGATTATATTGATATTTAGTAGAATCTGTTCAAAAGAATGTATTTAATAATAAAATGTTTAGTATTAACATGTAAAAATAAATTTAATAGAAAATAATTAAATATTCCTGGAAGTCATCAGATGCCAATCTGAAATGACAAATAATAAAAATGGAACAAAGTTAATACACACGTTGTCAAATATTCATAAAATACATTTAAAATCATATGGTGTCTATGCTCTAACTTTGATCAACATTTTTTAAAGATAATTATTAAATTGATTTAAAATAAATGAAATACATACACCATTATATTGTTGATTCAAAATTCTATCTAAATATCCAAAATTCAAATTATACATAATAATGTATATCACATTTCAACAATATATGTATGCTGAACATAAATGTAATATTTCATGTCCATTCAAATACCTCTATATCAACTATAATATGTATTCCTTTTTCGGATTGTGATCCCTAAATATCTAATGATGAAATAAGTATGACTAATGTATGTAAGCTAACAATAATCAACATTCTTCATGTGATTCTTAACTAGCATGCACCAACCTAGATAATGCATGGTCTTTGAAAGTCAATTCAGGGGTAAACAGTTGATCTTCAATAGGTGTCTTATTCATCAGTTCATTAAATAGAGGACTGGGAAATACCATCTAAAAAAGTACAATCATCTAAGTGTCTGATTGTGATCCCTAAATATCTAATTAAGAACTAAATATGACTAATGTATGTAAGCTACTAATATTCAACAGTCTTCACTAGCATGCATTGGTACACCAACCTGGACAATGCATGGTCTTTGAAAGTCAATTCAGGGGTAAACAGTTGATCTTCAATAGGTGTCTTATTCATCAGTTCATTAAATAGAGGACTGGGAAATACCATCTACAAAATAGAAAATCATCTAAGTGTCTCCAATAGGATGTCTCCACAGCCTTATTCTATCAAATAGTTTGCACTTACCATGTGAACATGTCTTTGTATGGTTTTCAAGGTCAGCAGAATTGAAAGATAATGCCAGACATGATCCCATTGGTATACTTCAATTTCAATCTTGGCTTTTTCCCCACTGTCAGTCTGGGCAATCTTCACTGTCAGGCTTCAAATTGTTCCCTTTCAGTCTTTAGATTAAGTCATCTCCCTAATGTAAGAAATATTTTCAAAAGAATTCATACAAGTGTGTGAATCAGTTCTGTACCCCTCTCCCACCCCCTATTTCATAATAAATTTATGTCACTAGCTTACTAAGCCTGTGTATGAACCTGTGTTATTTTCTATCAAGTGTGAAGATGAGTCATATTGAGCAGAACAAACCTCTGTGTGACATTGAACCATAGTCATTCTAGAGTATCCCTTTCTGATTATGTACATTTTAAGTAATGTGTAAACAAAATTATATTTTTGAAAATGTATGCCATATGATGTATTTGTGTACAATTCATGCCAGCAACAGTCCATACATTTCTACTTACCATCTGATGTCCTCTTTAAAAACCAGGTGGCAAAGACTCGCTATAGGACCCAATGCCCAGAGCATCACCTATATGAATAAATTAAACAATTATTCTAACATTTGATCAATCCTAACATGTTTGCACAATTCTCTACTTGTCATTTCCCTAGAGTTCACATCTATTGAAAATACTCCAGTGTAACTTCTATTCTTTACCGTCTAAAGTGGCGGTTGATGACGTCTGCTCTGACATCAAGTCCCTCGTCCTGGAATTCCCCCTCTAGAACAGGATCATCCTCCTCATCTCTGAGGAGGTCTCTGTCCACCGGGACGGCCTGCAGCATCCCAGCCCGCTGTGCAATATTATGCAGGACGCTACAGGCTACAACGATCTTAGCCACCTTCTTTGGGTTGTACTGGAGTGCTCCTCCAGAACGGTCCAGGCACCTGAATCTCATCTTCAGGAGCCCGAACATCCTTTCAACCACCGCCCTGGTTCTCTTATGAGCCCTATTGTAGCGCTCCTCAGACACATCAGTCGGGCTACGCAAGGGGGTAATGAGCCAAGGCCGGCTCATGTACCCAGAATCACCTATACATTTTGAACAGAACATAATTCAAACAGAATCCTTAAACTAGTATATTGTTTTATAAATATTTTTTTGTACACGATAATCCATATTAAAAGTTGTCAGAAACATCCAAAAAATAACTTTCTATATTATTCTGTATCTTCCCATTTCAGCTAAGACATGCTACATATGCGTATTTTTCAAAAAACAAACCTTGTGTAAAATGCTAACTACATGGTTACATTGCATTCTCTATCTGAGCACTTAAGGTAAGACATGCTACATATCTGCATTTAAATAAAACTAGACATTAGCGGAAAGAGACAATGACAGGGTTAAATTGCATTAGCTAATATCTTCCCATTTCAGCTAAGACATGCTACATATGCATATTTCTCAGAAAACAAACCTTGTGTAAAATGCTAACTACATGGTTACATTGCATTCTCTATCTGAGCACTTAAGGTAAGACATGCTACATATCTGCATTTAAATAAAACTAGACATTAGCGGAAAGAGACAATGACAGGGTTAAATTGCATTAGCTAATATCTTCCCATTTCAGCTAAGACATGCTACATATGCGTATTTTTCAGAAAACAAACATTGTGTAAAATGCTAACTACATGGTTACATTGCATTCTCTATCTGAGCACTTAAGGTAAGACATGCTACATATCTGCATTTAAATAAAACTAGACATTAGCGGAAAGAGACAATGACAGGGTTAAATTGCATGAGATAATATCTTCCCATTTCAGCTAAGACATGCTACATATGCGTATTTCTCAGAAAACAAACCTTGTGTAAAATGCTAACTACATGGTTACATTGCATTCTCTATCTGAGCACTTAAGGTAAGACATGCTACATATCTGCATTTAAATAAAACTAGACATTAGCGGAAAGAGACAATGACAGGGTTAAATTGCATTAGCTAATATCTTCCCATTTCAGCTAAGACATGCTACATATGCGTATTTTTCAGAAAACAAACATTGTGTAAAATGCTAACTACATGGTTACATTGCATTCTCTATCTGAGCACTTAAGGTAAGACATGCTACATATCTGCATTTAAATAAAACTAGACATTAGCGGAAAGAGACAATGACAGGGTTAAATTGCATGAGATAATATCTTCCCATTTCAGCTAAGACATGCTACATATGCGTATTTTTCATAAAACAAACCTTGTGTAAAATGCTAACTACATGGTTACATTGCATTCTCTATCTGAGCACTTAAGGTAAGACATGCTACATATCTGCATTTAAATAAAACTAGACATTAGCGGAAAGAGACAATGACAGGGTTAAATTGCATTAGCTAATATCTTCCCATTTCAGCTAAGACATGCTACATATGCGTATTTTTCAGAAAACAAACATTGTGTAAAATGCTAACTACATGGTTACATTGCATTCTCTATCTGAGCACTTAAGGTAAGACATGCTACATATCTGCATTTAAATAAAACTAGACATTAGCGTCGGTAAATAACAAATGGTTAAATTGCATCCTATAGCTGAACATGACGCTAACATTTACAAACTACAGGGGCAATTGTCAAACTAATTAACCATGTTGTGCACAAATACTCACCAACGAGATAACCAGGGGGCATTTGTCTTTCCTCAAACTGTCTCCACAGGGACGACAGAGAGAGGATGCGGGCATCATGACAAGCCCCTCCAAAATTCGCATACACATGCATAATCCTCATCCGTGCATCACAAACATACTGCACGTTGAGGCTATGAAAATGTTTGCGATTTCTGAAGGGCAAGTCATCAATTGGAGCACGCAGCGCAATGTGGGTACAATCTATGGCTCCCAAGACATTGGGCAATTGAGCAATATCAAAGAATTCCCGCTTCAGGCGCCTCCAATCACCATCATTCTGTGGGAATCCTATGTATTGCTTACTGATACGTACCATGGCGTCCAGAAAGTTATCAAACACCACAGAGAATGTACCTTGAGCCAGGCCATGCATGTACAGTTCTCCGGATTGAAAACTCCCGGAGGCCAGGACGTATAGACAGCTTAGCATCTTACTCATGGCGGGAACAGCAGTCCTTATTTGTATACGTGGCTCCAAATGAGGTTTAAGAAGCTCGTAAAGGCCAATGAGCTGTTCGCGATCGAGCCGATACTTATCAAAAACCTCAAAGTCGCTCATGTTTTCCAAGGTGGGTCTCACCCTGTAGACAGGAGGACCTCGAACCAGACGACCCCTTCGTCTCGGTCTGAGCCGCCGAGGCTGCCTGATTCGACCAACAGCTAGTTCGCCAATAGCAGCACCAGCAGCGTCTACCATGTCATCATCATCCATCTTTCAAAACAGCGTAACAAGGTAAGCACTTGATCTGATGTGGATCACAAGTGATGCATTGGCCATGTTGTTTGGGGGATTTATAGTACAATTAGTCCAATGGTAGTGAGTTTGTAATGATTGCTGATTGTATTCACCTGTTTGTATGTGAGCGGCGCGAATGCTTTCACAGTGGGCGTTATTTTGTTGTTTGCTGAAATGTTGTTTTCCCCAAATGAATCTCAATGTGAAAGTGTCAAATATCACACATACAGTGCATATTTGTAATGTTTGATCATATGCGTAATCAATATTTATTAAACGCGATCTTATAGTAACAAGCACACGTCCAGGCTAACATGAATGAAAGTGCATAGTTGTGTATAATGTGCATCGAATGTGATCGATCAATGTTGCTGCAATATTGTTTGTAAACGATAAAGTAACATCTGCCATCTGTAGTATTGTATATATAAGTGATTGCCGAGCTGTCAATATTGTATGCGTCCCTTTCAAATCGCAATAATAATTCAGAACTTCCGGCTGTCATCTGTAGTATTGTATATATAAGTGATTGCCGAGATGTGAATATTGTATGCGTCCCTTTAAAATCGCAATAATAATTCCGAACTTCCCGTCTGTCATCTGTAGTATTGTATATATAAGTGATTGCCGAGCTGTCAATATTGTATGCGTCCCTTTCAAATCGCACTAATACTGAATAACTTCCGGCTGTCATCTGTAGTATTGTATATATAAGTGATTGCCGAGATGTGAATATTGTATGCGTCCCTTTAAAATCGCACTAATACTGAATAATTTCCGGCTGTCATCTGTAGTATTGTATATATAAGTGATTGCCGAGATGTGAATATTGTATGCGTCCCTTTAAAATCGCAATAATAATTCCGAACTTCCCGTCTGCCATCTGTAGTATTGTATATATAAGTGATTGCCGAGCAGTCAATATTGTATGCGTCCCATTCAAATCGCACTAATACTGAATAACTTCCGGCTGTCATCTGTAGTATTGTATATATAAGTGATTGCCGAGCTGTCAATATTGTATGCGTCCCATTCAAATCGCAATAATAATTCCGAACTTCCCGTCTGCCATCTGTAGTATTGTATATATAAGTGATTTTATATCTGACAATATTGTATGCGTCCCATAAAAATTGCACTAATACTGAATAACTTCCGGCTGCCATCTGTAGTATTATATATATAATTGATTTGCGATCTGACAATATTTCTTAATTGTCCCATTGAAATCTCCATAATAATGCTGTTCAAAAGTGTGGTTTACGTATATGTTGTATTGTAGTATTGAGTGTTAAAGTTCCTAAAGGGGCGGTACAGTGGTGAATCTGTGATGTGTATGGTTGAATCTTCTAATGACGTCATGATATTATTAACCTGCCTATGTAGTTCTTAAATCCTCATTGTGTTGTTGTATTGTGCTACATTGTTATTGTGTGCTGAATAAAATATAAATGTGTGCTTTGTGGTTGCGTCATGGGTGATACGTGTTATGTACATGTACGTATATATTGTGATTGTGTCCCACATATGCTGACTTCTATATAGCGGTCTGGCATTGTTGTTCCTTCCCATAAAGTGACATCTGTAATCTGGTGTAATGATGTTTTTGTTGTAGGTAATTCCTAATGGTTTATTGTGATGGAATCATGATGTTAAAAGTACAGTCAAATCCATATGTTGTGTTTTGTGATTCCTGTAGAGAATGTAATGTGTTTGTCCCCCATCATTTGAATGCACATGTATGAGTGAATGTTAAAAGTAATATGTGTGCATCCATGAGTGATTATGTGTTAAGTCTATGTAAATATGCAGTTGCTGCAAGCATATGAGTTGAATAACTGAAATGCAATAATAAAGGTAAATGAGAGGTGTTTCCCATTGTGTACTGTTTGTGAATCCAGAAATGTTTAGTGAATTTTATTTTAATTTTAAATGTAATTTTATTTAAATAATAATGTGTTACTAGTGATGTGGATTTGTAGTTGATGTAATCTAAAAGTGTGAAACAATTTTATGGTGTTGTGAATATTCAATAATTAAAAACCATAAGTCCACCATAGGGAAATAGTCATTTCTTAATCTATTTATCATAGCTGGGTCTAACGCATGAAATCATGTATTTTCTAGCGCTGGTATTTGGAGTTTTTCAGTCTACGCTATTTGCGTGAGTTAGGGAAATGAGGGTTTCACGTGCACGAGCACGTCTTCCCAATAGAAGTCAATGGAGGCTCTAAAGATTTCTAATTTTTTTTTCTAAGACTGGTTTTCCTCGTAAAGTGAGTGACGTCATGAGCTTGTGTGAAAAAGTAACTAAATCGTGTTCTTTTTGTAATAAATAAATATTTTGTGTATGTCATGTGGTGTATATTGTTTGTATGCATCGATGAGTGTATGTTTGTGATAATGTTATTAGTTAGATGTAGGTATATGAGGGTCTTTTCCCGTATGTCCATGTAAGTCAATGGGAAAATGGATTTGTGTGGATTTTTTTCAAACACCCGAGATCTCGCAACTTTAATACTTTGTATTTTGCAGAAAAAATATTAAATATGAAAAATAAATATAGTGTAGTGTTTGTATGAGTGTAAGTGTACTTTGTGTAATATTTTTTTTGGGATTCGTGGATGTTTTTTTTGTCGGTATATGTTTACTACTGGATCTGAGGTGGCGGTAGAAATGTGAGCGTTAGGTGTATTTTGAGTGGCGGTAAATAAACTCTAAATACCGGAGTGCGTAACAAACCCGCGTTAGGAGCCTCTAACGCTGGTTTTCACGGCTAACGCCGAACTCCAAATCTAGGCCTTAGTGCTATATAAACTGACACAATTGTGCTATTTTGACTAATACAGATACAATGCTGCTATAAATGCTGCTATTTTATTGTTGTTGAGATATTGCTACGGTTTGTTAAAACTGTTGCTACAAACACTGCTATTACATTGTTGTTGATATACTGCAACTGTTTTTTAAAATTTTAATATATATATTTTTTTCTATATATGTTCTTTATGCTTAATACCTTTTGAAATATAAAAAAACTTTTTAGTGAACATAAAAGCTTTATTTTTTGCTGCATAATTAGTGCTGTATAAACTGACAGTTGTGCTGTTTAGACTAACACAGATACATTATTGCTATAAATGCTGCTATTACATTGTTGTTGATATATTGCTACAGTTTGTTAAAACTGTTGCTATAAACGTTGCTATTACCTTGTTGTTGATATACTGCAACTGTTTTTTAAATTTGAATATATATGTTTTTTTATGCTTTTTGCTATACATAAAATATGAAATTATCTTTATAGTCAGAAGTGTTTTGGATTTATTTAAAATTGTTTAGAAAAACTTTGATATTTACTCCTTGTAAGCTGTGGAAGCGCCCTTTTTCACTGGCGCTGCTGCACCAATGTTAGCTACGCCCCTGCTTTCTTCAATCCTTTAAATATAACCCTAAATGGCATTTGTCTTGCTAATGGTGGACAATATCCAGTTCCCAATGCACATCCAATGAACAGATTACTTAAAGGGACATTAAACCCAAAAATTTTCTTTCATTATTCAGACAGAGAATACAATTTTAAACAAATTACAATTTACTTCTATTATCTAATTTGCTTCATTCTTTAGATATCCTTAGTTAAAGAAATAGCAATGCACATGGGTGAGCCAATCACATGAGTCATCTATGTGCAGCCACCAATCAGAAGCTACTGAGCCTATCTAGATATGCTTTTCAGGAAAGAATATCAAGAGAATGAAGCGAATTAGATAATAGAAGTAAATTAGAAAGTTGTTTAAAATTGCATTCTCTATCTGAATCACGAAAGAAAAAATTTGGGTTTAATGTCCCTTTAAAGAGCCATGAACCCCTACTGCCTCAACAGTATGGAATCACTTGATCAATTTGTTACCACAAATCTCTCCAGGTTCTGCCAGTCTTTTTGTACCTGCAGTCTTTGTGTCTGTACCAAGATGTACTTGCAAGGTTCCACCCATGGTTTGGTCGCGTTCCTCAAATTCACACCAGCTTTAAAAATAACAAAACAAAGCTGAACCAAAGACCAGGGGAGAATAAAGAAGAAACATAAAGCACCAAAATCTAATTGGGGCTGAATGAGAAATCAGCTGTAACACAGAACCTGAGACTTCCTCTGAGGAAACTGAAAAGTGTTACAATTTGCAAAAATGAAAGCAGCAAAAATATGAAGCAATAGTGAATATAAGAAATAGCAACTGACAGCAAATCCTCTCAAAGCACTTCCAAAGTTCTCCTATTGGCTAAGTATGAAGAAAGAAAAAAATGTAATCCTTAAACTGTTTCTCTTCTAGCTATAGGTTGCACAAGCATTATTATAACAATCTAAAGGGCTTTAGAAGTTTTTGAAGAAAAGAGGTGTAGTGTAGTAACAAATTGTGATGTTTTATTAAAGGCATGCAACCTCCCATACTTTTTACTGAACATAAAGTAGTTTGTTATTTGTTTTAATGGGATACATCCAATAAAGTCATTGCAATGCTTAAGAAAAGTAGATTTTTCATATGGTTTTGCACAGCATTAACTTCACTTATACTTTGCCTCAAGAGGATCTGGCAGCAATACTATAATCCATCAGAAATCTCTTAAGGGACTAAATAAATCATCGTCCCTAAGTTCACTAAACATAACTAAAACATTATTTATAACATTTACTAATAATTAACAACACAGAGACTGGAGGTTAAAGACCCATGGGTCGTATTTATTATCCAGCACAGAACTTCTGGTCCAAAATGTTTAATTTTAAGATAACCCAGGTGGTGGCAAATCGGGTCCTAAGTAACTAACCCATGCTAATATGGTCAGGGCCCAGACCACAGACATTCAGGGAAACTCGGCTACTACTCTAACAGACAGAAAAAAACACAGGGCAACTCTACAACCTGCCTCATACAAAGGAGGAGCACACCAAGGCACCTCCTGCAATGACCATCACTGAACCTTTTAATTGTCCATAGCCTGATCCCAGACCAAATGACCAGCTAGGGTGCAATGTCAGTCAAACAACTCCAAACCAGTAGGTCCCAGGCCAGTGAGTCTTACAGTTTGCTGAACCTAGGGGAACAAATAAACAACCATCCTGTGACTTACAGAGCAAGGATAACTAAACCTTCTTGAGCCCCAGACACACTAGGCAGCTGAACTTTTAACTTCTTCCTATAAGGTAAGGAAAACTCCATCTCCCCACTTGGTAACAAAATTGCAACATACACACACACAATCAAGTCCCCTAAGGGCATTAACCCTTAGGTGTGCTCTGGGTTAGAAGTCCCTACACTATCTTTCTAAGCATCTTTTTACATTTCTGCACTTTTCTATTTCAACAGCCTTGAACTATTGCAACATTATTTTGACATATTTGTTTTTTGATATTTTCGCTTTTGGAATGCTACTTTTCAAAAGTTGTTATAATACAATTGTTCATGTCCTAAATTAATAAACACAATTGTTTCTTGGTTTAGTAAAAAAAAAAAGAAGTTTAAATTATAACTCAAATATTGCTTTTAAGCTATGACATTAGGTAGTCATCACTAATATTGATTAATATTGTCTTTGGGTTTTCATTTCGTATTGAAGTGATAGTAATTTCAGACTTTAAAGAATGTTTCAATGAAAAATATTAGTCTGCAAGCAAAATTGCATGATAAAAAAATGTGTATGTATATTTTATAATAAAAGATTTATAATCTGACTTGGTATCTTATGTACTTTTGCCCCCTCTCCCTTCATTTCCTCTTTTGGCTGGACTGTGACATAGAGAGAGCAGCCCCCGAATGCTCTACATAGGCTTCCTAAGTACTTTTAAAGGGCTGGGCTTTAAGAGTGTCATATGACACACACATTGATTGGATGTTAATCCCAGTGGGCCAGCATAACATTGTAATAGAAAAATTATTCCGTACAGGGACTCCTGCTAAAATTCCCTATAAACATTTTGAACGGAAATTTATTTTGTTTGTTTTTTACAATTTAAGTGAGATTACATATGCGGCGTAAGTATCAGCGCAACTGCTGAAACCCCCGTCGCCCTTAAATTCACCTCGCACATCGTGTGAATTACATAAACCATGCCACCAAATGCTATACTGGCGTAAGTAGGAAAAACTGGCAAAGGTTTAGAAATTTGTGCAACTATGCTCTGCATACGTTATAGCGACTGGCGACGCCAGTTCTATGTTAGTATATGGGAGTAAAAACTGTGGGCGAAGTGTGAAATCTACATGCATACCTTTTCTGCTATGCCGTATATGTGATCGCTTGATCTGACTAAAAATTGGCGACGCCGGGTTTTGAGCCCGACGCCGCCTATGTAATCTTGCCCCTTGTTTCCATTGTGAGCATAAGAAAACTAGATTTTCTGGTGACGTAATATTCGGAACATAGTTTAATTTATTCAAGAGGCATAGAAAATAAAGTCAGTACTCATCTCATATTGGAATAGGGATCCACTACCCAGGGTGCTGACCAAAAATGGACCTGCTCCTAAGCTTACATTCCTGTTTTTTCAAATAAAGATACCAAGAGAACAAAGAAAAATTGATAGTAGGAGTAAATTAGAAAGTTGCTTAAAATTGTATGCTTTATATGAATCATGAAAGAAAAAAAAAATGGGGTTTCATATCTCTTTAACCCCTTAATGACCACAGCACTTTTCCATTTTCTGTCCGTTTGGGACCAAGGCTATTTTTACATTTTTGCGGTGTTTGCGTTTAGCTGTAATTTTCCTCTTACTCATTTACTGTACCCACACATATTATATACCGTTTTTCTCGCCATTAAATGGACTTTCAAAAGATACCATTATTTTCATCATGTCTTATAATTTACTATAAAAAAATTATAAAATATGAGGAAAAATTGAAAAAAAACACACTTTTTCTAACTTTGACCCCCAAAATCTGTTACACATCTACAACCACCAAAAAAAAAAACATGCTAAATAGTTTCTACATTTTGTCCTGAGTTTAGAAATACACAATGTTTACATGTACTTTGCTTTTTTTGTAAGTTATAGGGCCATAAATACAAGTAGCACTTTGCTATTTCCAAACCACTTTTTTTCAAAATTAGCGCTAGTTACATTGGAACACTGATATCTTTCAGGAATCCCTGAATATCCATTGACATGTATATATTTTGTTTTAGAAGACATCCCAAAGAATTGATCTAGGCCCATTTTGCTATATTTCATGCCACCATTTAACCGCCAAATGCGATCAAATAAAAAAAATTGTTCACTTTTCACAAATTTTTTCACAAACTTTAGGTTTCTCACTGAAATTATTTACAAACAACTTATGCAATTATAGCATAAATGGTTGTAAATGCTTCTCTGGGATCCCCTTTGTTCAGAAATACCAGACTTATATGGCTTTGGCATTGCTTTTTGGTAATTAGAAGGCCGCTAAATGCCACTGCGCACCACACGTGTATTATGCCCAGCAGTGAAGGGGTTAATTAGGGAGCCTGTAGGGAGCTTCTAGGGTTAATTTTAGATTTAGTGTAGTGTAGTAGACAACCCCAAGTATTGATCTAGGCCCATTTTGGTATATTTCATGCCACCATTTCACCGCCAAATGCGATCAAATTAAAAAAAAAACGCTAAATTTTTCACAATTTTACAAACAGCTTGTGCAATTATGGCACAAATGGTTGTAAATGCTTTTCTGGGATCCCCCTTGTTCAGAAATAGCAGACATATATGACTTTGGCATTGTTTTTTGGTAATTAGAAGGCCGCTAAATACTGCTGTGCATCACACGTGTATTATGGCTAGCAGTGAAGGGGTTAATTAGGTAGTTTGTTGGGAGCTTGCAGGGTTAATTTTAGCTTTAGTGTAGAGATCAGCCTCCCACCTGACACATCCCACCTGATGTGTCAGGTCCCTCCCAAACAGCTCCCTTCCCTCCCCCACCCCACAATTGTCCCTGCCATCTTAAGTACTGGCCGAAAGTCTGCCAGTACTCAAATATTTTTTTAGCATATTTACATATGCTACTGTGTAGGATCCCCCCCTTAGCCCCCAACCTCCCTGATCCCCACCAAAACAGCTCTCTAACCCTCCCCCTCTGCCTTATTGGGGGCCATCTTGGGTACTCGCAGCTGTCTGCCAGTACCCAGTTTGCAAAAAAAAATGTTTTTTTTTATTGTTTTGCCATTTTTTCTGTAGTGTAGTGTCGCTTCCCCCTCCACACAAACCAACCCCCACCACCTAACTGATGTTTATTTTTTAATATAATTTCCCCCCATTGTTTCATTTTTGTACCATTTTTTTCTGTAGTGTAGCGGTTCCCACCCACTCCCTCCCCGTGCACGCGCCCACCCCCCGTGCACGTGCGCGCGTCCGTGCGTGCCCTGGCCATCCCCGCCCACGATCCCGCCCCCTCCAGATCAGCATGGCCATCGATGGCCGCCACCCGCCTCCCATACCGGCTCCCACCCACCAACGAAAATAGCCACGGATCTCCGGTGCAGAGAGGGCCACAGAGTGGCTCTCTCTGCACCGGATGGCTAAATTTTTTTATTGCAGGATGTCTCAATATCAAGGCATCCTGCAATAACCATAAAGCAGCTGGAAGTGATCAGGATCGCTTCCAGCTGCTTTCCAGACCGAGGACGTGCAGGGTACGTCCTTGGTCGTTAACTGACTTTCTTTTGAGGACGTACCCTGCACGTCCTTGATCGTTAAGGGGTTAAGCTATTGTGACATATCTATACATTGTACTGCACAACGTGTATATATGTCGGAGCTTCAGGAAGCTCCAGCTGAGAGTTGGACTTACTGAGCTCATGGCATCTGTCTTCACACGGAACTGGAGCATGATCAGTGCTACGGTTCCATATGAAGGCAGATGCCAAATTGTTACAGGCAGTAACACTGTGTGTGTGTCACCATCTGTAATGATAATCTGCTGGTGTTGGCAAGAGGTGTGGGAGGGTATCTGGGAGGTGGGTGGGTGGTACAGCAGTGGAGGGAGAAGGAAGAGGGAGGGATAGACCTACTGCAAAAAAAATAATAAAAAAAATAAAGGGAAAGGGAGGAATGGGGCTACACTACAGAAAAAAAGGTGAGGTAGGGGTCTCTAATTAACAATCACCAGAAGGTGGAGGTGGAGGTGGGGGATGTGTAAAAATGTAAAAAACATTAAAATAAAAGTGTTTTTAAGAAGGTAGACATTAGTTAGAGGGGGAGGGGGTAGAGAGCTGTTTGGGAGGGATCAGGGAAGTTGGAGGGTAAGGGGGGATGCCACACTGCAGAACATAGAACAAAATATAATAATAATAATAATAAAAAAAAAAAACAATTGTCTGCCAGTATCCAAGATGGTGGTGACTAGTGGGGGGTGAGGGAGGGAATAGAGCTGTTTGGGAGGTATCAGGTAGGGATCAGGGGTGGCAAGTGTCAGGTAGGAGGGTAATGTCTAAACTAAAGCAAAATTAACCTTACATGCTACCTGATTAACCCCTTCACTGCCGGAAATAATAGAGTAGTGCGGATCTGCAATAAGAGGCATTCTTATTACTAATAAGCAATGGTAAAGCCATGTATGTCTGCTATTTCTAAACAAAGGGGATCCCAGAGAAGCTTTTACAATTATTTGTGCCATGATTGCACAAGCGGTATGTAAATAATTTCATTGAGAAACCCAAAGTTTGTGAAAAAGTTATTTATTTTTTATATGATCACATTTGGTGGTGAAATGGGAGCATATAATATACAAAAATAGGCCTAGATCAATACCTTTAAAGTGTGAGTGATAGCAAAAATGCTAAAAATTATCCGGTATTTTGGGCAAGTTCTTCTCTGAATGTCCCGGTAGTGAAGGGGTTAAAAGGAAAGTATTTTTAAAAAAATATGTTAAACAATATTCTGATGTTAAAAAAACGAGAATAAGCTATATCATTTTGTATATTTTATTGTGCGCAGCCATTTTGGAACTTTCCTTCAACTGACAAAGTCCTGCTTCTCCTGTCCTGTTCATCTGAGTTATTTGAACATTGCAGAAGCAGAAGGCATGTAGAGTGCTTAAAAAGCAGAAGGCATGTAGAGTGCTTAAGAGTAATAGAATGGTTTAAAAGAATTATCTAAAACATTTTATAAAAATAACCTCTGTAGTGCTTATGATTGCAGGAGGTGGAACAAAATGATGTCAAGAGCCTTAAGTGAACTAGGAACCCCTTTAAGGTAAAGACATGGGAACTTGGGAAGGAAAAGAAGTAACCTTCCTAGTGTCCACTCGCTCAGTTAAGTAAAAGGACTGACAACTATTATTTAGGTGTAAAGGCCGCAGCCCAATTTTATTAAATTAATTTTATTAAATATCATAAATAACAACTTAAACTCTAACAAAAGTGCTTGCCCACATAACACACGTGTTACCAAGCTCAGCCAACACGCCCCACAGTTCTTAATCTCTCCCCTGCAACCAAGCAGGAGGTACCACTAACCACTTATTGACCTAAAATAGGCAAACACCCGCAAAATAGCGCTGCAGAATCTGTTGGCACTCTACAAACAACCGATAATAAATAAATAAATAAATAATTAACCCGTTAACTGCGACATCCACCAAACTCCTTCATTTAAAATATAGGGAGGGAGAGCGGGAACTTCCTTCTGTCTTCCACTACACAACTGCTGTCCCACTTCCTGTTTAGCTCCTATTTCTTACCTCTCTCACTCCACCCCTCTCACCTAAACTTGACCCTACATTTTTGCGGGTTCACAGGAGGAGGGGGGGTCACCCACCCCTCCTTCCATGCTCTCATGCAGGGTGCATTGACCCCCCTAGTGTCCACTCGCTCAGTTAAATAAAAGGACTGACAACCATTATTGGGGTGAAAAGGCCGCTTCCCAATTTTATTAAATACATAATAAATATCATAAATAACAACTTAAACTCTAACAAAAGTGCTTGCCCACATAACACACGTATATGTAGCCAGGTTCAGCCAACACGCCCCACAGTTCTGAATTTTTCCCCTGCAACCCATCAGGAGGTACCACTAACCACCTATTGACCTAAAATAGGTAAACACCCGCCACCGCAAGGCCTAAGGCCGAGCACCACCCAACCGGGCTAAGACCTTTCTAACCCCTTCCTTGATGTTAAATATAAACAACTGTTGTCCAATCTCATTCAAATGCACCCCATCCTTTAAAAAAAAAAAAAAACAACTACCCGATTCCCCTTCAAACTCTAAATGGCGAATGCCAAGCCCCCCAGCTCTCATTACAAAGCCCATGATAACTTTTTTCTCAAGTTTTCCAAACTCTTAAAATCCCAAGCCGCCTTCCACACCAATCTCGGTGCAATCGTAGACCAAACCACGATTAGACCAGGGGAATAACTGCCACAGCCTAGCTATGTCTCTTTTAACACTATCTATTAAAGCCTTTTGTGACAAGAAACCAAGGTCATTCCCTCCTGCATGAATAAATAGAATGGAAGGCGGCTGAAATGAACGGGCATAATCCACCACCAGTCTTAAAACTTGACTCCTTCGCAACCCCCTGACCCCAAACCATTTAAAACTGACATCAGACTCTACCCATCCAATTTTAGTTCCTTTTTCTGTAGCGACCGCTGCCCTTCTTGCCCAATAACTGAAAGAGTGTCCGACGATCCAACACGTCACCGGACCTGCCAAAATACAATAAAAACAAACTGAGCATTTATACTGGCCTCACATACCCCTCAAAATTTTCAGACCGCCATCTTACAAGTCTCTTAATCACATCCTCCCCCAAACCTCTACCAAAAGCCTCTGTCGCTGCCCCAATCCGAAAAGAATGCAAACTTAAATATTTAACCTGCAAACCCAACAGCCCAATAATCCTTCGGAAGACCTCCATGAACTGAAACCTTGACAATGTGGTACAATCTTCGTTAATCAGAAAGGACCCTTCCCCCACCAGCCAAATCACCAAATAACTCGCAACCGAGTCCACCGGGCAACATTGCCCCCAAACAGCATACAGCTGTATCGACTTCCCTCTCCAAAAATTGTCCGTCTTAGTTCTGCAAAGCCACATGTCAAGGCCACCACTTGCTATTCTCACATCCCCAAACTTCAAACCACCTTTCATAAATGTATTAACTGCAACCAACTCCGAAATCCTAAAGGCACCAAAAAATGTCATAATAAAAGCAGCTCTGAACAAAGCTGCCTCAAAAACAGATGAGCACACGTTCTGCAACAAACCAACAACACTTCACAGGAACGCAAAATTTACCGGTCCCCTACCATCCACCAAAACCCGACCTACCAAAATCCGACCTAAACAAATGCTACGAACGGCCATCCGTACTGAAAAAACCTTTGTAATATCTTCCTGCCCCAAAACTTTAAACAAGATGGCTAAAGCCGCCACTCCCCGTTTCACAACAGCCCTGGATACCCCCAATTGCATCCACTCCTCGATTCATCTCATCAGTTTCCATACTTAATCCTGACCTGAAACTGACCACAACCTCAACAAAATTGCCATCCACTGGCTCCAAACCTGTCTATATGCCCTCCAAGTATTTTGAGCTAAAGCTCCCCGAACCAACGACATCAAGCCTTGGTACTTAAATACCAAGGGTCTACCGGGCATCTCATTCCCACGCGATCGGCTTCCGGAGCCTCCTTCCGAAACCGACCCCACTGCGAATGAGACAAAGCATCAGCAATGACGTTAGCAGTCACAGGTACGTGCACCCCTTTAAACAGTATGTTAAAGCGCAGGCATTCCAGCACAAACACTCTGAGAAGTCTGACCACAGGGGGGAATTAGCCATCAGCCAGTTAAGTGTCTGCACCACTCCCATATTATCTGAATAAAAAGAATCACTTTTTTGTTCTGAAGCTCCACCTGCCATATCTTAACCGCCACCACCAATGGAAAAAGTTCCAAGAATACTAGATTCTTGGTTAACCCTGCTGCAACCCAAGCCACCGGCCATGAGTCAACGCACCATCTACCCCTGAGATAGGCCCCGAAACCCATTGATCCTGCCACATCTGTAAACAAGTGCAGATCAGATCCTGCCATGAAAGTCTCCTGAACAATGTCTGTGCACTATCTTGGCTGTCCCTCTTTCCACTAGGGGCAGACGGAACTGCCGTTTCCTTCCGTCTTGACTCGTGTCCCCTCCTTGTAGTATACCGCCTAGTCGAGCTCCTCACATACGGAGACCTAGATCTCCTGTCCCTGGTCCGGTAGCCCTTAGTTCACTCCAGCCTTCCCCACGTAGAAGAGTCCCACACCTCCCGTGAGCGCCTCCCTCTGGTAGGTAACCTAGAGCTTCCTCTAGGCCGTTCACATCCTGCTGATCTCTGACCCCTGCTGTGCCCCACCAGGCCTTGCCTCTCCACCTGAGGAATGGAGGACATGAAAATATTGGTCCCTAAGTCCCTGTCATATGTGCCCCCCCATGTGTCCCCCTCTCCTCATTCCCAGGCCGGACAACCCCTTGCCCCCAGAACCCCGTATGGGGAATAACATCTGCAGCAGTTGCACCAAGGCAGCCAGTTCTCCTACCTGGCCTGCCATAGAATGTCCAGTTGATGGTCCCTCACCCAAGTCCTCACCATCCAGATTGCTGTAGGCAGCATCCATCCATATGGAATTGCCGTCTGGGTCCAGAATTGCTGACACCACTGACACTCCCCTGGCGGCACTGCAGCGAAGGCCGTCCATCTCGTCCCGATCACTTGTGGAACATAGGGGTGTAACATTAGTGATAGCCACACCCTCATCCCTCCCCCTTAACTGCCACCTATCCCCCCTACTTATGTCTGTACCAGCACCCCGAGCATTACCCCTGCCCCTAGTGCTATCACTACTCCCCAGCACTCCCATATCTCCAGGTCCTGATCCCCCTTCCCTTTGGCCTCAACCTCTACCTCCTTTTCTACCCCGTACAGCACCCCCCACCCTCCACCTATACTGGCTGCTAAGTCCCTGCCTCTTCCTACTGTTCTCTGATCTACCCCATCAGTATTCTGATCCAGCCTATTTCAGGAAAGCAAGGAGGGGCTCCCTCTCGCTGACCTGCCTCCCCTGCCATTACTCTGCCCGTCCGTTGTCTCTTTCCCCAGGAGCTCAAAGCCAATCTGGCCCCCAGCGTTGCCACTCCTGCCCTCCACTGCACTACTAAACCCCCTACTGGTAACCAGCTCTTCAGGCAGGCCTGCATCCTCCTGCTCAGCCACTGTAACTGCTCCCGGTTCGCGGATTACACTCCTGCTCCTCTCCGCTGCCCTAGGAAGCCTCCCAGCTTGCATCACCTCAGCCTGTTAGGCAGGCGTGACCTCCTGGATGATTGTGGCCTCCCTGTCTTCCACTACACAACTGCTGTCCCACTTCCTGTTTAGCTCCCACAGCTCCCTTAGTGGATGGCAGCTTGAGATTTACATCTTCCATAGGCTTGCATATAATGTACAAATTTATATTTTACTCAGTCTAGAATGCATATGTTAACAAAGGACATGACACACTTTGAGATTGCAATATAAAATATTTAATTATGTGCAGTAAAACAACTATGCAATGTACATTAATCATTATTTTGTCTGCAATTTAATTGAAAATTGTGGTTTTCCCATTTCTAAGATTTGGAAATATACAATGCAACTTTACAAGCCTGACTCTGCAATAGATCAAGTGATAAAAAAAGATATGTCAAACCAATGCAAATTTTGCTATAAAAATGACAGGAGTGCCTTATACTCCATTAAGTCCTTATAATATCCTAAGGCAAAGAGAGTTTGGTCATTGATGTTGCAGCAGACATAGGGCATGATTACATATACGGCGTAGGTTTCAGCGCAGCTGCTGAAACCCATGCCGCCCGCAAGTTCACCTCGCACATCGGGTGAAACACATATACGGTGCCGTCAGATGATTAACTGCCGTAAGTCGAATAAACCGGCGAAGTACAGAAATGTGCGGAAATAGACATAGACTCACGGCAGTATATGAACTGCTGGCGCCTAAGTAAAAAACAAAAAATTTTTTAATTGCCCGTAAAAGTCTAACCCACCTCCAAAAAATGAACCGACACATCAAAACCCCTATATCCGCCATCCCCCACATCGCAACTACTAATAAAATGTATTAACCTCTAAACCGCCATCCCACCACAATGCAATCTACCTATTTAAACTATTAACTAATCCGCCAACCCCCACATCGCAAAGTACCTAATAAATGCATTATGCGGACTTCAGGAATGGTACATTTTTGAGTATTAGTTTTTTTGTGTTTTTTGGGGGGTGGGCAATGCCCATACAAATGCCCTTAGAGGGTCAATGGGTGGATTATATTTTTTTAGAGTTAGGTCTTTTTTATTTTTGGGGGTTGGGTGGGGGGATTTACTGTTAGGGGTTCATTTGTATTTTGTTATGTAAAAGCTGATTTCTTTAGGGCAATGTCCTACAAAAGGTCCTTTTAAGGGCTATTGGTAGCTTAGTGTTAGATTAGGGGGTGTTTTTATTTTGGGGTGGCTTTTTTGTTTTTATAGGTGTATTAGATTAGGTTTACATTTTTTTATTTTTGATAATTTTGTTTATTTTTTTCTGTAACCTTAGATTTTTTTGATTTTTTGTAATAATAATTTTTTATTTTAATTTAATCTTTTTAGGTTAGGGGGCTTAGTGATTAGATTAATACTTTCTGTTGTGGGGGATGGCAGTTTAGGGGTTAATTTGTTAATTAGGTAGATTGCGTTGTGGGGGGTTGGTGGATTGGGGGTTAATAGTGTTAATAGGTTGATTGTGTTGTGAGGGGTTGGCAGATTAGGGGTTAATCGTGCTTATAGGTAGATTATGTTGTGGGGGTATGGTGGATTAGGGGTTAATAGTGTTATTAGATACTTTGTGTTTTGGGTGGTTGGTGGATTAGGGGTTAATAACTTTATTAGATACTTTGCAATTTGGGTTTGGCGGATTAGGAGTAAATACATTTTATTAGTTATTGCGGTGGGGGATGGCGGTTGAGAGGTACTAATTGAGAATGCGTTAGGTGTTTATTAAGGCTTTTAGGGAGCTACGGTGCTCATATACTCAGCGCAAGGCTGCCTATGTGTGGTGAAGTGAAGATGGAGTAAAATGTCTCCATTTTCGCTGCGTAAATCCTTGTGCTAAATATGTGATACTGACTTGCGATGTCGGTTGTATTTTAATTTATGGGAGTAAAAACAGCGGCCAACGGGTAAAATATACGCGCCGCATTTGTACGCGGCACCGTATATGTGATCGGTACATCCATCTAAAAATAGCTGATGCCGGCTTTTGTGGGCGACACTGCATATGTGATCGAGCCCATGGTGTTAATGTATTCATAAAGTTTTCACACTGGACACATTATGTGAAAAGTCTTGGATCTACAAGGTCTCCTATGTCTTTTTAAAGGGACTTAGAATTAAGTTTGCCTTTGGCTGCATCACTTATATTGATTCTAGCAATTCCATTATTAAAGGGAAATTATACTCTAAACAGAAAATGATTATTTGGCCAAAACAGATTTGACTTTTGATGCAATATAATAATAATAAATACCTTCTTTTGTGTGCATTTTATTAATAGTTAAACACCCTTGGCAGTCCCTTGAAGATGAGCTCAGAACCTGCAAGAAGTTGATTGGGGCACATGTTGTTTGTGAAATAAAAGGCAACATATTTTTTCTCTTTTAGATTTTTTTTTTTTACTGTTAAGTAGCTAAAGTTTTAGTTTACTTGTTTTGCTTGGATATAATATTTGAAGGTAGATTTGTACTATGCATTTCCATTTCATCTGTAGCTGATTTCTTTTGAGTGAGGGATCTCAGTAAAATCATCAGCTGTTAAAGCCTGAGCTGTATTATACCTTCAAATTATTGAGTAATGTAGTTAGGTGATATTGAGAAGTGAAACACACCATGTCAAAGAAAACTGTGCAATACATCAATATTTTGCCTTGTTTTTGCTTTATTAATTGTATAGATTGTAGTTTCAGACAATAATCTACAGCAGGCATATACAAATAATTAGGCCCATATGGATATCTCATTTACCTAGATACGCTGACTACAGACACAATTCCCTGTTTCAGGTTTCTTTCTTTTTCTCATAGAAGTCAAAATAAAACTTTAAAGATTTTGATAGAGTATACAATTGTAAAAAAACCTATTCAGTTTACTTCTATTATCTTACTTCTATTATCGAATTCACCTGTTTCTTTCTGTATCTATTTTAAAAACGACATAGGGCCAGATAACAGTGGCGTACTAATTTGGTTGAAAGTAAAAAGTTGTGGTATCAAAAGTCCTCAAGTTAGCTCGCCTCGGTCTTTTGCTTCCATGCTAACTTCAGGACTTTGGATACTGCGACAGTGCTAACATCTTCTATCCATAGGGGGATATTTATCAAGCGGTCAACCGCAAATACGCTGGAATTCCGCAATGTAATTGTTGCAAGCTTGATCCAACCTAGTTATCAAAGCCTACAGACCAGCAAAAGTTGAAATCTGTGCCCTAACATACAATCCGCCGGTCTCAATCCGACACAGATCGATGCTTACATTATTACAGAAGTTCCGAATACACATTTGGCTCTATTTGACACTTTTTCAAAGTTATCAAATAGTTAACAGGTGCGCTCGCGGCTATTCCAGCCCAGCGCACCTGGTTTTAATCCGCCACCCTGGAGGCCTCGGATGCCATATGAATCAATAGGAGTCTGTAATGCCTGATGAAGAAGGAGCAAAAGATCACAACTGCAGACTTGAGAAAAAATGTATTTGTATCACTTTCTTAAACAGGCTATTAAATAGCATAGACTGTATGCCTGAAAGTGAAAGGAAATTAATATTTGTAAATAAAGTAATGTATAAATTCAATAGCTGTCTCTGTTATCAAATTTGGTAAATAACAGGAAGCAGAACAAAAGGCTTCAGGTATACTATATTGTTCAGTACATAAAGTAAAGGAAGTCCCAAATGTGAGAGATAAGTACTGGATGCATAAGAAACTTTAGTATATTTAATATGTGTGGGAGGAGTCAATGTGCTGAGTGACAGCGACACAAGCGGAGAGATCTGACAAAAGTATCAGACGCTGAGAAACAAACAAATCTTGTGCTTGCAGGTAAGGAGTGAGAGGAAAACAGTCCCAACTTACTATAGATCGTTGAAATTAGTTCAGCAATGTACCAAGTTAGAATGTTACGCCAATCCTGTTTGTTCAGTTACAGTGAGACTGCCATTTAGTGAGAGAGGCTTGGCTGTGTGTAGCAAAGATTGATATAAAGCAACAAGCAGTAGATAATTTGTAGCTGGTTTCTTAGAGAGGTAACATTGTAGAAACTTGCAGTAGGAAAAACTGGTTCTATTTTGAATGAACAAATTGTAATCCAAAAGAGAGAGCTTGGTATTTAGGCAAGTAGCTGCATTGAGCAGGAGAGCTGTAAACTGCTACAAGGAAAATAACTAAGCACCTGTTTGCACACAGGTGAACACCTAAATAGCCTAAGTCAGCTGACTTGTGAAAACATGGAACAAGTGGAAAATGCGAAGTGGATTCCTTACAGAGTCTGAAAGCAGTGAAAGCTTATTTTCAATGTTGCCAGATATCCTGTTGATTTCTATGGTAGAAAACAAGTTACGTTTACACCTAACATAAACCCCAAGTCTAAACAACCCTAATCTGCCGCCCTCAACATCACCGCACGCAACCTAAATAAAATGTATTAACCCCTATTCTGCCGCTCTTGACCCCGCCTCCACAAATTAAAGTTATTAACCCCTATCCCGCTGCTCCCGGACCCCGCCGCCACTAAATAAAATTATTAACCCCTATCCCACCACTCCAGGACCCCGCCGCACCTAAATAAATGTATTAACCCCTATTCCACCACTCCCGGACCCCGCCACCACTAAATAAATTTATTAACCCTTATCCCGCCGCTCCCCGGGACCCGTCGCCACTAAATACCACTACCACTAACTAAACCTATTAACCCCTAAACCGCCAGCCCCCCACATCGCCATAAACTTAATTAACCTATTAACCCCTAAACCTAACAAGCAGCTGACTTTAAATTAAAATTACAACATCCATATCTTAAAATAAATTTAAACTTACCTGTAGAATTAAAATAAACTATTTATAAACTATTAATTAACCTACCCTAACTATTATACTACACTTAAATTAAACTACCAATTAAATTAACTAAATTACATATTAAAAAAAAAAACCTAACTCTACTCAAATTATTTAAATCTACTATTTAACCTTATTAAAAATGACTAAATTACAAAAAAATAAACGGTAAGTTACAAAAAATAAAAAACACTAAATTACGAAAAAAAACACATTATTAAAAATAAAAAAAATTACACCTAATCTAATAGCCCTATCAAAATAAAAAGCCCCCCCAAAATAAAAAAAACCCTAGCCTACAATAAACTACCAATGGCCTTTAAAAGGGCCTTTTGTGGGGCATTGCCCCAAAGAAATTAGCTCTTTTACCTGTAAAAAAAAATATAAACACCCCCAACAGTAAAACCCACCACCCCCACAATCAACCCCCCCAAATAAAAACCCTATCTAAAATAACCTAAGCTCCCCATTGCCCTGAAAAGGGCGTTTGTATGGGCATTGCCCTTAAAAGAGCATTTAGCTCTTTTACTGCCCAGACTCTTCTCTAAAAATAAAACCCACCCAAAAAACCCTTAAATAAACCTAACACTAACCCCGGACGATCCACTTACAGTTATTGAAGTCTCACTTGAAGGATCCATCCAGCCGGCAAGAAGTCTTCATCCAGGCGGCAAGAAGTCTTTATCCGGGTGGCAAGAAATCTTCATCCGGACAGTTTCTTCCATCTTCATCCAGCCGGCAAAGTCTTCATCCAGACAGCATCTTCTATCT
Organism: Bombina bombina; assembly: GCF_027579735.1. Lineage (NCBI taxonomy): Eukaryota > Metazoa > Chordata > Amphibia > Anura > Bombinatoridae > Bombina > Bombina bombina. The sequence continues at coordinate 436,798,047 of NC_069501.1, read as the reverse complement.
TCATCCATCCGGCGCGGAGCAGGTCCATCCTGAAGACATCCAGCGTGGAGCTCCTCTTCAATACGGTAGCTGCCATAAACTGGAACTTGAATGCAGGTGACGTCATCCAAGATGGCGTCCCTTGCATTCCTATTGGCTGAAAGGTTCCAATCAGCCAATAGGATTAGAGCTGCTAAACTCCTATTGGCTCTTCCAATCAGCCAATAGGATTTGAGCAGCTCTCATCCTATTGACTGTTCCAATCAGCCAATAGGATTGAGCTCTCATTCTATTGGTTGATTGGAACAGCCAATAGGATGAGAGCTGCTCAAATCCTATTGGCTGATTGGAACAGCCAATAGGATTTTAGCAGCCATAATCCTATTGGCTGATTGGAACTTTTCATATAGAAAAAAGGGTATTAATGTAAAGCTCCTAAAAAGTAGGCTTAAAATGTAAGAATATCAAGCAACAAAAAAGAAACTATAATATTATATATATATATATATATATATATATATAAACAGATTCAATACCCCTGTGAGCAGGTGCTCGAACTACAAGCCAGGCTTACTAACAGTTACTGATACAATTACCAGCAGGGTGTGGGACTGCCGAACACTGTGCTCCTCTAATGGCGAAATTCCCCCAGGATAAGGGTAAAAACTTACTTCCTGCCTCTTTCAGCTCAATACCTCACGTTGTCCCAACGGCCGCCACCGTAGCCGTGTGTGACTCAGGGTTGCTTCACCAGCTGGAATGTTACCTCCTTAGCCTCTCGGGGGATTGCTGTACTGTGCTTCTCGTCGGCTCAACACTGCCTGTTAGATCCTCAGCACCTGTGCAGGGCTTGTTTCTCACTCCTGCACCAGATAGTTAGTGCCGCCTCTGTGTGCACCTCCTCCAATCACAGGTGATATAATGAACAGTGCATCTCAGTGATATTGGACCCAAAAAGGTGCTCAGCTCTACTCTTCTGTAGAAAGTTAAAGTTAAGCCAGCACTGCAACTTCTTGCTAAAAAGTCCAATTTTATTTAAATTTCCATAAAAAGAGAACAAAAATAAAGTGCAAAAAGCTCTTAAGGTGATAGCTTGTCTAACATGTTTCGGTCATAGCCTTAATCATAGACATATTTAAAACATATGTTCAATTAAAATAAATACCCTTGACTTAATGCTTATTGGATAGGATCTGACCAATCAAACCTAAATTGGACATTTTGAAAATTAACTCCCTGAGGTCTTGTTAACCCCTATATGTGCTGTATAACATTCACAATATTTTACATTATTTAATCCATAAGATGAAAATAACAACAGTAACAATAATATGCTAGAATGTGTTTTACAATATGCTGTAATACAAAATACAGAATGCAGAATAAATTACACAGTTAAACAAATAGAAATAAAAATAGATATAAATATTCTACAAAACAAGTGTTTTGTAGAATATTTATATTTATTTTTATTTCTATTTTTTTCTAACTGTTTATGGAACTAATACGGTCCAGGTCAATGTCAAATTGTGACTTGTATGTGAATATTACAATGTAGAAATCTTATTAGAAGATTAAATTCCATTTATTTCACAAGCTCCAATGTAAAGTTTTATCTATGTATTTAACTGTGTAATGTAAAATATTATGAATGTTATAAAGCACATATAGGGGTTAACAAGACCTCAGGGAGTTAATTTTTAAAATGTCCAATTTATGTTTGATTGGTCAGATTCTATCCAATAAGCATTAAGTCAAGGGTATATATTTTAATTGCACATATGTTTTAAATATGTCTATGATTAAAGGCTGTGACACACTGCAAGCGATGCGGCGCGAGGCGAAGCAGCTGCTTCGCTCCGCGTCGCATCGCTTCTGAAGTTCAAATATTTCATCTCTGAGCGCTCAGCTACGCGTCCTGACGCAGCAGAGTGCTCAGAGATGAAAAGGCAGGACACACTGAGCGCACACAGCTGCATGTACACGCTGCGCGTCGCTCCGCTTGCAGTGTGTCACAGCCTTAAGGCTACGGCCGAAACATGTTAGACTATCACCTTAAGAGCTTTTTGCACTTTATTTTTGTCCTCTTTTTATGGAAATTTAAATACAATTGGACTTTTTTATCAAGAAGTTGCAGTGCTGGCTTAATTTTAACTTTATATATATATATATATATATATATATATATATATATATATATACTAGTCCTAAAGCCCGTTCACACGGGCCATTTTTTGCAGTACAGCGGTCCCATCCCTTGCTCTCTCCCTCCCCCTCTCTTTTGCTCTCTCTCCCCCCTCTCTTTTGCTCTTTCTCTCCCCCTCTCTTTTAAGCTCTCTGTCTCCCCCCTCTCTTTTGAGCTCTCTCTCTCCTCCTCTCTTTTGCGCTCTCTCTCTCTCCCCCTCTCTTTTGCGCTCTCTCTCTCCCCCTCTCTTTTGCACTCTCTCCCCCCCCCTCTTTTGCACTCTCTCTCCCCCTCTCTTTTGTGCTATCTCTCCCCCTCTCTTTTGCGCTCTCTCCCCCCTCTCTTTTGCACTCTCTCTCTCCCCTCTCTTTCGCGCTCTTTCTCTCCCATCTCTTTCACGCTCTCTCTCTCCCCTCTCTTTCGCGCTCTCTCTCCCCTCTCTTTCGCGCTCTCTCTCCCCTCTCTTTCGCGCTCTCTCTCCCCCCTCTCTTTTGCGCTCTCTCTCCCCTCTTTTGTGCTCTCTCTCCCCTCTTTTGCGCTCTCTCTCTCTCTCTCCCCTCTCTTTCGCGCTCTCTCTCCCCCCTCTCTTTTGCGCTCTCTCTCCCCCTCTCTTTTGTGCTCTCTCCCCCTCTCTTTTGCGCTCTCTCTCCCACCCCTTGCTCGCTCTCTATCCCCCCTCTCTTTTGCTCTCTTTCTCCCCTCTCTTTTGTGCTGTGTCTGTCTCTCCTCTCTCTTTTGTGCTGTCTCTGTCTCTCCTCTCTCTTTTGTGCTGTCTCTGTCTCTCCTCTCTCTTTTGTGCTGTCTCTGTCTCTCCTCTCTCTTTTGTGCTGTCTCTGTCTCTCCTTTCTCTTTTGTGCTGCCTCTCCTCTCTCTTTTGTGCTGTCTCTCCCCTCTCTTTTGTGCTGTCTCTCCTCTCTCTTTTATGCTGTCTCTCCTCTCTCTTTTGTGCTGTCTCTCCTCTCTCTTTTGTGCTGTCTCTGTCTCTCCTCTCTCTTTTGTGCTGTCTCTGTCTCTCCTCTCTCTTTTGTGCTCTCTGTCTCTCCTCTCTTTTGTGCTGTCTCTGTCTCTCCTCTCTCTTTTGTGCTGTCTTTGTCTCTACTCTCTCTTTTGTGCTGTCTCTGTCTCTCCTTTCTCTTTTGTGCTGCCTCTCCTCTCTCTTTTGTGCTGTCTCTCTTTTCTCTTTTGTGCTGTCTCTCCTCTCTCTTTTGTGCTGTCTCTCCTCTCTCTTTTGTGCTGTCTCTCCTCTCTCTTTTGTGCTGTCTCTGTCTCTCCTCTCTCTTTTGTGCTGTCTCTGTCTCTCCTCTCTTTTGTGCTGTCTCTGTCTCTCCTCTCTCTTTTGTGCTGTCTTTGTCTCTCCTCTCTCTTTTGTGCTGTTTCTGTCTCTCCCCTCTCGTTTGTGCTGTCTCTCCTCTCTCTTTTGTGCTGTCTCTCCTCTCTCATTTGTGCTGCCTCTGTCTCTCCTCTCTCTTTTGTGCTGTCTCTGTCTTACCCTTCTCGTTTGTGCTGTCTCTCCTCTCTCATTTGTGCTGTCTCTGTCTCTCCTCTCTCTTTTGTGCTGTCTCTGTCTCACCCCTCTCGTTTGTGCTGTCTCTGTCTCTCCTCTCTCTTTTGTGCTGTCTCTGTCTCTCCTCTCTCTTTTGTGCTGTCTCTCTCTCTTCCCTCTTTTAATCCCCCATCTCTCTCTCTCCCCCATCTCTTTATCCCCCATCTTCTGCTCTGTTTCGGCAGTTGACCCTGCCCACGACGCACCCACCCGCCACGCCCACGACGCACCCGCCAGTCACACCCACGGCGCACCCGCCGGCCATGCCCATGACACACCCGTCGGCCACGCCCAATATGCACCCGTCGGCCACTCCCACTCCACCACACACTGACTATGACGCGAGATGCCAGGTAAATGTCGGAAAGGCCAGGTGTGTTTGTCCGCGCACGCAGTCTCTACTGCGCATGACAGCCTCAGACAAACACACTTGGCCTTTTATATATATATATATATATATATATATATATATATAATTTTTTTTTTATTTTTTTTTTAACCATGTGTAAATATATTGGAATCTGCCTCAAATATTGGAATCTGCCTCAAATATAAACAATAAAAATATAATGGATAAAAACACACTTTAAATATAAAAATATAAGTGCTAGTCAGGAAAAAACATCCACTCAATGTGTGTGAATGAAAGTCAATACAGTTTTATTAAACAAATAAGACACAAAAATGGACTAAATCCTGCATTATTGTTGTATATAAAACTGCTTCTCTTGAAAGCCATAAAAAATATATTAAAAATAAAAAGGGATTTTAAATAAAAACAATATCCTTAGATGGTATAGACAAAGTCCAAATACTTATATAGTTCAGCTGTTAAAGTGTAAATAGTCAGTTGGACAGTCATTGTAAAAAATAGCCGTTGGTGTTTGCTACAAACAGTTATCTGTTTTAATGGAATATCAATTCCTTTGATATATGGTCTGTGGTTGTTATAGTCAAATCCTTACCGGACTTTCCGTAACATAATACGTTGTTGTTTACCGGTGTTATTTGCAGGTTAGAAGATAGATCCTTGTACCTGTTATATTCACATCCAAAAGGTTCCTCCAAAACTTGATTCACAACTCCGGTGCGTCCTAACTATAAATTAACAGAAGGGATTTCTAAAAAACACTGGCATGTCCTGAAACAAGATAAAATTTTATGACCTCTAATTATAGAAAGGCCCAATTTTATATATAGAAAAGCAAATAACCTAAAAAATATACTGGCTCCGACTGTAAAAAAGAAACAAGAGATAACTGACAGAGATTGTACGATATGTAGACACTCAAAGAAGACTAAATCAATTTTTTCAAAGGTAAACAAAAAATAATTTAAGATTATTGACTGTATAATGTGTACTGACAAAGATATTGTATATGCAATCCAATGTAAATGTGGAATGCAATACGTTGGTGAGTTGGAAAGACCCCTAAGATAAAGAATCTGTGAAAATATCTTATCTATAGAAAATATGCAACAAGAAAGGAATAAGGACTTGCCGGTGCCAAAACATTTTAAAGAATGTAATGGTGGAAATCTTAAATTCTTTTTTTTATACAGGACTAGCTAAACTTAAAAAACAAACAAGAGGAGGGGATAAACATCTGTTACAATTGGAGAGTAAATGGATATACAGTACAACTTAGATACTCTTAAGTCCAGATGGTTTAAATCTTGAAATTTAATTAGGTTGTTTTTTAAAATAGGACCCTTTTTTTTTTTTTTTAGGTATATATGTACAAATTAATATATATATATAATATATATTTTATATATTTTAGAAACTTGGTAATAAATATTTTTGGGAAGTAGTCTCTCATTGGATAATTTAACGAGCCTCTATAAACAATATATATATTGGTGATACATAAGATATATTTTCTATTTATATTTTATTTACAGAATTGAAAAAACATTTCTAATAGTATTAAATAAAGGGCTGACCATGAACGAAGTGCATAAAAAGGAAGACCTTTAAAATTATATACTCAAGTGTTTTATATGAACCTGCCCCTATGTCAGGGTGCCAGGAATCAGACTGAGACGAGAAGTTTTAAAATAATCACACCTTTATTAATAGCAAAAAATAATAAAAGTCCACAAGTCAAATAACAAGCCAGGAATCAAAACCAGAGCTGGTAGTCCGACGAGCCGAGTCAGGAGCCAAAGTGAGTAGTCAGACGTGCCGGAATCAGGTACAAGGAGAACAGCAGAGTCAGGAACAAGCCAGGGATCAGGAACCAGGAGGGACATCAGACAGCCAGGTAATACACAGGAGCTCTCACAAACAGGTCTGAGACAACGCAAGGGCAAAGCATACTGAATAGAGGCACTTTAAATAATAAGTGATGGCATCACAATTCTGAGAATGCATCCTGTCTCACACGGATGATGTACACCAGTCGGCCATAAAAGGAAGTGTAGGAAATGAGCAGCATCACACAGTATGCACCAGAGTCAGCAAGAGAGGTGAGTAAAATGGCTGCCAGCAGCACATGGCAAACAATACAGGGAAAAAACCCTGACACCCTACTTGGGGATTTAAAAGGATTTCTCACATCTGATCCATATAGGCTTGAGAATGGCTCTGACGAGCTGAAATGGATTATCAACTAGACAGTGATGTCAATTCCTCATAGGTGGGCGTGCAAGAGGTTGCATGGAAGTTAGGACGCACCGGAGTTGTGAATCAAGTTTTGGAGGAACCGCTTTTGTAAGTGAATATAACAGGTACAAGGATCTATCTTCTAACCTGCAAATAACCTGCAAATAACACCGGTAAACAGCATCGTATTATGTTACGGAAAGTCCGGTAAGGATTTGACTATAACAACCACAGACCATATATCAAAGGAATTGATATTCCATTAAAACAGAATACTGTTTGTAGCAAACACCAACGGCTATTTTTTACATCGCCTGTCCAACTGACTATTTACATTTTAACAGCTGAACTATATAAGTATTTGGACTTTGTCTATACCATCCAAGGATATTGTTTTTATTTAAAATCCCTTTTTATTTTTAATATATTTTTTTATGGCTTTCAAGAGAAGCAGTTTTATATACAACAATCATGCAGGATTTAGTCAACTTTTGTGTCTTATTTGTTTAATAAAACTGTATTTACTTTCATTCACACAAATTGAGTGGATGTTTTTATCCTGACTAGCACTTATATTTCTATATTTAAAGTGTGTTTTTATCCATTATATTTTTATTGTTTATATTTGAGGCAGATTCCAATATTTGAGGCAGATTATAATATTATATTTTCTTTTTTGTTGCTTTACATTCTTAAATTTTAAGCCTACTTTTTAGGCACTTTACATTAATACCCTTTTTTCTATATAAACTATCCAATTGCCTGTTTTTTATGTAAAGCCTAATTTAAATACCATTCAGCACAAATTAATTTCATACACTATTTGATCTATGGATGGAACTTTTCAGCCAATAGGAATGCAAGGGACGCCATCTTGGATGACATCACTTGCATTCAAGTTCCAGTTTTGAAGAGGAGCTCCGCGCCTGATGTCTTTAGGATGGACCCGCTCCACGCCAGATGGATAAAGATAGAAGATGCCGTCTAGATGAAGACTTTACCGGCTGGATGAAGATGGAAGAGGCCACCCGGATGAAGACTTCTTGCCGGCTGGATGGATGCTTCAATAACTGTAAGTGGATCGTCGGGGGTTAGTGTTAGGTTTATTTAAGGGTTTTTTGGATGGGTTTTATTTTTAGAGTAGGGTCTGGGCAGTAAAAGAGCTAAATGCCCTTTTAAGGGCAATGCCCATACAAATTCCCTTTTCAAGGCAATGGGGAGCTTAGGTTATTTTAGATAGGGTTTTTATTTTGGGGGGTTGGTTGTGGGGTGGTGGGTTTTACTGTTAGGAAGTGTTTGAATTTTTTTTTTACAGGTAAAAGAGCTGATTTCTTTGGGGTAATGCCCTACAAAAGGCCCTTTTAAGGGCCATTGGTAGTTTATTGTAGGCTAGGGTTTTTTTTATTTTGGGGGGGCTTTTTTTATTTTGATAGGACTATTAGATTAGGTGTAATTCTTTTTTATTTTTGATAATGTGGGTTTTTTCCGTAATTTAGTGTTTTTTATTTTTTGTAACAGCGTTTATTTTTTTTGTAATTTAGTCATTTTTAATAAGGTTAAATAATATATTTAAATAATTTAAGTAGGGTTAGGTTTTTTTGTAATATGTTATGTAGTTAATTTAATTTGGTAGTTTAATTTAAGTGTAGTATAAAAGTTAGGGTAGGTTAATTAATAGTTTAAAAATAGTTTATTTTAATTCTACAGGTAAGTTTACATTTATTTTAAGATAGGGATGTTGTAATTTTAATTTAAAGTTAGCGGCTTGTTAGGTTTAGGGGTTAATAGCTTAATTTAGTTTATGGTGATGTGGGGGACTGGTGGTTTAGGGGTTAATAGGTTTAGTTAGTGGTAGTGATGTGGGAGGCCAGAGGTTTAGGGGTTAATACATTTATTTTGTGGCGGCGGTGTCAGGGAGCGGCGGGATAGGGGTTAATAAGTTTATTTAGGTTGTGGCGGGGTCCGGGAGCGGCGAGATAGGGGTTAATACATTTATTTTGCTGGCGGGGGGGTTCGGGAGGCGGGATAGGGGTTAATAACTTTATTTAGGTGGAGGCGGGGTCCGGGAGCGGCGGGATAGGGGTTAATACATTTATTTAGGTGGCGGCGTGGTCCGGGAGAAGTGGGGTTAATAACTTTATTTAGATGGCGGAGAGGTCCGGTAGCTGCGGGATAGGGGTTAAACAATTTAGTATAGTGGCAGAGTTTAGTGACAGGGTATAAATAAAGTTGGTAAAAGCCGATGACTGTTAGTTAACAACAGTCCAATGCTCATCGCCCCGTACTTGTTGCGCGGCTTTTTGACTGCTTTTTTACAAATATGGAGATCGTATTCAGGTCCACGGCCGCAATGTTTTATGATGTTAGGAGAGCGTATTGGTGCCGTCGAATTCAACAAAGTTGACGGCTTGATACATATCCCCCATAGACTTCTATGAGAAGTGCTGTATAACAATCTAACAGTTATCAATCACGTGCTAACCCGACACCACATTTGACTAACTGCACTAAACCCAAAGTGAGTTAGGAATACTTGGGATTCCTATGTTCTTCACATAAAAGAAAATGTTCTTTTAATTTTCTTTAATATTGATATATATAGCATGGTAGGCTCAGGTAGGAGCATGGGCAGAAAGACAACTAGGAAACCTGTCTACTGCCTTTGCTACAAATGGGCATCAGACACTGTACACCCGCTGCCTTTATAAACCATTGCACAAGCACTTGCTTGAACAACAGTGCCCCCCGCAGGGCTTGTCAATCACCCCAAACCAATGTATTTGGGTCCTTTTATGTCCTCCACTTCAGAGGTGGTAGAGAAGGCTTGAGGCAGCAGTTGCATGACCGAGCTTGCCCCACAATGACTTAAAAGCTGCTTAGTAGATGGAGCAATGTAAAAATAACATTGTTAAAAATGTAGTTGCAGTTTATACAGCTAGAGTCAAGACATGCGCTCATGAATCTACCTCAGTATGCTCTCATGGTAAAGAGCTACGTTTTAACAAAGGATACCAAGAAAAAGAGATACAGTTAATAAAATAAGTAAATTAAATTGTTTTATATTATACCTGAATCATGAAGGTTTAGTTGTAATTTCTGTGTCCCTTAACATGTTGAACTGAGAATTAAATGTATTCCCATTTTTTTACACATAAAATAGATCTGATGTATGTTGTGGTGTGTATTGGTCATATACTGTATATATTTTTAATTGGAGACAATGACCTAAAATAATGTGGCACTTGTAGAATTCCATCATCCTCTTTTTGGAGTCCCACAGCAAATGGAAATGATATACTGTATGTGCTGCTTATACAGTAACCTTTCCTAGATAGAGGTGTCTCTAACATCAAAAGGATTAAGGTTTGATCTCATGATTGAGATGACATATGCTGCATTGTTCAAAAGATTATCTCCCCTGTCAACAATATGTTAACATTGTTTACTATAAATATTGATTTCTAAAGCTGTGTTACATATTTTTTTTTCCTGTGTGTTTGGTTCTTTTTATTGTGTTCCCATAATAAATGGCATATATGATATATTTTGTCATTTTATTAGTCTTTAAACTTTTTTTTTTTAACCAACACCTATAAATACTATGCATGCTGAACCAACCTTGTATAGTATTTATAGGTGTTGGTAAAAATAAAAAAAGGTTTAAAGGCTAATAAAATGACAAAATATATCATATATACAATTTATTATGGAAGCTCAATAAAAAGAACCAAACACACAGGAAAAAAATATGTACCAGAAATAAGTTTGCAGTTTGGCAATGTCAGTTTTAAAGGGGCATATCAGTCAGAATTTAATTGTCACTAACTATAGCATACACAAAAGTTTAATTTTACTTGAATTTTCATCTTTCACTCAGTATCCTTTGGTGAAACATAGCGTACTGAGCAAGACTTAAAGGGATATTCCAGTCAAAATTTAAATGCACATAGATTAATTACATCTTTAAATAGAAACATATTTGCATTATAAATGTATTATCAAAAATGCTTCTAGTAAAAGTTATCACTGTTTTAGTGTTAACATTTTTCTTTGCACGTGCATGTGAAGCAAAGCTAGATATTGTCACTGCACCCACATTTAAAATACTGCAGCTGCTCAGATTATCACTGTGGCTTGAATATGTCAGCAATTAACACATTTAATCATTACCAGATGGTACAGCACCTTAGGCTCTCTGAGCATGTACTGTGTTTAAAATGCTGGTGCACATTGCATATGTAAATACTCTTTTAAAACAGTTATAGCTTTTATTAGAAGCATTTTTGCTAATGCATGTATATTACAAAAATGCTTATGTTCAATACTGAAATGCATCCATGTGGTTTCAAATTTTGGCTGGAATATACCTTTAAGTCACATGACTTTAGTATTATATGGCAGCTGTGTTTGCAACAATGTTTATAACAATGTTGTTTTTTTAGCTGCACGTTCTATCTGGATCATGATCAAAGTCAAATCAGCCAATAGGATGTAAGCAGCTCTCATCCTATTGGCTGAATTTAATTTTTCAGCCAATAGGAATGCAAGGGTACCCCATGTAAAAGGGGTACCTTGCATTCAATCTTCATTCACCGACTGCTCCGCCGACCGCTCCGGCTTCGCCATGAAGATAGAAGATGGATGAAAATGGAGCCATCTGGGTGAAGATAATTCGCCGGACTTCAGCAATGGTGAGAACCGATTTTGGGGTTAGTGTTAGTTTTTTTTTTTATTATTCTTTATTTGAAATTTTATGAATACAAATATTTAGAATAACATATCCTTATATCTGTTTATTATAAACAAGAGCAACGTTTCGGGGCACCTGCCCCTTTCTCAAGCAGCTTTTATAATAAAGTTATTGGGGCCAATTTATCAAGTGTCTGGTCGACAGGATCCGCTGTAGCGAATCATGTCCGCCAGAGATCGATAAATGCCAACAGCATACGCTGTCAGGATTTATCATTGCACAAGCAGTTCTGGTGAACTGCTTGTGCAATGCCGCCCCTGCAGATTCGCTAGCAGGGGGTGTCAATCAACTCAATCGTATGAGATTGGGCGGATTGATATCCGCTGCCTCAGAGGAGGCGTACGAGTTAAGGTGCAGTGGTTTTAAGGCCGCTGCTTCTTAACTCCTGTTTTCGTCAAGCCTGAAGGCTCGCGCGGAAACAGGAGTATACGGCCCCCTTCAGACTGTGATAAATTGGCCCCATTTTCTTTTATCTGAGTGCCACCTTTTTGATTTTTTTTAAGTATGTATTTTGGGACCCAGTGAGGGGGGTCTTTAAGGTGTTGCACCAGCCTCTTTTGACATTTTTTAAATAGACTTTATAGTGTCTGTGCTGATCTCTCAACTTTCTACATATCCTTAAATCTCTACATTGTTATTTTACAACAAGGAAGTCCATATATACGAATAACAGTTCCTTTGGCTGGATCTTCATTTTTTCTGCATAGATGTGTCATTTAATTTCTTGGAGATCATGATAATTATGAAATAATTACAGAACTAGTAACAAATAACAAGTAACATTAAACTCTAAACAAACAAGCAAATACAAAACGTTGATGAATTACAATCGCTTACATGGCTATAACATTTTGCTGCTGTATTTTTAAGCATCCAGATTTTCTAAGAAACAGGTTTAACTGACATTAAAGAAAAGCAAGATTCCTGACTTTCAGATGGTCTAAAAGATGTATTGGGCTTCATGTGTTATATTATTTCCATTAAACTAGTGCACAACTATATAACTTAGCTAGAAGGAAGAGGTAAGTTGTTTAGCTACTGGACTTTTTTTTTTTAAATCTTTTTATTGAATTTATATACATGTAAACAGAGACATCATATCTGTAAGCATGCAGACATTTTGTATACATAAACATAGGAGAACACAAATAGGGCTGTTAGACCCTTGCAGACCTTATTTAATTATTACAACAGACATTGAAATCACAGTCTCTCTTCTGTATATAATTTGTGATACACTCAGGTTCATTACCACACCCTTGCATAAGGGGCTCAACTCTAAATAATCAACATATCCTTTATAGTCATTAATCTCTCATGCAAACTAAAACTACTGCATAAGACCTGTTCCCAGTTTAATACCTTCCTCCTATATGTATAATATCACATAACCGTGTAATTCTAATGGGGGTGGTATCATCTATCGTTGAAAATGTCTATCTTTCCCAATTCTATATATAGGGGCCGATTTATCAATGTCTGGCAGACATGATCCACTGTAACGTATCATGTCCGCCAGATATCGCTGAATGCCAACAGCAAACGCTGCCGGCGTTTAATATTGCACAAGCAGTTCTGGTGAACTGCTTGTGCAATGCCGCCCCCTGCAGATTTGCGGCCAATTGTCCGCTAGCAGGGGTGCTAATCAACCTGATTGTATGCGATCGGGCAGATTGATTTCTGCAGCCTCAGAGGCAGCGGACGAGTTAAGGAGCAGCAGCCTTAAGACCGCTGCTTCTTAACTCCTGTTTCCGGTGAGCCTGAAGGCTCACTCGAAAACAGGGGTATTTGGCCCCATTCGGGCCATGATAAATCGGCCCCTTAGTCTGTGTATAATGTGTTAACTAAAAGAGGATACCTTGCCTGTTTTGGACAGGTTTACCTCTTAAAACTCAGAAACATCCACAACAAATGTAACAACAAAACCCCTTGAATATACCCAGGGGGGGGGGGGGAGAGGTTCTTATCCTTTTAAGTTGTAAACCTCCCTACTGCTGGTAGTTTATTAATGTCAATCCATTATCTTACTATCTGTGATCTTCTTAAAGTGAAAGTCAATCCTAGAATTATACAAACCTAGGATTGACTTTTGAAACAAATAAAGGGGACTTTCATTAATGAAGTATAAGATACTTCATGTAGAAAGCTCCTTTATTTGTTTCAATTGATCGCCGTTTGTACCTGGTACAGCAGCCCGCGGCTAAAAATCTTTTGACTAAGAGGTGACGTTTTCACCTCTTAGCCAATAGCCGTGCTCCCATGGGCACCAAGCCGGATTTACTGCATGGCTATTGGCTAAGAGGTGAAAACTTCACCTCTTAGCAAAAAAAATTTTTAGCCATGGGCTGCTGTAGCAGCTAAAAACGGCGATCGATTGAATCAATTAAAGGAGCTTTCTACATGAAGTATCTTATACTTCATGAATGAAAGTCCCCTTTATTTGTTTCAATAGTCAATCCTAGCGTTTGTACAACGCTAGGATTGACTTTCACTTTAACGGTCTAATAATTTGTAATTGCACATTTTACAGGCAAGACCTCTATTACATTTAACCATTTGTCAAAAAATACTTTAAGCCGTTTCTCAGAATCTGTTATTATATTTAGTAAATTCCACAATACTAGGTACTAATGGTGACTTCCACTTGGATAGAATCAGTATACGGCCCTGAAGGATCATTGTATTAATTAGCCTAGTGTTAAGTTTGGACTCTGGGTGTCCACATAAAAAAGACATGTTTAATGTCAATCTCAAAGTCGTGTTTCAGCCTCTTAACCAGCCAATAATTCATTTTCTGCCAGAACTGTCTAATTTTAGAACAAGACCAAAAGCAATGTGTGCGATCTGCGTTAGCAGCACTACATTTATGGCATATTATACTTCCATTCTTATACCATAGGGCAAGATTCTTAGGTGTGATATACAGTTGGTTGATTATTTTAAAGTGTGACTCTCTCCATGAGGCTTTGCTTGTTGCCTTTACAATACTTTGTAGTAGATTTATGTAGTTGGAAATGCAGCTGTTTCCGCATGAGCCTTCAGGCTTGCCAGAAACATAAGTTAAGAAGCAGCAGTCTTAAGACCACTGCTCCTTAACTCGTCTGCCACCTCTGAGGCAGCGGACAGCAATCATCCCAATCTGATATGATTAGGATGATTGACACCCCCTGCTAGCAGCCGATTGGCTGTGAATCTGCAGGGGGTGGCATTGCACAAGCATTTCACAAGGAATGCTTGTGCAATGATAACTGTCAACAGCGTATGCTGTCAGAATTTAACGATGTCGGGTGGACATGATTCCCTACAGCGGATCATGTGCACCCGCATCTTAATAAATCAGCCCCTAAAACAGAATTTATGCTTACCTGATAAATTACTTTCTCCAACGGTGTGTCCGGTCCACGGCGTCATCCTTACTTGTGGGATATTCTCTTCCCCAACAGGAAATGGCAAAGAGTCCCAGCAAAGCTGGTCACATGATCCCTCCTAGGCTCCGCCCACCCCAGTCATTCGACCGACGGACAGGAGGAAATATATATAGGAGAAACCATATGATACCGTGGTGACTGTAGTTAGAGAAAATAATTCATCAGACCTGATTAAAAAACCAGGGCGGGCCGTGGACCGGACACACCGTTGGAGAAAGTAATTTATCAGGTAAGCATAAATTCAGTTTTCTCCAACATTGGTGTGTCCGGTCCACGGCGTCATCCTTACTTGTGGGAACCAATACCAAAGCTTTAGGACACGGATGAAGGGAGGGAGCAAATCAGGTCACCTAAATGGAAGGCACCACGGCTTGCAAAACCTTTCTCCCAAAAATAGCCTCCGAAGAAGCAAAAGTATCAAATTTGTAAAATTTGGCAAAAGTGTGCAGTGAAGACCAAGTCGCTGCCTTACATATCTGGTCAACAGAAGCCTCGTTCTTGAAGGCCCATGTGGAAGCCACAGCCCTAGTGGAGTGAGCTGTGATTCTTTCAGGAGGCTGCCGTCCGGCAGTCTCATAAGCCAATCGGATAATGCTTTTAAGCCAAAAGGAAAGAGAGGTAGAAGTCGCTTTTTGACCTCTCCTTTTACCAGAATAAACAACAAACAAGGAAGATGTTTGTCTGAAATCTTTAGTAGCCTCTAAATTGAATTTTAGAGCACGGACTACGTCCAAATTGTGTAACAAACGTTCCTTCTTTGAAACTGGATTCGGACACAAAGAAGGTACAACTATCTCCTGGTTAATATTTTTGTTGGAAACAACTTTCGGAAGAAAACCAGGCTTAGTACGCAAAACCACCTTATCTGCATGGAACACCAGATAGGGCAGAGAACACTGCAGAGCAGATAACTCTGAAACTCTTCTAGCAGAAGAAATTGCAACCAAAAACAAAACTTTCCAAGATAATAACTTAATATCTACGGAATGTAAGGGTTCAAACGGAACCCCTTGAAGAACTGAAAGAACTAGATTTAGACTCCAGGGAGGAGTCAAAGGTCTGTAAACAGGCTTGATCCTAACCAGAGCCTGAACAAATGCTTGAACATCTGGCACAGCTGCCAGTCTTTTGTGAAGTAAAACAGATAAAGCAGAGATCTGTCCCTTCAGAGAACTTGCAGATAATCCTTTCTCCAAACCTTCTTGTAGAAAGGATAGAATCTTAGGAATTTTTATCTTGTTCCATGGGAATCCTTTAGATTCACACCAACAGATATATTTTTTCCATATTTTATGGTAAATTTTTCTAGTTACAGGCTTTCTAGCCTGAATCAGAGTATCTATTACAGAATCTGAAAACCCACGCTTTGATAAAATCAAGCGTTCAATCTCCAAGCCGTCAGTTGGAGGGAAACCAGATTCGGATGTTCGAATGGACCCTGAACAAGAAGGTCCTGTCTCAAAGGTAGCTTCCATGGTGGAGCCGATGACATATTCACCAGGTCTGCATACCAAGTCCTGCGTGGCCACGCAGGAGCTATCAAGATCACCGAGGCCCTCTCCTGATTGATCCTGGCTACCAGCCTGGGGATGAGAGGAAACGGTGGGAATACATAAGCTAGGTTGAAGGTCCAAGGTGCTACTAGTGCATCTACTAGGGTCGCCTTGGGATCCCTGGATCTGGACCCGTAGCAAGGAACCTTGAAGTTCTGATGAGACGCCATCAGATCCATGTCTGGAATGCCCCATAATTGAGTTATTTGGGCAAAGATTTCCGGATGGAGTTCCCACTCCCCCGGATGGAATGTCTGAAGACTCAGAAAATCCGCTTCCCAATTTTCCACTCCTGGGATGTGGATCGCAGACAAGTGGCAGGAGTGATCCTCTGCCCATTGAATTATCTTGGTCACTTCTTTCATCGCCAGGGAAGTCCTTGTTCCCACCTGATGATTGATATATGCAACGGTCGTCATGTTGTCTGACTGAAACCTTATGAATTTGGCCTTTGCTAGTTGAGGCCAAGCTCTGAGAGCATTGAATATCGCTCTCAGTTCCAGAATGTTTATCGGGAGAAGAGACTCTTCCCAAGACCATAGACCCTGAGCTTTCAGGGATTCCCAGACCGCGCCCCAGCCCACTAGGCTGGCGTCGGTCGTGACAATGACCCACTCTGGTCTGCGGAAGCTCATTCCCTGTGACAGATTGTCCAGGGTCAGCCACCAACGGAGTGAATCTCTGGTCTTTTGATCTACTTGAATCGTCGGAGACAAGTCTGTATAATCCCCATTCCACTGTCTGAGCATGCACAGTTGTAATGGTCTTAGATGAATTCGTGCAAAAGGAACTATGTCCATTGTTGCAACCATCAATCCTATTACTTCCATGCACTGCGCTATGGAAGGACGAGGAACAGAATGAAGTACTTGACAAGAGCTTAGAAGTTTTGATTTTCTGACCTCTGTCAGAAAAATCCTCATTTCTAAGGAATCTATTATTGTTCCCAAGAAGGGAACTCTTGTTGACGGGGACAGAGAACTTTTTTCTTTGTTCACCTTCCATCCGTGAGATCTGAGAAAGGCTAGGACGATGTCCGTATGAGCCTTTGCTTTTGACAGGGACGATGCTTGAATCAGGATGTCGTCCAAGTAAGGTACTACTGCAATGCCCCTTGGTCTTAGAACCGCTAGAAGGGACCCTAGTACCTTTGTGAAAATCCTTGGAGCAGTGGCTAATCCAAATGGAAGTGCCACAAACTGGTAATGCTTGTCCAGAAAAGCGAACCTTAGGAACTGATGATGTTCCTTGTGGATAGGAATATGTAGGTACGCATCCTTTAAATCCACGGTAGTCATAAATTGATTTTCCTGGATAGTAGGTAGGATCGTTCGAATAGTTTACATTTTGAACGATGGTACCCTGAGAAATTTGTTTAGGATCTTTAGATCCAAAATTGGTCTGAATGTTCCCTCTTTTTTGGGAACTATGAACAGATTGGAATAAAATCCCATTCCTTGTTCTCTTATTGGAACTGGATGTATCACTCCCATCTTTAACAGGTCTTCTACACAATGTAAGAATGCCTGTCTCTTTATTTGGTTTGAAGATAATTGAGACCTGTGGAACCTTCCTCTTGGGGGTAGTTCCTTGAATTCCAGGAGATAACTTTGAGAAGCTATTTCTAGCGCCCAAGGATCCTGAACATCTCTTGCCCAAGCCTGAGCAAAGAGAGAAAGTCTGCCCCCCACTAGATCCGGTCCCGGATCGGGGGCTATCCCTTCATGCTGTTTTGGTAGCAGTGGTAGGCTTCTTGGCCTGCTTACCCTTGTTCCAGCCTTGCATTGGTTTCCAGGCTGGTTTGGGTTGTGAAGTATTACCCTCTTGCTTAGAGGATACAGAATTAGAGACTGGTCCGTTTCTGCGAAAGGGACGAAAATTAGGCTTATTATTAGCCTTAAAAGACCTATCCTGTGGGAGGGCGTGGCCCTTTCCCCCAGTGATGTCTGAAATAATCTCTTTCAAATCAGGTCCAAATAATGTTTTACCTTTGAAAGGAATGTTAAGCAATTTTGTCTTGGAAGACACATCCGCTGACCAAGACTTTAGCCAAAGCACTCTGCGCGCCACGACAGCAAACCCTGAATTTTTCGCCGCTAATCTAGCCAATTGCAAAGCGGCATCTAAAACAAAAGAGTTAGCCAATTTAAGTGCTTGGACTCTGTCCATAACCTCCTCATACGAAGATTCTTTACTGAGCGATTTTTCTAGTTCCTCGAACCAGAAACACGCTGCCGTAGTGACAGGAACAATGCATGAAATTGGTTGTAGAAGGTAACCTTTCTGTACAAAAATCTTTTTAAGCAAACCCTCTAATTTCTTATCCATAGGATCTTTGAAAGCACAACTATCTTCGATAGGAATAGTAGTGCGTTTGTTTAGAGTAGAAACCGCCCCCTCGACCTTGGGGACTGTCTGCCATAAGTCCTTTCTGGGGTCGACTATAGGAAATAATTTCTTAAATATAGGGGGGGAACAAAAGGTATGCCGGGCCTTTCCCACTCTTTATTTACTATGTCCGCCACCCGCTTGGGTATAGGAAAAGCGTTGGGGGGCAACGGAACCTCTAGGAACTTGTCCATCTTACATAATTTCTCTGGAATGACCAAATTGTCACAATCATCCAGAGTAGATAACACCTCCTTAAGCAGTGCGCGGAGATGTTCTAATTTAAATTTAAATGTCACAACATCAGGTTCAGCTTGATGAGAAATTTTTCCTGAATCTGAAATTTCTCCATCAGACAAAACCTCCCTCATGGCCCCTTGAGATTGGTGTGAGGGTATGTCAGAACAGTTATCATCAGCGTCCTCTTGCTCTTCAGTGTTTAAAACAGAGCAATCGCGCTTTCTCTGATAAGTAGGCATTTTGGATAAAAGATTTGCTATGGAGTTATCCATTACAGCCATTAATTGTTGCATGGTAATAAGTATTGGCGCACTAGATGTACTAGGGGCCTCCTGTGTGGGCATAACTGGTGTAGACACAGTAGGGGATGATGTAGTATCATGTTTACTCCCCTCATTTGAGGAATCATCTTGGGCAATATCATTATCTGTGGCATTACTGTCCTTACTTTGTTTGGACACTATGGCACAATTATCACATAAATTTAAATGGGGAGAAACAGCAATCGATTTTAGTTACTGTGCTAAAATCATCTTCCTCTTACAAACAGAAATCTTCATCCTTTTCTGTTTCAGAGTAAATAGTACATACCAGCACTATTTTAAAATAACAAACACTTGATAGAAGAATAAAACTACATTTAAACACCAAAAAACTCTTAACCATCTCCGTGGAGATGTTGCCTGTGCAACGGCAAAGAGAATGACAGGGGTGGGCGGAGCCTAGGAGGGATCATGTGACCAGCTTTGCTGGGACTCTTTGCCATTTCCTGTTGGGGAAGAGAATATCCCACAAGTAAGGATGACGCCATGGACCGGACACACCAATGTTGGAGAAATATTATTTCTTCCACTGTAAGCGTACTAAATACTTTCTGCCATTTGTTCTGTAACACCAGTGAGTGTTTCTGGCTCAGCTGGGACAAAGAAAGTATTGTTTTTTGTTAAAATTGAATATTTCCCTTATTTAAAAATTTTAATAGCATTTTCTAAATCCCCCATATGCCACTTTGTAGGTATGCATAAAATTACGTTTTTGGGTGTGTCTAGGCGGCGGCCATGAAAAGTCGCAAAACGGGGAGCTCTTCACTTTACCCTAATAATCCACTGATTATTCTACTAATACTACAGCATTGACATTCGAACCTTACAGCTTATGGTTTATTAACCTGTTCAGTGTCGTCTGATGTCAATATTTTTACATATCTATGAAGAGCTCTGTGCTAGACTGTTGAAGATAAGGGCTGCAGCCATATTATTATCTATCAACTCCACCCCCCACCCCGGTAATATGGGTAATGAAGCTAAAACCACTTACCATCAACATGGAGGAAGATTACCAGCAAATTCAGAAGCTACTGGATAACTTGGAGCTGCAAATGCAAAGTAACTTTGAGGACCTTAAAGCAACCCTGCAAAATCCTCATAAGGTAAAAGTCCCTTCCGAGATTGAACAGACAGACAAGATGGATCCTGCGGTGCACGGTGATGGCATTCAACAAGCTGAGAGCTTGAAAATATTGACTTTTGCACCTGATCACACTATGGAAGATATGGGTGTGCAGATATATATAGAATATAATTCATGGCCATTTTTCCTGATCATGGGAGATACGGCCGGGGAGGAATGGAAGTGCCAGGTGGACCATGTTAGCCTCGCCTATGCCCATCAGTCCTGAGTACTTTTTAAGTGTTCTGGACAGGCTGTGGGACTTATCTTTCAAGGATCTATGTGTGAATACAAAGCACCTCTATTTACAAGGATTTTCAGAAGGTTTTCACTTTTTATTCAGCTTTGAAAATAGTCAGACCGGAAAAGTAGGAGATATTTTTATCTCGAGCCGAGTTGGAGTGGGTTGAGACTTCTACAGTTTTGTTGTACATCTGTCTTATCTCTAGCAGAGATGACTATTTAACCAAAGGATGATGGCAGATTTTGATCACCACAAAGATATTCTGTGCTATTCAACCTGATCGGGGACAGGTTAAAATTGATGAAGTGCCGTTTAGCAGCAGGAAACGCATCAGATTATGGCTGTGGTGTGCGGAGTGGTATGATCCTGTTTTGTTTGTACACTTTAAATAAATCTTTGGAACGATTTATCACGCTCGTCTGCTGACTGTTTTGTTACCTCATTCTTTGGAGTGTTTGTCAGAGGTATGGAAATTGGAGTTAACCGTGGAGGCACACAGTCCTTGCTCCTAACCTGAAGCAGAGCTGACCGGTGAGGTGGAGTTAGCGGAGACCAGCTGCTATCCCGTGGATGTGGGGCCGGTTCAGTGAGTAATCTAGAGGTGTTTTTCATTACACTAAGTTTGGTTACACTCGACACCTTGTTGCAGTCTTCACATTTTGTCAGTTACCTGTGATACAAGATATTTTACTGTGTGACACTTAAGACTGAGGTTGTTGTTAGTGTATAACAGAGATTTGTGCTCTAAACTTGATACCTTGTGTTTATAAAAACACCAATACACGGTCTGCTTACATTTACACTACATGATATAAAAGTCTACAGATTCATGAGTGTTTTCAGCTTTGGAACATATTTGTGATTTTCTTCTGAACTTTCTAACATATGCCATTAAGCAGAAGGTTATGACTACTTACATATGCTACGAAAGCTATTGAAACATTGTTGTCTACCAGTCTTTAATTACATGGCAAGCTTAAAGGGCTATTTCTTTTCAAAGGGGACTTAACAATACAGGTCACTTTAAAAGTTTAATATTGTAGCTCAAATTTTTACTTCATTGTATAACCCAGGATATCCAATTTTCTAGTAAGAAACTATGTTGTATCATATGATGACTGCACAGTCTGATTTAAGCGAAGATACACTATTATCTTAAATGCTATGCTAGTTACTCTTGGCTATTTATGTTTTGTTATCTACTCTTAATTAATATATAGTACGTATAGTATTTCCATTTAGAAGCTATATCATTTATAGGGTTTTATATGAATAGCCAGTGCCCTCTAATGTTCAAGTGAGTTTAGAAAAAATATTGCCGTCTGTTTAATCTGTTTATGGTAGGTACATCAGACTTGCTTATAGATTATGCTCACTGCAGCAAGTAAAAGTACGACATTGATGGTATTAGTAAAATTTGCATGGGGTGTCTTCATTGTTATACAGAATATTATAGTAAGGTTCTAATCAGACTAAATTTTCCAGTTGAGGATTTTTCTAACATACACTGTTAATATTCATAGTAGCTTTGTAGCACAGTATCTCTGCTATGAATTTGTAATACAGCTTCCCCAAGTAGGTAGCTATTAAGTTCAGTAAACCTGTGGAGTTTGTAACTTTTACATAAAATGGCCCCCTCCTATTAAATTAATGGCACACATAGTTCTACCATTTGGGAGCCTTTCTAACTGCATAAACACAGGACAGTATGGATAACTCTTTCCACACTAAGGGGGCTAGTTATCAAGCCGTCTACTTTTCTGGCTTCGCCGGCCCAATACGTCCGCCTAAGCTCGCCTACCTTCGCCGCCGCGGACCTTGAATACGTTCGCCTAAGTTATCAAATAAAGCTGTCAAAAAGCCGCGGGGCGATGAGCAGCGGACTGTGACAGTTATCACTCATCCGATCTCGCTGCCCTTCGGCTTTTTCCCAGCTTTATTGCTAGCCTGTCACTAAGCACTCACACTAAACTACACTGTTCTACCCCCTATACCGGCGCCCCCGGAGCCCCCCGCAACTAAATAAAGTTACTAACCTCTAAACCGCCACTCCTAGACCCCGCCGCAACTCTTATAAATGTATTAACCCCTAAACCGCCGCTCCCGGACACCGCTGCCACCTACATTATACCTAGTAACCCCTATCCTGCCCCCCCTATACCGTCGCCCTCTATTATAAAATTATTAACCCCTATCCTGCTGATCCCGCACCTCTCCGCAACTAAATAAATAGTTTAACCCCTAAACCGCCGCTCCATGAACCCGCCGCAACCTATAATAAATTTATTAACCCCTATCCTGCCCCCCACTACGCCGCCGCCACTGTAATAAAATGATTAACCCCTAAACCTAAGTCTAACCCTAACCATAACGCCCCCCTAACTTAAATATTAATTAAATAAATCTAAATAAATTAACTCTTATTAACTAAATGAATCCTATTTAAAACTAAATACTTACCTTTAAAATAAACCCTAATATAGCTACAATATAAATAATAATTATATTCTAGCTATCTTAGGATTTATTTTTATTTTACAGGTACCTTTCAATTTATTTTAACCATGTACAATAACTATTAAATAGTTATTAACTATTTAATAGCTTACCTAGCTAAAATAAAGAGAAATTTACCTGTGAAATAAATCCTAACCTAAGTTACAATTACACCTAACACTACTCTATACTTTAATAAATTATTCCTATTTAAAAATAAATACTTACCTGTAAAATAAACCCTAAGATAGCTACAATGTAATTAATACTTATATTATAGCTATTTTTGGATTTATATTTATTTTACAGGTAACTTTGTATTTATTTTAGCTAGTTAGAATAGTTATTAAATAGTTATTAACTATTTAATAACTACCTAGCTAAAAGAAATACAAAATTACCTGTAAAATAATTCCTAACTTAAGTTACAATTAAACCTAATACTACACTATCATTAAATTAACTAAATAAACTACCTACAAAGAACTACAATGAAATACAATTACATAAACTAACTAAAGTACAAAAAATAAAAAAAGCTAAGTTACAAAAAATAAAAAATTAAGTTACAAACATGTTAAAAATATTACAACAATTTTAAGCTACTTACACCTAATCTAAGCCCCCTAATAAAATAACAAACCCCCCCAAAATAAAAAAAATCCCTACCCTATTCTAAATTACATACATTTCAATGCTCTTTTACCTTACCAGCCCTTAAAAGGGCCATTTGTGGGGGCATGCCCCAAAAAGTTCAGCTCTTTTGCCTGTAAAATAAAAATACAACCCCCCCCCCAACATTAAAACCCACCACCCACATACCCCTAATCTAACCCAAACCCCCCTTACAAAAACCTAACACTAATCCCCTGAAGATCATCCTACCTTGAGTCGTCTTCACTCAGCCGAGCCACCGATGGAACTGAAGAGGGCATCCGGAACGGAAGAAGTTAATCCTCCAAGCGGCGCTGAAGAAATCTTCCATCCGATGAAGTCATCATCCAGGCGGCGCTGAAGAAGTCTTCGATCCGGCCGATGTCATCTTCAAAGAGGCGCTGAAGAGGTCTTCTATCCGGGCGAAGTCATCTTCCAAGCCGGGTCTTGAATCTTCCTTCCGCCGACGCGGAACCACCTTCTTCACCGACGGACTACGACGAATGACGGCTCCTTTAAGGGACGTCATCCAAGATGGCGTCCCCTCAATTCCGATTGGCTGATAGGATTCTATCAGCCAATCGGAATTAAGGTAGGAAAATCTGATTGGCTGATGGAATCAGCCAATCAGATTCAAGTTCAATCCGATTGGCTTATCCAATCAGCCAATCAGATTGAGCTCGCATTCTATTGGCTGATCGGAACAGCCAATAGAATGCGAGCTCAATCTGATTGGCTGATTGGATCAGCCAATCGGATTGAACTTGAATCTGATTGGCTGATTCCATCAGCCAATCAGATTTTCCTACCTTAATTCCGATTGGCTGATAGAATCCTATCAGCCAATCGGAATTGACGGGACGCCATCTTGGATGACGTCCCTTAAAGGAGCCGTCATTCGTCGTAGTCCGTCGGTGAAGAAGGTGGTTCCGCGTCGGCGGAAGGAAGATTCAAGACCCGGCTTGGAAGATGACTTCGCCCGGATAGAAGACCTCTTCAGCGCCTCTTTGAAGATGACATCGGCCGGATCGAAGACTTCTTCAGCGCCGCCTGGATGATGACTTCATCGGATGGAAGATTTCTTCAGCGCCGCTTGGAGGATTAACTTCTTCCGTTCCGGATGCCCTCTTCAGTTCCATCGGTGGCTCGGCTGAGTGAAGACGACTCAAGGTAGGATGATCTTCAGGGGATTAGTGTTAGGTTTTTGTAAGGGGGGTTTGGGTTAGATTAGGGGTATGTGGGTGGTGGGTTTTAATGTTGGGGGGGGGGTTGTATTTTTATTTTACAGGCAAAAGAGCTGAACTTTTTGGGGCATGCCCCCACAAATGGCCCTTTTAAGGGCTGGTAAGGTAAAAGAGCATTGAAATTTATGTAATTTAGAATAGGGTAGGGATTTTTTTTATTTTGGGGGGTTTGTTATTTTATTAGGGGGCTTAGATTAGGTGTAAGTAGCTTAAAATTGTTGTAATATTTTTAACATGTTTGTAACTTAATTTTTTATTTTTTGTAACTTAGCTTTTTTTATTTTTTGTACTTTAGTTAGTTTATGTAATTGTATTTCATTGTAGTTCTTTGTAGGTAGTTTATTTAGTTAATTTAATGATAGTGTAGTATTAGGTTTAATTGTAACTTAAGTTAGGAATTATTTTACAGGTAATTTTGTATTTCTTTTAGCTAGGTAGTTATTAAATAGTTAATAACTATTTAATAACTATTCTAACTAGCTAAAATAAATACAAAGTTACCTGTAAAATAAATATAAATCCAAAAATAGCTATAATATAAGTATTAATTACATTGTAGCTATCTTAGGGTTTATTTTACAGGTAAGTATTTATTTTTAAATAGGAATAATTTATTAAAGTATAGTGTAGTGTTAGGTGTAATTGTAACTTAGGTTAGGATTTATTTCACAGGTACATTTCTCTTTATTTTAGCTAGGTAAGCTATTAAATAGTTAATAACTATTTAATAGTTATTGTACATGGTTAAAATAAATTGAAAGGTACCTGTAAAATAAATATAAATCCTAAGATAGCTAGAATATAATTATTATTTATATTGTAGCTATATTAGGGTTTATTTTAAAGGTAAGTATTTAGTTTTAAATAGGATTCATTTAGTTAATAAGAGTTAATTTATTTAGATTTATTTAATTAATATTTAAGTTAGGGGGCGTTAGGGTTAGGGTTAGGTTTAGGGGTTAATCATTTTATTACAGTGGCGGCGGCGTAGTGGGGGGCAGGATAGGGGTTAATAAATTTATTATAGGTGGCGACGGTGTAGGGGGGGCAGATTAGGGGTTAATAAATGTATTATAGGTGGCGACGGTGTAGGGGGGGCAGGATAGGGGTTAATACATTTAATATAGGTTGCGGCGGGTTCAGGGAGCGGCGGGTTAGGGGTTAATACATTTATTATAGTTGCGGTGGGCTCCGGGAGCGGCGGTTTAGGGGTTAATATGTATAGAGTAGCTTGCGGTGGGCTCTGGGAGCGGCGGTTTAGGGGGTAATAACTTTATTTAGTTGCGGCGGTGTAGGGGGGGTCAGATTAGGGGTGTTTAGACTCGGGGTACATGTTAGGGTGTTAGGTGTAGACAGCTCCCATAGAAATCAATGGGATGTCTGTCAGCAGCGAACTTGTACTTTCGCTATGGTCAGACTCCCATTGATTCCTATGGGATCCGCCGCCTCCAGGCTGGCGCTTTGAAAACCAGGTACGCTGGGCCGTAAAAGTGCCGAGCGTACCTGCTAGTTTTTTGATAGCTAGCAAAAGTAGTGAGAATGTGCCGCACTTGTGTGCGGAACATCTGGAGTGACGTAAGAATCGATCTGTGTCGGACTGAGTCCGGCGGATCGAAGCTTACGTCACAAAATTCTACTTTTGCCTGTCTCGAGCCTTTGATAACTAAGGCGAATCAGCCTCGCCACAAATACGCTGCGGAATACGCAGCGTATTTGAGGTTGACGGCTTGATAACTAGGCCCCTAAATCTCTTAGCACATACTATATATGACCTATATTTCAAACCTATCAATCAAATTTTTTACCTATATCTTGTTTCCTTGATTGTTGCATCGCTTGTTTAAATACCTAATATGAATCTATTACATTATAACATATCTAGTAAGTATATATAAGATTGTCCCAGTTTGTATTTTAACTAGGTCTCACCACACAATTACTTATTACATGGTAATAACATTCTTGTAAGTAGTACCCTAAGTAAGGACTGAGTATTGCGTGACCCATTTTCCAACTTGAGCTTGATCCTCCTTTCCCATGCTCCTAATTAATCATATTCTTTCTACTTAGGGGGTCCAAGAGTGGCCCAAATACAATTGGGAGATGGGTAGTTTGAAAGTTTTAGCTGCAGTATGTTCTACTTTGGTTATATTTCATTAATATATCATACTAGATTCCACTAGTATTGAATTGCTATTTAGGTAGGGGTTCAAGAGTGACCTCTTGATATCAGAGGGAAAATTATAGAATGGAAAATTGAGGTTTCAACTTGACTGATTTTACTGACTGTTCCATTTACCTTGTTCATATTTACTTGTATAATCCATTGTTTATAAGATATTAGACTCTCATTGATGTGAAAAGTTATTGATGTTGTGTAAAATCATTGGATTATGTTATTATATTACTGGCATCAATAAAAAATTCTGTTTTGAAGAAAAAACATTCTGGTTTTGGTAGCTGAAACTCTCTTGCCAACCTTTCATACGGTTTTACATTACCTGTTAACTTTTCTTTTAGAAAGACCCTTGCTATTCCAGCTTTGGAATGTCCCACCAGTACTGAGCCCTGGTGTAAAATTAAGTTACCCATAAATGCCAAAAACCGTTATATATAGGGGTTAACTCCAATTCCTTTGCACAGACTATGCCAGGCAAATATAACATTTCTGATCGCCACTAATTTAGATATTTCCCCTGGTAAACTATGTACCGGGCAGTTTAGTAAGGCTTTACATAAGAATGGTATACAAATATCAGATTCTAAAAGCAAATGTGTAACATAGATTCCCTCTACAGCCCAGTTCAATGCAAATTTAGATAATGCTGCCAAATTATATAATTTTAAATTTGGTAGCGCTAAACCACCTGCTCTAAGTGGAAGACTTAAGATTTCTGCGGAGCATCTTGTTTTTTTACCTTGCATGCAAAGGAAGAGCATATATTATTGAATATGTTATTAGCTTTATGTTTCATAATTAATGGTATATTAATTGGTAGGGGTAACCATCTTGAAAAAGATCTTCATTACATCTGTCTAGGCATAATGAAATATTTTTTGAATACCATTGACTTGGGTTCTTACTAATGTAGATGCCAAAGTATTTGATTGATTCTACAAACCGTTACCTTGGCTATCTGCAGTATTAGTCAACCACATGATTTCAGATTTTTCTGGATTGATGTTATATCCCGAGAACAAACTAAATGGATTAGATATGTAGATAAAATGTTTAATGCTATCTCTCTTATTACTGAGAAATATTAGTAGGTCGTCTGCAAATAACAATTAAACTAATTTGTGTTTCTATATATCTAATCCTGACAGTTCCTTTCTTATCTATTTGCTAGTGGTTCAATTGCAAGATTAAAAAGCAAGGGTTATAAAGGGCAACCTTGTCTTGTTCCTTTCTTTAATTGTAGTTAGCTGTCAATTCATTATTCTAATTTTGTTAGAAATGGGATTGCTGTATATCAAATGGATAAAGGAAGTTATATTGCCTTGCAAACCAAACTTCTCAAGCACTGTAAATAAATGGTCCCATGTTATCGAGTCAAACGCTTTTTCTGCGTTGAATGAGAGTACTGCTAGATCAGCTTTAGTCCTCTGTTTTCCATGCCCTGGAAGCTACTGGACTTTTTGGGCATGTTGTCCCCTGTATGTTTCCCAAAAAAAAAAATAACATATCATGATACATTTTTAACCAGTTTGTTTTGAAATAGTAGTATCTTTCAAGTAATATTGTATTTTGGACTTTTTACCTCCATGACTCCAAAGAGGGGATAGATGTTGATTTCCAATGTGATTCTATGAGTGGCTTTTAATAACATTTGCCCAATATTTATTTTTAATATACATTTTATATAATTTAGTGTGTTGACGAGGCATGTTTGCAGGGTGGGTAAGATATTGCTAGATAACATTAAATTAATTTCTTTCAGGATTACAATCCAGAAGTTTTTCACTATATGACAAGACAACCAGATGTGACACATTAGTTGAAAGTTCCTTTCTTCTGAGCAGTGTCATAGCTGATAAATCAGCAAAATATTAAAAGGTTAAGCTATCCTTTTGGGTGGGGCATTTTTTGGGCTTCTTTCATTAGCTGTTCTTTCACTTGATAGTTAGTGATCTTGACAATTACGTTTATGGGTGGTGCCCCTTCGGCCACAAAGCTCTATGCGCTCAGTCCATTTACACAAGAACTGTCTCCTCTGTGTTTCTCAATGTAGAAAAAGGACACTGCAAGTACATGGGCAAGTCTGAGGCCTCTACCGATTCTGGGATGCCATGTATCCTAATGTTATGTCTTCTGAATCTATTCTCTAGATCCTTTATTTTGTCTTCCAATTGCTGTATGGAATGGTCATGTTGCTTCCTGTGCATGTTTATTTTAGCAACTTCAGTTGTGTGTGTACAGTTGTGTGTGTATGTCAATCTTCTTCCAATTTATCAACTCTGTTTTCAATTTTAAAGATGTCTTCCTTGAGATCTGAAATCTCATCTTTTATACATTGTTTCACTTGCACAATTAGTGAGGTAAAGTCCTGTTTTGACGCAATAGATGATATGACCAATTTGGGCACCAAGATCATGGAGTTTTCTCTGTCTGATTCTGATTCCGAGGTTATTAGCGTTTGTTGTGAACTGAGAGATAGCAATAGGATTTCAATGGGTGGCAGTGCATTGGTAGCCTTAAAATAATTATCCACTGATAGTATCGACAATCCCGTGCTTTTATTGTGTTTCTCTCTCTGTGTATTTTCCTAGGAGACAAGTTGGTTGCTTTTGTTGTAACTTATGACAGACACTGGTATGTGTTCCTAGAAAATAGCGTTGGGCCCTTATTAAGGTTCAGTGCCACCAGGGAATGTTTGAGTTATGTCATGCTGTATTCACGCTGTATAGATTCACTTTGAAAATAAGTTTAAAGGGACAATCAACACTAGATTTTTTGTTGTTTAAAAAGATAGATAATCCCTTTATTCCCCAGTTTTGCATAACCAAAACAGTTAAATTAATATACTTTTTACCTCTGTAATTACCTTGTATCTATGCCTCTTTAAACTGCCCCATTATTTCAGTTCTTTTGACAGACTTGCATTTTAGCCAATCAGTGCTGACTCCTAGGTAACTTCACGTGCGTGAGCTCAATGTTATCTATATGACACACATTAACTATTGGATATTGGTAGTTTATTTATAGATCAGTTTTTTTTTATTTTGGGGTGTTTTTTTTTTATAAAATGGGACATTAGAATATGAATATTTTTTATTATTTTGGATAATTTTGTTTGTTAATTTTTATAATGGTAGCTTTTTTATTTTTTGTAATTTTAGTGTTTATTATTTTTTGTAATTGTAGTTTTTTTTTGTTATGCTAGGTTATATTATTTTTAGTAATGTAAGGTTTTTTATTTTTTTGTATTTTTTTTTTAAACAAGTAATGTTATTTTTTTTTTAGTTTAAGCTTAGTTTTTATTTTTGTTTCACTTGTAAGTTTTTATTTATTTTAATGTAGTTAGTATATTGTAACTTTAATTGAGGTGTATAGGGTTTAATAGTTTAATTTAGGTAGTTGCGATGTGGGGAGGTTAATACGTTTATTTAGTGTTGGCGATGTGGGGAGACAGCGGTTTAGAGGTTATTAGGTTTATTTAGTGTTGGCGATGTGAGGGGACGGTGGTTTAGGGGATTATTAGACTAGGGTTTTTTGACAGATTTCTTTTCTCCATAGACTTCAATGTGGAATGTGTAAATGCAGTGGCAAATTCACAAATGCAGATGTTAGTTTTTTTTCCAATTTTTTTTTCTCCATTGATCTTTATCTTGTACATCAGGGCATCCCTTAACTATGTTCTACTCTACTCTGTGTGATTAACTTAAATTAGAGAGCTTAACCCAGCAATAACATCAAATACATATGTTCTAGTCCTCATGCAGATAACTGGCTATGCACACGTTAACAGAACAAAGCAACTTCTGTGATGGTCAGGTGAATTCTTGTGAGGAGCCATCATACAATATCCTTATATGTATATTTGAAACAAGATTTCTTAGGCCTTTGCACTTGTTGTAAGGTCAAACAAAAAGCAGTACATGCACTTCAGGGAGCTTAGTTAAAAGAGAAAGCATTATAACAAAAAAATGGGCATATCATAGCAAGATTCTAGATCAGCAACTGACAACAATGCAAGTAAAACATTTGTCCCATGTTTCTAAATAGGAAAAGTAGTCGCCGAGGTTAATCATGAGTACCAACTGGTCCACAACCTAAGTGAGGTCTGTATATCGGGAGACGACTTAGTCCATTAAAAAGAACAACTGTTGTATGTGAGTCTCTTGCATGGGGCTGAGAATTGTATAGGCGTTGGAGCAAACAGTTAGTAAAACCAAGAGTTATTGCTGTTAATTCTACATCATGTATCCGATAAGGAACAGTCATTTAGCTACTAATCAGCCAAAGCTCTCACGATCCAGCCTGGTCTCCTAGCACTGATAAGAATGTCTTACCCTATTCCGGCTGGACTCACCACACACACCTCTTTATTAAAACATAAGAGTCTCCAGGAGCATGTATCTAAGTGATGTTGTCTCGCCCACTGCCGCATACAGAACACGACCGCTGTTGTCTCCCTTGGCATATGCTTATAACTTGTCGTGGGGTTTCCTGTAGTATAGGTGTCTGCAGTAGCTATAGCTGTGTGGGCCGTGGCGAGTGAACCAATGAGCCTGCTTTCTACTATTAACTTTAGCTGCGGGACCTCAAAATGAACAGTGCCATGTCGCGCAGCCCCAGTTAGAATGATGTGAGATTGCAGGGAGTCCAACCGATCACTGCCATCAGATTGTGCCTCCGTTTCAGGTTTGAGGCTCCATAACTCTTCCTTGTACCCTTCTTCCACAGCCCCAGTCGCGACTTCTCCAGAGTGTGGTAGGGTTAGTTCACTTAGTTCCATCTCACCCTTAGTTGCTTCTATCAGCGGGGCATGCCATTGTGGATCACTAGTAGCTCTTAGTTCCTTGATAAGAGCCTGCCCCAGGTTGTCGAGTGAGAGCATTAACTTATGCAGCCCAAATATGATCTGCCTCTCCATGTGGAATCTTAAAGATTGGTGAAGTATAGAGCCGTATCACGCTAAAAGAGATACGGTACAGCGAAGTCTTTCAATATGGCGGCTTACTCCACGCTGCAGTCTAAGCTAACTGGAAGGCCTTTGATCTGTTGCGTCGTCATCTGTTATGTCTTATTCGCAAATGTTCCCTGTCCTGTATTCCCGAGCTTGTTTGGAGCCAGATCTTGTAGTATGAGACTACTAAGTATGCCAAAAATATAACGTTTATAGATCACGCATCAGGAGCTCAGCGATGGCATGTCTTGCTGGATTGGCTGCTGGCTCCGCCCCCCGACTGTCAACAATTTTTAAAATAGAACCAAACAAATAGTATTAAGATGTGTGTGTGTGTGGGGGGGGGGTTAACATTACAACATATTAACAGGTTTGTACCATATTTTCTATTCAAATGCTTCCCCACTCTAGGTCCCCTGAAACTGATTTGTAATTCCACTCAAGCATCCATAGTGGCAGGGAGCTTATCCGCTCACAAGCATTGAGTATTGATGAACTTTATTGTTGAGGTAGAAGAAGGGTTTTTTGACATCTACCTTTATTCATGACAAAAGTTAGATAAATATTTGTCATTTTTATATAAACCATATAGAATTTGTATAGTCATCATCCCCCTAAAATAATGGCATTGCATGTTTTCTAGTGTATTTTTGACATATATGCAAGATAATGAAGAAAAATTGGTAATAGGATTAAATTAGAAAGTTGCTTAAAATTATATGCTCCATGTGAATCATGAAAGAAAAAAAAAAGGGTTTATTATCCCTTTAAGGACACTCAGGGCCCGATTATTAATGACTCATGGAGAGAAATCATGCAAAAAAACATTGTTTAATCTATTTCCTGATAATATATTTATTTGCTTACAATAGGAAACAAAAAATATCAAAAAGAATTCTTAGGATAATTGCAGCTAAAATCTTTATTGCAATAAATAATTTAGCTGTCGCTTGCCTAATAAATATTTATCACCCAGCAAATTATTTAAAAAATGTCTTTGAAAAAGCCACTTACTATTACATTTCAGCTTCTGCTATTATACTATGATATTCTATTGCAAATAAAACTCTTTTTGTGTTAGTGACTTACAGTTCATGTAGTGTCACACAAAATATATGTTTCCTGCTTCCAGTTGTAAAAAAGTATAGGAATAATATGACCATCAACAAAATATTATCTTTCCTCTTTTTCTAAGCATACTGTAACTTTTACATCTTTTGATGTGTTTTGGAATCAGTCTAAGTCAAGCCTGAAATCAAAGACTTTGAAGTTCCATTGGGAAATCTGGAAGCTCCAAACCACATCTTCATCTACAGATACTGCCATTTGATGACAAATAATGTGGTATTCTTTTTTAATCAGTTACAAAATCAAAAAAGGTAATGCATAACCTACATCCCACTAGGTCCTCGGCCAAAGTCAAAGTCTGATAATTAGGACTACAAGATAACAGAGCTCTGTGGTTTGCAGTGTTACCTGATCACATAGCTTCTTTAGATACCAAGGGCTATGTGATCTGCAAGTCTTCAGCGGTGCTGGATGCAGACAGGAAGTATCAATTTCTTAATTGCTATATAGAAGCTAGAGGATTAGACAAGGTGAAAATAGATGAGAGAATGTGAAATAAGTAAAAATATTATGTGAGTTTTTAGTATACATTTAGCAGTTTGATAGAAATGTCTATAGGTTGATATTATTTTAAAATGTATATCTCAAATGCAACTATATTTTGTGGAAAAAAACGTGAAAAAGTTTGATGATTTGTAGATAGCACAATTAAACAGAGGTAAAAATACAAATCACCTTGAATGTTTTTTTGTTGTTGCTTGTTTCAAACCATTATTCAATATTAATAGATGGTTTGACTAACACATTTGTTGGGAACCAAAGCAGTTTAATAATAATATATTTATCAAAACTAGATTTCCCACCTTAAGCATTTGTTTAACTGTATTTAATTATTGTGTAAAAATTGAAAAAAGAGGAATCCTGGATATGTCGATAAATAAAACTCTTCTTTATTGGAACATATTAAAATAGAAAAGGCACACAAGAAAGTTAGCAGCCTGGTGTGGCACTGTTGGCTTACGCGTTTCGGCTGATAGCCGTAATCATAGCCTTTTTTCAATTTTTGCATATCGCCAGTCTTATCCTGGATTTGTTACTGTGGGGAGGTGTGTGCTAAACACAGCAGTGGTTGGAAGAGTTCTATGCTGAGATCTATAGCTGATTGGCCGTGGGTGAGTGACAGAAGAAAGCCGCCTATGGGCGGCGGTCCGCTGACGGAGGCGGGTAACAAGAACGTCGGGAGTAGCTAATTGTACACACCAGGACGCTTAGCAAACAGTAGCGGACAAGACGATCACTTGGAGAGGTAACACATTGCCCGTGTATCGTATATCGTAGGTCCCAGAGGATGATCCGGTAAGGATATAGGCTATGGCAGCAGTGGTATAATCTTGTATGCTACATTTCCCAAGTCACATGTATCACCCACCAATTTTGTTTAAATACACATACATCTACACGGATGCTTTTTCATCTTCGATGCTGCAAGTGTATGGATTTGTACAATAAACTTTGCTTTACCTTGACAGTGGGAAACAGAGTTTTTTTCACATATTTCTATTTAATTATTGTGTAATAGATTTATATCACACTAAAGCAGTAATTATTTTATCTGCACGAAAACAAATTGACTCTGGCCTATATGGGCTGACGTAACAGTGTCATAGCACATTAACCCTATCTGTGATTACCCTAAATGCAGATTGTAAATTGACACTCATCCCGGCCTCTCTTTGTGTTGTATTCTTTGAGGCCAATTTAACAAATGTCTGTTGGACCTGATCCGACAGTGCGGATCAGGTCCGACAGACATCGCTGAATGCGGAGAGCAATAAGCTCTCCGTATTCAGCATTGCACCATCAGCTCACAAGAGCTGCTGGTGCAATGCCGTCCCCTGCAGACCAGGGGGTGTAAATCAACCTGATTGTACTTGATCGGGTTGAATTGTGGCGATTCCTCTCCGCCTCATCAGAGCAGGCGGACAGGGTTATGAAGCAGCGGTCTTTAGACCATTGCTCCATAACTTGTGTTTCTGGCGAGTCTGAAGACTCGCCAGAAACACGGGCCTTCAAGCTCCGTTCGGAGCTTGATAGATAGGCCCCATTGAGTAAGATGTTTTGCGGTGTCAAATTTATGTGTTTACTAGCCATTGTAATTACTATAACATGCATTAAATTCATAAGCTGGCCATTCTCATTATCAGTGCACAGTCCCCAAACTTTGCCAGAATGTCAGTGCAATAAAAAGACAAAGACTGACTTAGTATATGTAAGATATGCATAATTGCAGTAGGATTTAGTCTCCGTCACAACATGCAAGTCCACTTTTCATATGTTGCCTATGACGGATTGGACTGGCCAAGAGAATAATCAATAGCTGGCTAATAAAGGGACATAATACCCATATGCTAAATCACACGAAAGTGAGGCAGCATAACTGTAGAAAACTGAAAATGTCACAATAATATCTCTATGTAAAAAAGTTAAATATTTTACCTCAAAGTTTTTTCAGCTTACAGTAAGTAAGTGCTCTGAACAATTATATTTCAGCCACTGTCAGCTGCATGTTGTAAAACAAAAAAGAAGAAAACAAAATAGCCAATCAGCTTCATCATTGCTGATGTCACACTTTGCTTTACTGTCTCAGATCTCATTAGATTTCATAAAGATTTCATAAAGGATTATAGTCCTAATGCTGTCATTCCAAGAGTTTAGAACCTCTCATACCTTAAATGGACAGTCAACTCCGGATTTGTTATTGTTTAAAAAGATTGATAGTCACTTTATTACCCATTCCCCTGTGTTGATTGTCCAGCTGTGAAAAACTGTCAAATTCCACTTAGATAAGAGGTGGCCTTCAAGGGTTTAGAAATTACCTTATGAGCATACCTAGGTTTAGCATTCAACAAAGAATACCAAGAGGACAAAGCAAATTGTATTATAAACGTAAATTGGAAAGTTGTTTAAAATTGCATGCCCTATCTGAATTATACAATGCTTAATTTTGACTAGACTGTCCCTTTAACACAAACCCATACACCATCTTATAACCAACTAAACTTTTAACATAGGATGGCGGTAAGTGAGCCACTAACTACTCAGAACGGTCAGAGGTCAGCTGCCATAGAGAAGGCTGCTAGAAGCATGCTCTGCCCAAATAGAGGCAATGAGGTTTCTCATTACCTGCTGTAAAGGAGGGGAAGGGTACTCCATGCCACCTTCTAAAGCAGTGGTTCTTAAACCAGTCCTCAGGACCCAACAACCTATCCAGGATTTAGGGATTACCCAGTTGTGTCTAAATTGTGGGGTTTTTTTGGTGTTTTTTTAAACACCTTAGACACACCTGGGTAATACCAAAATCCTGGACTGGTTGTGGGGTCCTGAGGACTGGTTTAAGAACCACTGTTCTAAAGCATCTACATATTTCCAGCAGCCTGGCCATCACTCCCTTCAAAAACTGTGACATCAATAAAAGCAGTGACCTCCCACTGCTAGATTGTGGTAGGTATTCAAGCCCTTAGGAAGACCCACACATCACCTTGCCATTTTAACTGTTTAAGGGATCTAGGGAGAGCCAAATCTTAAAGGCCATATGCTTACAAATACTAGATCAAGTAACTCTTTCTATGCCGTGGTAAAATATTATAGCAACCCTATGGCAGCTGTAAATACTCATACCACCATCCTAAACATCTGGTATGGTAACTAGCAAATCTTCCATAGGAGAAGAGGACCAGGCCTGGTACAGATCCTGCTTATGGGCAAGATTACAAGTCGCATGATAAATCAGTTGCGAAAAACACCTCATGCGTTATGGCTTTTTAGTATTTGGAGTTGCGCAGCTGTTACAAGTGGCAAAATAACTGATATTTCGCACTCGTTAAGCCGCGTAATCTAAACAGCCAAATCATTTGCGCGTTCACGTATTCCCCATAGAAGACAATGGAGAAGACAAATAGAAAAAATAACACACAAAAACACTAATACGTTGTTCAAAGCCCTTGACATATTCTCCTTGAAAAGTGTACATGAAAATGCAAATATTTCAAATTGCAAAAATGTTTTAGTAAAGGAATATGTTCTATTTATTTATTAATAAAGATTTCTCTATATATGTGCTGATTTTTGGACTGATATATCTATTTATAGTGATATTTGTATATGAATATATATATATATATATATATATATATATATATATATATATAGAACAAAAAGAGAACAAAAATGAATGTCATCTTATTCTAAATATGCCTAAAGATTACCTCATATTTTATTGAGGTTCCGAAATGTAAGCATGTTTTTTATATATGTACGTGCAATAAATATTTGTTTTAAAATGGTATAACACTATTTGCGGCTTATTTTCATTTCATCTATATACTCAACTTGGAGAGACATCCGGGCATACTTGAGAGTCTATTATACCCCAGAAAACACCTATAACTTTATCGTAAATTTGTATTAATGATTGATATATTTTACCATATAGTTGAAAAGAATTGTTTTCATATCTGTACATATTTCTCTGTGTATAAATTAATACCATTGAACTAGCAGCCAAGGACTGAAACATAATCACAATTGTATATCATCTATATAGGATTTCCTCTTATACAGACCTTATTCATATGTTTATGTGATATCCTTAACCAGACACTACCCCATGACATTATACACCATATATCATATGTTAAAATATCTATACTATAATTGCGTTTGTAACACATCTGTTGCCGTCGGCAGAGCTGCATCCAGCTGGAATCCAAAAATGGCAGGGTGGTGAAAGAATCCACCTGTGTAGTTGCAGCATGTGTGTAGTTGTCTAAGTGGGTAGTTTGTAAGTGTATTGAGTTATACAAGGAGCTAGCCAAAGGAGTGGACAACATTTTAAACTGGTACTTTCTTATTTCTAAGTTTCCTCTGTCAGTTAAACATGCAACACTTTATTCTGCCTCCATACTGTCCCTTCTACTGTATTCCTTCACCCCCTCCCTTTCCTCTCCCATGTTGCTCTCCGTGTTGCTGTTATCTATCATCCTTCTGGCCCAGCATCACAATTTCTAGACCACTTTGAAGCCGGGCTGCCACACTTCCCCTCTTGTAACATCCCTTCTCTCATGTTAGATCACTTCAACATACTCATAGACAATTTAAACATGCTTGCTGACTCTTAACATCTATCTCTTACAACCTCTTTTTTGCCTGTCCCAGTGAACATTTCCAACCCACTGTGCAGGCAACTCAATTGACCTGGTCTTTGCAACTCAAGCATTCAAACTCAGAAGGCTATTCTCAACTTTAATTCCCTTCTACGTCCACCTGCACCTCTGCCCACTGCCAAACTCATGCTCAGATTATAGCTGATCACTTAAAAAATAAAATTGAGATCATTAAAAAAGAGATCTCTCCCTCACACCCTCCTACCTACCCCTTCTATTAACAAAACTCTCTGTTACTTTCCTCCTACATCAGAGGAAGACATCTTCATAACGCTATGTTCTCACAACCTGTCCACTTGGATCTATTCCTTCACAACTTCTTCCCTCTCTGCTTCCCTAACTCCTGCCCTAAGTCATCTCTTTAAAAAGTTTCGTCATAGGAACATTTCCTAATCCATTCAAGCATGTGTCAATCACACCAATTCTAAAAAAGCCCTCGCTTAACCCCTCCCCTCTTCTATCAGCCAGTATCCTTATTTCCCATTGCTTACAAATTATTGGAACGACTAGTCTATAAACACCTAACTCAATTTCTCTAAACTAACTCCTTACTTGATCCCCTACAATCTGGTTTCCCCTAAATACTCAACAAAAAACACTTACTAAACTAACAAATGATTTGCTATCAGCTAAAGAGAAGGGACACTTCTCCTTACTAATTCTTCTGGATCTATATGCTGCTTTCGACACAGTTGACCTCCCTCTCCTCTTAAAAACATTATTTTGCCATTTGAGACATAGAGGCCGATATATCAATGTCTGTCCAAGCGTATCATGTCCGACAGGCATCGCTGAATGCGGACAGCATACGCTGTCGGCATTTAACATTGCGCAAGCCTCAGAGGCAGCGGACCAGTTAAGGAGCAGTGGTCTTAAGACTGCTGCTTCATAACTGCTGTTTCAAGCGAGCCTGAAGGTTCGCGTGGAAACAGGAGCATAAGGGGCCATTCAGCCCTTGATAAACCAGCCCCATTACCCTCTCCTGGTTAGCTTCTATCAGGTTCCTTGCTTATTTGAATCACAACTGCAGAGTTTAGATAAATTATATATGTTTCACAACTGGAGTACAGGCTATTATATCAGCATAGACTGTATTTACTCAGAGTGATTTTTATAAGGAAATGCAGGAAGACTTTATATGGTTATATATTGTTGTTATACCATATAAGTAATATGAGACTGAAAATAAGTATTAGTATTAATGACAACTTTTGACATTTGCATAGTTCAAGCCCATATAGGAGAGATAGAATTCACTGAAATAACCACTGAAACGTGAGAGACATGAGATAGACAAACTGCAGGTGCTGACAGGGGCGTGACCTGCTGCGAGACACAGCACACTGAATTATGTTTGCAGCGTGGATAACTGAACACAGACCAGAGAGTGTATTGAGAGCTGTGAGACACGCTGAGATATGTGAAGCTGTGTGACGTCACAGCAAGTCCGTTACTGTCCGGTATGGAAATGAATCAAAGAATGGTTATAACATTATCATGAAACATACGTTGCAAATGTTAGAAGTATTTCAGAGACAAAGTCAGTTTAGAAATGCTCAAGAGAAAACATGACATTTGAATTAGCCGTTAGATTAGGCTTCCAAAGGGAAGTAGAAGTGATACAAATACCGTAGCGGTAGTAAGTGGAATCCGTTTGTTGGTAACAAAGTAGCAATTCCTGTAGAGATGTTAAGTTGAGACAGATTGTTACTTCTTGGAATAGTCCGCTTCAGGTTGAAATGTAACTAGTTGTTATCAGTCCTTAATGAGACCAAACTGCAGCTGGTATTTGTAATCCAAAAGTTGAAGTAGTGAAAGTAAATCTTATCCTAATATGAATTAGCTTATAAGAAACAGAGCACTGCTTTTAGCAAACAATACTCAACAACTAAGCACTTGTTTGGGGCGTGGTGATGCCTTAAGTACAGGTGAGGGAGGTGAGTTGAAGCAAAAGGTAAAAGCAGGACTGGAATCCTTACAGCTTCATATCTCTAAAACCGCATGTTTACAGTTTCCTTTAACAACATATGGTATGATCCTTTGATTTTCTCATTAGTGGGTTCCAGTACCACTTGTATGCTGATGAGACCCAAATTTATCTTTCCTTACCTGATATCTTTTGCTCTTTACTCATCCAGATTGCCAACAGTCTCTCTGCAATATCTTACTGAATGTCCTCACACTAACTTCAACTCAATCTGTCTAACAATGAGCTGCTTATTATTTCCACCTCTGAGACATCCGACACCTGATATTTATCTTGCAGTTGGAGGCTCTATTCTCAACACCTCATTCCAGGTCTTAAGTCTTGGCATCCCACTTGACTCTGGACTTATCACTCCCCTTATACAAGCGCTCACCAAATCCTGCTGTGCACACTGACACAATATTTACAGAATCCAACCTTTCCATCCTCAAGAACCAAAAAAATAATGATTAAATCCTTCATTTCATCATGCATTGACTACTGCTATCTACTTCTAAATGGCCTTGCCAAGCACTGTCTCTCCCCCCTCCAAGCTATCATGAATGCTTCAGCTAGATTCAGCCATCTATGTTGCCAATCAACATCAGCAGCACCGCTCTGCCAGTCTCTACACTAGTTCCCCATAAACCCTAGAATGTAATTCAAAGTATTAACCTTAACCTATAAAGCACTTAACAGCCTCACCCCCAACTATATTTCCTTTTTATCTCCAAATACTACCTGACCCGTACTCTTCAATCAACCTCTTACCTATGTCTCTTCACTTCTATTATCTCAACATCCCTATCTCACCTCCAAGACTTCTCACGTGCTGCTCCTGTTCTCCGGAGCTCTCTAACCCACTCCTTCAGACTGTCTACAAACTTGTATAGTCTCAGACAATCTTTAAAAACTGCCCTTTTCAGTAAGGCTTACCATGTCTCCCCTGTTTTTCATCCTACCCAAACTAAATGTTGAACTGTCTTGACTCACTGCTGCAACTGCAGTCTATGTGACAAGCTACCCCAAACCTTATATCTCTGCACCCTAAACCTCTAGACTATCAGCTCTTCAGGGCAGGGGCCTTTTCTGTGTGTACTAGATATTTTAGTCCATTATGTTTTTGAATCTTATCACAAATTTTTGTCATTGTATATCCCTCTGTACCCAGCATTATGGAAGTTTGCAGGGCTATACAAATAAATGATAATAATAATAATAATAATAATAATAATAATAATAATAATAATAATAATAATAATAATAATAACTAGTTTGTGAGCAAATCATTGACAATGAACCAAAAAGCAATTAAATATATTTCTGAAAAGGAAAAAAGCAAATAAGGTTTGGGGTTCTGTATGCTAAGTTCTGAGTTCATGTCTTTTTGAATATGTTTCAATCTATAATTTGCCTATTATAATAATTATTTTTAAGAGCACTGAAGTATTAAAAAAAAACTGAAACAAGCATAGATCAGATAGTTTGATAGGGTTCTGTTTACATGGTTTTGAATTTAACTTTTGATTTATGATATATGTTACAAATATCTTAAAAGAAAAGTATGACAATTCAAGGTAAACACACACACACACACACACACACACACACACACACACACACACATATATATATATATATATATATATATATATATATATATATATATATAAACACATACATAATATGTATCCCTTAAACCTCCAAACCATCTCAAATCTTGCAGAATTGTCAAGAGGTTTAGAGGTCTGCCTGCTATAACTCCAGCAGCTACCCCTTTGAAGGTATTGTCCCATTTTCTAGGGACTGCCTGACCCCACCGACAACACATTTCACCCTGCCTATGGCACATCCACAGCCCCACGTCTGCTTTAGCTCAACCCACTAAATAATGGTGAGTTACTGACAAAATACAAACCTTACCTCCCAGCTCCTCTTATCTCCCAGTTCTGTAAAGATGAGAGGTATTGGATTTTAATTTATACTTATCCCTTTGCATTGTATGGTTAGCTCTCAGGAAGAACAATCTTGAGATCAAGACATGGCAGTTTTTTTTAAAATATAACAGGCATTTTATATATTATATCAATCTTTCAATGTACTCTTATATTCAAAAAAAAGAGCAGATTTAATTAAATAAGTCCATTGACTCTAAGAGGCCTTTTTATCAAAGGTCTGTTGGACCTGATCCGACAGTGTGGATCAGGTCCAACAGACATCTCTAAATGCGGAGAGCAATACACTCTTCGTATTCAGCATTGCACCAGCAGCTCTTGTGAGCTGCTGGTGCAACGCCGCCCCCTGCAGACTCGCGGCCAATTTTGTCGATCTCTGTCCGCCTCATTTGAGCAGGTCGCCAGAAACACGGGCCCTCAAGATCCATTCGGCGCTTGATAAATGGGCCTCTAAAGGTTATGGGAGTGAACGTTTAATTTTATTCACTATGCTTTGGATAAGCCAACTGAGGAATATATGAAGAAAGATTCACTCATTTACATTTAATATTAGATAATTCTGCCTTCTACTCTTCACAGTTTTTGTTTACATCCATTAGACAATTTTGAGTGCTTATCAACAGCATCACCTACTGCATATTCTACAATATATATTTTTAGTCAGTTTTTCTTTTACTTCTAGTCTACAGTCTTCAACTAGATGTTATATTGCTAGGGGTATCAATTTATTGTAAATTCTGTCTAAGTTCTAAGTGTATGTAAATGTGCTATTCTTTGAGTAATTTCTCATCACTGCCAGAAAATTTCATATACAGCAAAAATGACAAAATTAATTACAATAGCAAAAACTATCAAGGGGTTTGCATTTATTTAAATGTAATATGCAGGTTATAAACACATGAACCTTTCTAGAGTAGACACATGTGACCTCTTATTTATTATCCCAGCAGCATAATGCGCTCATTTTGCCTAGACCCTTAAAAAAAACCACACGCCGGTTAATTAAGAAATACGAAAAATAATCAAACACTCCTGTTTCATTTGAAAAGATTTAACTCTCATGTACCTTTTGATCCGCTCTGAAAAGCACATGAAAGAGGCTTTTAAATGTTCACTTTATGCTGACAGATAATTGTTTCCTGATATCTTTTGAAATGCAAAAAAATTACTTAAACATCCTGAACTGAAGCACTATCTGCTTTGATGGAGGGTTTTTTATTTATTTGGCAGAGTGTGTTTTTTTCTTTTTGTTTTGTTTACTCTTTTTTTTTTTATTGCTTGAAACTAGGGAAACACTCATTAAAGTGATATGAAACACCTCTTGTTTCTGTGTAAAAATTGTGCTTTGTCCCCTGAGAAGCCAAAATGCAAAATCTGTAGCCTAGGTTTTCAAAAGGCTAAGCCAGCTATCTAATTTGCAGCACTTGCAGGTTGCAGAAGTTGTTTTTGGCCTCTCTAGGGAATGTATGAAAAGAACAGTTTTACACAATAGCAATAGTTGTTTATAGTCCTTTTAAGTTTATTTTTCTAGTCAAACTCATATTCCCATCTCACACCAAGTAGTAATGTAACCACAATGGTTCCCCTTCTACAACCACATATCATCTTGTGAATATTTCTAAACAAATTATGTTCTACAGTGTATTTTATGGGGCCGATTTATCAATGTATGACGGACATGATATGATGTAGCGGATCATGTCCGCCAGACATCGCTGAATGCTCACTGCATACGCTGTCAGCATTTAACATTGTACAAGCAGTTCTCCTGAGCTGCTTGTGCTATCCCGCCCCTGCAGATTTGCGGCCAATCGGCCGCTAGCAGGGGGAGTCAATCAGCCTCAGAGGAGTCGTATGAGGTAAGGAGCAGCGGTCCTAAGACCGCTGCTTCTTAGCTCCTGTTTTCTGTTACATTGGGGCCGATACGGGGGTTGTTAAATCGGCCCCCATGTCAGTGTTTGTGCATGGCACAGTTATTTGCTACTGACATTCATGTAGATTACGAGTTTTGCGCTTAACAGGGTGTGAAACGAACACAACAAAAGTTGCGTTATTTCACCCTCCATACTGCTGCCATTACGAGTTTCTGAAAAGCCTCCT
The DNA here is from genome assembly GCF_027579735.1 of Bombina bombina. Taxonomy (NCBI): domain Eukaryota; kingdom Metazoa; phylum Chordata; class Amphibia; order Anura; family Bombinatoridae; genus Bombina; species Bombina bombina. The sequence continues at coordinate 436,753,845 of NC_069501.1, read as the reverse complement.
TGTGCGTGTGATATGGTGGCATTAAGCTCCATACTGCACAAAAGCCAAGGGCTGCTTTGACATTCTCGTGCACGCTTTCCCCCATAGACATGAATGGGGAGAGAGTGTTAGAAGAAAACCTAACACCTGAAGTGCGGAATGGCGATCACCGTAACACAACCCCATTGATGTCTATGGGGAAAAGAAAGTTACATTTAAATCTAACACCCTTACATAAACCCCTAGTTTAAACACCCCTAATCTGCCGCCCCCGACATCGCCGCCACATAAATAAACTTATTAACCCCTAATCTGCTGCCTCTGACATCGCCACCTTTATAATAAAGGTATTAACCCCTATTCTGCTGCTCCCCGACATCGCTGCCACTATAATAAAGTTATTAACCCCTAATCTTCCGCCCCCAAAATCGCAACCACTAATAAAACCTATTAACCCCTAAACCGCCGGCCCTCCACATCACAAAACACTAAATTAAACTATTAACCCCTAAACCTAACACCCCCCTAACTTTAAATTAAAATTAAAATATAACTATATTTAAATAAATAAAAACTTACCTGTGAAATAAATATAAACCTAACATTAAACTATAAATTAACCTAACATAACTAATCTAATAAAATAAAAAATACTACCAATTAAAATATTTAAATCACAAATTTTAAAAAAATAGTCTAAATTACAACTAAAAAAAAAACAAAATCCTATGAAAAATTTAAATATTGTCGTGACCTTAAAGGGACAGTATACACCAATTTTAATATAACTGCATGTGTTAGACACTACTATAAAGAATAATATGCACTGATACTGAAATAAAAAACATTTTAAAAATGTACTTAGAAGCTCCCAGTTTAGAACTTTTGATTAGGTTGACTGGAACACCCAGTGAAAGCAGACACTCCCCCCTCCCCCCTTCCTCTGCATATGAAAGACCCTTTACACAAACAGGAGCAAGCTGGAGTAGGTATACATCAGTATTCTCCTAAAACTTTGGGGCTTGGTTAGGAGTCTGAAAATCAGTACAATGTTATTTATAAAAATAAGCAAAACTATAAAAAAACTATCGGCTATATAAATGGATAATCTACAAAACATTTATGCAAAAATAAATCTAGTGTATAATGTCCCTTTAACATTCAGTTCCTCTTAACTACAATTTTAGTGGAATTAACTACAATTTTCCAGTGGAAACTACAAGCAAAAAGCATTTAGATACCTTTTTATAAAATTCCTCTACTTTGTTAGGACCAGGCCTAACTAGTCATTTCTGTCAGTTAAGGTTTTGAGCTCTTATAAAGAAATCCCTAATGGAGCAAATGGAAGGGCACCCAAACTCAGCACATATCCGCTGTGCTTCAATTACTGTGAATTTATTTGTACAAACTTGCAGCAAATTATGCTCCCCATATTTTCTATTGGCAGTGTTGTGCGTCAAAGTACACTCGTATTACAAGTTGCGATCACTCAAACACAATCGCATTTTACTCTTCAGGCTCGCCGGAATCAGAAGTTATGAAGCAGCGGTCTAAAGACCGCTGCTTCATAACTTGTTCACCTGCTCTGAGGTGGCAGACAGAAATCAACCCGATCGGATACGATCGGGTTGATTGACACCCCCTGCTAGCGGCCAATTGCCCGCGAATCTGCAGGGGGGCAGCATTGCACCAGCAGTTCACAAGAACTGCTGGTGCAATGATAAATACTGACAACGTATGCTGTTGGCATTTATCGATGTGCAGCGGACATGATCCGCTATATCGGATCATGTTCGCTCGCACCATAGTAAATAGGCAATATTGGCTTGACCTTAAAGGGACAGTATTCACCAATTTTAATATAACTGCATGTGATAGACACTACTATAAAGAATAATATGCACAGATACTCATCTAAAATTCCAGTATTAAACATTTTACTACATGTACTTAGAAGCTCCCAGTTTAGCACTTTTGATTAGGTTGACTGGATCACCCAGTGAAAGCAGACACCCCCCTTTCCTCTGCATATGAAAGACCCTTTGCACAAACAGGAGCAAGCTGGAGTAGGTATACATCAGTATTCTCCTAAAACGTTGTGGCTTGGTTAGGAGTCTGAAATTCAGCACAATGTTATTTATAAAAATAAGCAAAACTAAACATTTTTTTAAAAAAAAAACTGTATCGGCTATATAAATGGATCATCTACAAAACATTTATGCAAAAAAAAAAAACTAGTGATTCATTCAGTTCCTCTTAACTACAATTTTTAATTGCAGTTCACCAGTGGAAACTACAAGCAAAAAGCATTTAGATACCTTTTTATAAAATCCCTCTACTTTGTTAGGACCAGGCCTAACTAGTCATTTCTGTCAGTCAAGATTTTGAGCTCTTACAAAATAATCTAATCCCTAATAGAGCAAATGGAAGAGCACCCAAACTCAGCACATATCCGCTGTGTTTCAATAACTGTGAATTTTTTTATACATTATGCTCCCCGTATTTTCTATTGGCAGTGTTGTGCGTCAATGTACACTCGTATTACAAGTTGTGATCACTCAAACGCAATCACATTTTACGCTCAAAATTGGGTACATGAACTCAAAGCTCATGTAAAGAGTTTGGGCTGAGAAAAAAAATGCACTGAGCATCCCTAAACTGCCCCATAACCCACAACAAATAATCACACTACACTAGTAACCCATAAACATCCGAATAGCCCCCCACAAATTACCCCATAACACTAGTAATCCCTAAACCCCAACACAGTCCAAAGTGCTATAAACTCCTTATACTAGTGACCAATTAACTGCCAATACCACATCACATAATACCCCCTAACCACGACAACCCCATTGCAAAATACCCCCTTACATCCTTACAGCTAACTCCACAAGACCCCTAAACTAAGACCCCCCTAAGATGCAGAAAATAAAACACTACCATTACAAAAAAAACAAAACACTATCGTTACACGAAAAATCATTGCTTAAAATAAAACACCACAAGCAAGTAACACCTATCCTAAAACTAAAGTCCCTTTAAAAAAAAAGCTCACCCCTATAAAAAAAACTAACACTAAAACTAACTCTAAAAAGGGCATTTGTCAGGCAGTGCCTTAGTTGAAGCGATTAGCTATTTTGAATAAAAAAAAAACTATCCTTAAAAAAGATGCCCTGAAAAGGGAATCAGCGATTAAGCTCTTTTGGTTAAATATATATAAATATATATATATATATATATATATATATATATATATATATATATATATATATATATCCTAACAAAGGTGTCCTGAATTGGGCATCGGCCTTTAAGCTCTTCTAATAAAAAATAAATAATAAAACAAATCTGTCCTAAATGTAGATGCAGTATTAGTTAGATCAGGTATATAATATTGCACGTATTCCATTTTAAAAAAAAAGCATTGCAAAAATGAATAATTAATGCCAAAATATCTTATCATAAGTAAGCTGTCTGCTCAGATAAGACGATCTAATTTCATCTCTAGCACTGAAAGATACCTCACAAGATTCTAGAAAGTCAAATTTTGATGTTTTTTCGAAGGGATGTTCCCGCATTTCTTGATCTGAAGATAGGAAAAACACTGCATGATATGAGAGTTTTGTTGCATTTTCATTTTGTGTTTTGTACCTCCTGGCATGAACTTGGGAATGTCGCTAACACCATCAATGGCCATCTCTCATACTTCTCGTCCTGCAGCCGGGGCCCCAAATAACGGCTAGGGCATACCCCAAACCAAGTAATGGTACAGCATGCTGTATCTGAGGTGTGTCAACATTTACCATCTCATACGCCTTAAGTCAGTCAATTAAAGGGCCATAATACCCAAATGTTTAAACACTTGAAAGTGATGCAGTATAGTTGTAAAAAGCTGACTAGAACATATCTCCTGAACATCTCTATGTAAAAAAGAAAGATATTTTACCTCAAAAGTTCCTCAGTAGCCACCTCCCATTGTAAAGGATTTCTAAGCAGCATTTTAGTGTGTCTGTCCTGGGACAGCTTAGGGGATGAGCCTTGTGCACTCTCATATTATTTCCCTATTCAGCTTACTATGAAATCTCATAAGAGTTAAGTCAAATCTCATGAGATCACAGTAAAAGAGTTCATGACCTCAGCACTGCTGATGCTGATTGGCTGCTATTCATTTCTTCATTTTTTTTATTTTTATTTTTTTTACCTGCAGCTGGGAACAGCTGAGTATAACTTTTTACACAGAACTTACTCTGCTGAGCTGAGGAAATTGTGAGGTAAAATATCTTCCTTTTTTACATAGAGATGCTCAAGGATATTTTCCTGTGAGCTTTTTACAGTTATACTGCATCAGTTTCAAGTGATTTAGCACATGGGTATTATGTCCCTTTAAACCTGTTAGAGCCTGGACTTTAAACCAACCTTAAAGGAGCCACCCCAAAATAGGGTCCTTAACCATCAGTTCTGTTCCAAGATACTAAAACCTAGGGAAACCATGATTAAAAAAAATCTTCTTATTGTGAATAGAACATGCAAGAAGGAAGCAAAAAAATCTGAACCTCATTTATGACTTATGCGGTTAATTAGTTCTTGAGGAAGATAAACCTTTAACTGTGGCATAATGTATCATAATTCATTAATCAAGTGACAAATAGAAGGCGCCTCCTTGTGGGAATCAATCAACTTCACTAAACATCATCTTAACTAACTGAAGGCTAGAATTTGGACTATCGCGACCGCGTTAACATATTCCCCCCATAGACTTCAATATAGAGTGAAACGTGGAAAAAACTCTTACTCGAGCGCAAACCCGATCATGTTTTCTCAAGTGCACTAACCCAACACGAAATATTAATATTTCAGATTTTATTGTTCTCCACATAGCAGAATATGTTCTGTATATATGATGATTTTTTAGTAAAATAAATATCTATACCTATATAAATATTTCTGACAACTATAGAGGATAGGGTAAAGACTGCATTTAAAAGTACCACTCTTAGAGGATAATTATGACAAAGAATGAAATGTCTTTATTTTTTCAATACTTTCAAAGGTTGCACATGTGAATTTAAAAGAGTCCCAAAACTCAAATGAACCATCTTAGTTAAATACATAACAAATTTATTATGCATATATACAAACAATTACCACACCATAGTGAAATGGAACATAAATGCGCATGTAAATACTGGCCAGTATGTATTAAGTGTATAACGTTTTTCTGTCCTTATGTGCTTTTATGAAATATAAACAGCTTTTTCAGCTCTAATTGAGCATATTGAGTCCTGATATTATGCCTTTTCACTTTTGTATTGTTTTATATACATTAAGGACATGCCTCTGCCTCGCCAGACATTCCATATAACAGTCGGCTCCAGCCTCTTAACCGCATCCACTTACATACATATACATATTTAGATATGTTTATGTATGTATCCGTATGTTTTTATCTAACACCTGAGAACTCATATCTTTGAGCCCTTATACCTTTTTAATGCAATTTTTTAAAAATAATTTGTATCAGAAAGTGATTTTTCCCCCACTTTTAGTTGAGCGTAACAGTTAACCAGAAGTCAAGCTATCCCGACGCATATTTAATTAAAATGTGCTCAAGCATACACTCTTACTTTCAACTCATAATACACATGCTACTTCCGAAGCATGCAAAGAGCCCCGATAAACCCTTTTTTGCTCACAGGCACAACAGTTAGATCCAGAAACGGTACTCACAAACAGAGCAACACTCTCGTGTGCACTATCTTGTGCTGATAGAGACAGTTTGAATATTCACAGTGACTCAGCTCACTGACTGTCATGTTGCAGCAATTAGACTGTCACCAACTTTATTGATACTATGCAGTAGAGCAAATCTGACTCCATTTGAATAACATAACATTTTATTAAAATACACAGGAATTAAAAACAGGGACTACATCTGTTACATACTTTTTTTTATGACTCATCTACACCATAATTGTTATTGTTTAAAAAGATAGATAATCCCTTTATTACCTATTCCCCAGTTTTGCATAACCAACACAGTTATATTAATACACTTTTTACCTCTGTGATTACCTTGTATCTAAGCCTCTGCAGACTGTCCCCTTATTTCAGTTATTTTGACAGACGTGCATTTTAGCCAATCAGTGCTAAGTAACTAAGTGACTCCACGAGCGTGAGCACAATGTGCTAAATCTATATAAATTCTATAATCGAATTCTATTTACAGTTTTCGAATGTCACTTTCGAATTTGAATGTTTATAATTAGATCGAATGTCCACATTCGAAATTTCGAACTTAACATTCTATTTAACAAATACTATTCAGAAGTTCAATAGTTCATGTGGTAGGGAATCTAGTAAAATGATGCATAATAGATACAAATATATAATTTTGAATGTTTCTATATAGAATATTGTATAATTTGAATATTACATTTAAAGAAAGCATTAGAAATACTATTACAAACATATAAATTTGAATTTTTCAAATTCGAATATTGCATAATTCGAATATTACATTTAAATAAAGCATTATAGAAATACTATTACAAATATATAAATTTAAATTTTTCGAATTTGAATATTGCATAATTCGAATATTACATTTAAAGAAAACATTAGAAATACTATTACAAATATAAATTCGAATTTTTCGAAAAACAAATATTTTCGAATGTAATCATAAAATTCTAAACCGAACATTCGAAAATCGAATGTTAGAATGTTATGTAAACATTCAAAATTCGTTTTGAACCAACGAATGTGTTAAAATTCGTTTCATTTTTCGAATGTTGCAAAACATTCGCCCATCCCTACTTTCAACTAAGAATATCAAGAGAACAAAGTAAAATTGATGATTAAAGTAAATTGGAAAGTTGTTTAAAATTACATACCCTACTGAATCATGAAAGTTTAATTTTGACTAGACTGTCCCTTTAACTCTGAATTCACCCAGCCTATATAGCTGATTTTGAGAAGCCATTAATATCATTACATTAAACTTTCTGTCCCTCGGGTGGCTTCATTTTCTTTAGTTAATTCTAACAAATAAGACATATTCCAGCTACAGATTTTTTTTTTTTTTGATCTTTTGATATTCTGAAGTGGAGGTGGGTTTCTGTTTAAAATAATCACCTGGTGTAAATTATTTAATTATTCATTATTTAATGATTTATTACTATTGATATCTGATTACACATTTGTGTTACTTTTTTGGCATATCTGACAAATTGCAATTTTGCTTAACTGACTGAAGTCCCCTCTGTAAAATATCACTGATGTTTTTTCTCTTTAATGTAACAATTCTATCAATTTATTTTCTCTTTGCATTCCCACAGTAGTTTTTATATAGAAACACATCTTGACTACTTTATTTGCAGTGCTAGGTGCTTATGCCCATGTCAAATAATGAAAAACACAATTCAGTTACATTTTTCAACCTTCTTTTTTGTTTTGCGACACAGTAAACATACTTTTAACATTTCCATTAGATATTCCCTAAAATAAATTACTAAAAAGTATTATACGTATATGTTTATATGCATGTATATTTATGTATGTATCAAGATCAAAGGCAGGATCTATATCTATAAGGATTTGATGGCCCCTCCTTGCAGACTGAGTGTTGCTGCTGTTGATTGGATCCTTGATTGGATTGTTCAACCAATGGTTCACCACATGGACTATTTTTTATTGAACTCTACCTCAACGATTGACCTAGGTAAAACAGATCTACTTGTGACCTTAGATATCAAACGTTTATAAACAATGAAGGGATTGAGACTGTACTACAAAACTGTCAAGGTTCCCATATGGACAACTATCGAAAGAGATACTCTTAGGATTCAAAGTTATGTCTTACATTAAACCACCTTAGATTTGACAATTATTATTTACAACTATCAGGGACTGCAATGGGGTCAAACATGGCCCCTTTGTATGACAATTTATTTAAGGACTAATTTGAATGTTACAGTATTGGTTATTTTTTGGATATAAAGATAAGAATTTTCTGTAGGTACATTAATGATAAGTTTATACTATGGTGTGGTAAAGTTGAAGAACTTCAACAATGGTTTAGTAAATGTAATGGTGTATATTTAAGTCTCTCTTTCAAGATGAATTACAGTGCTGTTGTTAATGATTTAGTTTATTTGAGAAAAACAAAGTGTTAAGGAGCGATAACTACATTGTATAGAATGCCTACAAACAAGAATGGCTTTTTAGAGCCATAAAACTGCTATCCATCATCTCTCAAAAGCACATTGCCAAAATCACAGCTTGTATTATATTCTGCTCTGGCAATGTTTCCAGCAGGAAATGCAACACAGCCAGGTCAATCAAGGTGTGATGGAAGACCAATAGATTAACACCCTGTTATAGCCAGTCCAATCTCCAGACCTGAACCCCATTGAAAATCTCTAGAATGTGATCAAGAGGAAGATCAATGGTCACAAGCCATCAAACAAGTCCAAGCTGCTTGAATTTTTGCGGCAGGAGTGGCTTAAAGGGACAGTCTACACCAGAATTGTTATTGTTTAAAAAGATAATCCCTTTTATTACCCATTACCCATTACCCAGTTTTGCATAACCAACACATTTATATTAATATACTTTTTTACCTCTGTGATTACCTTGTATCTAAGCCTCTGCAGACTGCCCCCTTATCTCAGTACTTTTGACAGACATGTAGTTTAGCCAACCAGTGCAGACTTCTAAATAACTCCATGGGAGTGAGCACAATGTTATCTATATGACACACATGAACTAGTATTGTCTAACTGTGAAAAACGTTCAAAATGCTCTGAGCTAGAGGCAGTTTTCAATGGTTTAGAAATCCGTTTGAACCTAGCTAGGTTTAGCTTTTCAAAAATACCACCAAGGGAACAAAGCAAATTTGATGATAAAAGTAAATTGGAAAGTTGTTTACAATTGTATGCCCTATCTGAATCATGAAAGTTTAGTTTTGACTAGACTGTCCCTTTAAAGTCACCTAACAGTAATGCGACTGGTTAATGCCAAGACAAATTAAAATCAGTGGTATTCCACCAAATACTCATCTCTGAACTCTTGTATTGTGTAGTTTAAAAGTGAATATGAATTTGTTTTCTTTGCATTATTCAAGGTCTAAAAACACTGTATCTTTTTTTGTTATTTTGACCAGTTGTCATTTTCTGCAAACAAATGCATTAAATTACAACATTTTTATTTGGAATTTGGGAGAAATGTTGTCACTAGTTAGAATATAGCAAAAATGTTAATTTTACTCAAACACATAAATCGTAAAACCAAAGAAACTGATAATTTTGCAGTGGTCTCTTCCTTTTTTTCAGAGCTGTATGCCCTGGATTACAAGATTACCAAATCAGTCCTGAAAAGGTTGCTTCTAGTATTCATATATTTAGACTTTTGTTAAATAGATATTTATGAAAGAGAATGTTTTCTGGGGTTGGTATATCTCTCCTTATTAACAAAGTGAAAGAATTCCATGAGGTGACATTTACAGAAAATATGAAGTAGACAGGATTCATAATTTAGTTCACTAAGATAAAAAATAACAAATATCTGTCTTAAGGTCACACAGCATCAATAAAATCTAAAACAATGCAATATTAAAATATTAGCGCTCCAGGCAAATGCCAAAGAAAATAATGGTAACAAATTTTACAAAGTAGTTTGTTATTGACCTTAATGGGTCAACATAATGTATCATTAAAAAGTATTGGCCTAATCAATTTCATTTACAGAGCAATTTAATAAATCCTCCTTATTAACGTTGTCACCATCTTTTGTAAATTGCATAATTTAAAGTGATGGCTAAAAATCAGGTCTGTAATCTAAGCAATATTTTAGAGGGACTTTAACTGACGACTTCTTGTAAAGATGCTCTGTAACTTACTTTTTAATATAGCCGTGCCATTCTAATACCCCACGCTCTGGAAGTCCACTTTAAACTATATTTTTGTGAGTTAACGGGCTGAACTGTGCTCTAGCTAAAAAAAAAAAAAGAGCCACATGGCTAGAGCACCAATTGGAGAACAGTTCAAACCATTAGCTCACAACAAAAAAAATAAGTTTTGAAGTGGGGCAGGGGATTGGAATGGCATGGCTAGATTAAAAGGTAAGTTACAGCACATCTGCATTAGAAATGATCAATTTATGTCCCTGTAAAAGATTGTTTAGATTCCAGACTTGATTTTAAAACATGTAAAGTTTACCATCACTTTAAAGAGACAGTCTACACTTTATTGTGTAAAAAGATAGATAACGCCTTTACTACCCATTCCTCAGCTTTGCACAACCAACATTGTTATATTAATATACTTTATAACCTTTAAACCTCTACATTTCTGCCTGATTCTAAGCCGATATAGACAGCCTCACACACTTTTTGATTATCTTTTCACAACAGGAGACTGCTAGTTCATGTGGGTCATATTGATAACATTGTGATCACTCCCATGGAGTTGTGAACAACATAGCACTAATTGGCTAAAATGCAAGTCAATAGATAGTAAATAAAAAGTCATGTGATCAGGGGTCAGAAGATGCTTAGATACAAGATAATCACAAAGGTAAAAAGTATATTAATATAACAGTGTTGGTTATGCTAAACTGGGGAATGGTTAAAAAAAGGATTATTTATCTTTTAAAACAATAACAATTCTAGTGTATACTGTCTCTTTAAGACATGTTTGTTTCCACAAGTAGCATAAAATAATTTATGTTAAGTTTACTATTACAGTTTTAAATGAAACTGCTGTGAATAACTGCAGTAGTTTAGATACTACTCACAGTGATATTCATTTTCCTACTGTACCTGCAGTATTTAACCCTTTCCTGCCGGGATTCATTTTTCTACATTGGAACAAAGTTACAATATAAACAAATGAGTAAAAATGTAAATCACAAGATCGTTCATGCGATTGCCTGATTTAAATTATGGGATCGGGTCAGGAGAGAGTGCCTATGACACTAGGCATGCCCCCCAGTACATGATCCCATATAGCAGTATTTCTCAACCGCGGTCCTCAAGTACCCCCAACAGGCCTTGTTTTCATTATAGCTGAACCAGTGCACAGGTGAAGTAATGAGCTGATCAGTAACCAACCTGCTCTTATCCATCAGCTGATTATTTCACCTGTGCTCTAGTTCAGCTATAATGAAAACCAGGACTGTTGGGGGTACTTGAGGACTGCGGTTGGGAAACACTGCCATATAGGAAGTGGCTAAGGTTTCAGGACAGCAGAATGGTTAGGACGTTCCATGCAGTTCTAATGATGCTAAAGCCCAGCGCAGTTAGGACAGCATAGAACGTCATAAAAGCAGGAAGGGGTTAAAGGGATAAAAAAAATAGTCTAAGTTTTTAAGCGCTAAGAAGTGGTTTATATTTCTTAAAAGAAATCATTGCAATATATATGATTTATAATTATAAAATGATTTTACCTTAATTTCTTTTTATTTGAACTTAATTTTTTAGGGTCCATTTCTTCCTGTCACAGTCCCACAAAGGGCAGGGGTCTCTACAAGAAGGCATATCTATCTTGATGCTATAAATCTTCTAGAGTAAATTGTGTAGATTACTATTCAGTAGATGCTAAAGAGACAGGAAGTCAGGTTCTTTCCCAATCACAGAAGAGGCAGAATACAACCTAACGGCTAGATTTAGAGTTGGGCGGTAGCCGTGAAAACCAGCGTTAGAGGCTCCTAACGCTGATTTTAGGCTACCTCCGGTATTTGGAGTCACTCAAAATAGGGTCTAACGCTCACTTTTCAGCCGTGACTTTTCTATACCGCAGATCCCCTTACGTAAATTGCGTATCCTATCTTTTCAATGGGATTTTTCTAACTCCGGTATTTAGAGTCGTGTCTGAAGTGAGCGTTAGAAATCTAACGACAAAACTCCAGCCGCAGAAAAAAGTCAGTAGTTAAGAGCTTTCTGGGCTAACGCCGGTTCATAAAGCTCTTAACTAATGTACTCTAAAGTACACTAACACCCATAAACTACCTATGTACCCCTAAACCGAGGTCCCCCCACATCGCCGCAACTCAATTAAATTTTTTTAACCCCTAATCTGCCGACCGCCACCTACGTTATACTTATGTACCCCTAATCTGCTGCCCCCTAACACCGCCGAACCCTATATTATATTTATTAACCCCTAACCTGCCCCCCACAGCGTCGCAGCCAGCTACCTACAATAATTAACCCCTAATGTGCCGACCGCAAAGCGCCGCCACCTACGTTACACTTATGTACCCCTAATCTGCTGCCCCTAACACCGCCGACCCCTATATTATATTTATTAACCCCTAATCTGCCCCCCACAACGTCGCCGCCAGCTACCTACACTTATTAACCCCTAATCTGCCGTCCGCACGCCGCCGACAGCTACATTATCCCTATGTACCACTAATCTGCTGCCCTAACATCGCCGACCCCTATATTATATTTATTAACCCCTAACCTGCCCTCCCTAACATCGCCGACACCTAACTTCAATTATTAACCCCTAATCTGCCGACCGAATCTCGCCGCTATTCTAATAAATGTATTAACCCCTAAAGCTAAGTCTAACCCTAACACTAACACCCCCCTAAGTTAAATATAATTTACATCTAACGAAATTAATTAACTCTTATTAAATAAATTATTCCTATTTAAAGCTAAATACTTACCTGTAAAATAAACCCTAATATAGCTACAATATAAATTATAATTATATTATAGCTATTTTAGGATTAATATTTATTTTACAGGCAACTTTGTAATTATTTTAACCAGGTACAATAGCTATTAAATAGTTAAGAACTATTTAATAGCTAAAATAGTTAAAATAATTACAAATTTACCTGTAAAATAAATCCTAACCTAAGTTACAATTAAACCTAACACTACACTATCAATAAATTAATTAAATAAAATACCTTCAATTACCTACTTATAAACCTAACACTACACTATCAATACATTAATTAAATACAATATCTACAAATAACTACAATGAAATAAACTAACTAAAGTACAAAAAATAAAAAAGAACTAAGTTACAAAAAATAAAAAAATATTTACAAACATAAGAAAAATATTACAACAATTTTAAACTAATTACACCTACTCTAAGCCCCCTAATAAAATAACAAAGACCCCCAAAATAAAAAATGCCCTACCCTATTCTAAATTACTAAAGTTCAAAGCTCTTTTACCTTACCAGCCCTGAACAGGGCCCTTTGCGGGGCATGCCCCAAGAAGTTCAGCTCTTTTGCCTGTAAAAAAACCATACAATACCCCCCCAACATTACAACCCACCACCCACATACCCCTAATCTAACCCAAACCCCCCTTAAATAAACCTAACACTAAGCCCCTGAAGATTATCCTACCTTGTCTTCACCTCACCAGGTATCACCGATCCGTCCTGGCTCCAAAATCTTCATCCAACCCAAGCGGGGGCTGGCGATCCATCATCCGGTGGCTGAAGAGGTCCAGAAGAGGCTCCAAAGTCTTCATCCTATCCGGGAAGAAGAGGCGATCCGGACCGGCAACCATCTTGATCCAAGCGGCATCTTCTATCTTCATCCGATGACGACCGGCTCCATCCTGAAGACCTCCACCGCGGACCCATCTTCTTCCGGCGACATCCAACTGAAGAATGACGGTTCCTTTAAGGGACGTCATCCAAGATGGCGTCCCTCGAATTCCGATTGGCTGATAGGATTCTATCAGCCAATCGGAATTAAGATAGGAATATTCTGATTGGCTGATGGAATCAGCCAATCAGAATCAAGTTCAATCCGATTGGCTGATCCAATCAGCCAATCAGATTGAGCTCGCATTCTATTGGCTGATCGGAACAGCCAATAGAATCCTATCAGCCAATTGGAATTTGAGGGACGCCATCTTGGATGACGTCCCTTAAAGGAACCGTCATTCTTCAGTTGGACGTCGCCGGAAGAAGATGGGTCCGCGGTGGAGGTCTTAAGGATGGAGCCGGTCGTAATCGGATGAAGATAGAAGATGCCGCTTGGATCAAGATGGTTGCCGGTCCGGATCACCTCTTCTTCCCGGATAGGATGAAGACTTTGGAGCCTCTTCTGGACCTCTTCAGCCACCGGATGATGGATCGCCAGCCCCCGCTTGGGTTGGATGAAGATTTTGGAGCCAGGACGGATCGGTGATACCTGGTGAGGTGAAGACAAGGTAGGATGATCTTCAGGGGCTTAGTGTTAGGTTTATTTAAGGGGGGTTTGGGTTAGATTAGGGGTATGTGGGTGGTGGGTTGTAATGTTGGGGGGGGGGGTATTGTATGTTTTTTTTTACATGCAAAAGAGCTGAACTTCTTGGGGCATGCCCTGCAAAGGGCCCTGTTCAGGGCTGGTAAGGTAAAAGAGCTTTGAACTTTAGTAATTTAGAATAGGGTAGGGCATTTTTTATTTTGGGGGTCTTTGTTATTTTATTAGGGGGCTTAGAGTAGGTGTAATTAGTTTAAAATTGTTGTAATATTTTTCTTATGTTTGTAAATATTTTTTTATTTTTTGTAACAGTTCTTTTTTATTTTTTGTACTTTAGTTAGTTTATTTCATTGTAGTTATTTGTAGGAATTGTATTTAATTTATTTATTGATAGTGTAGTGTTAGGTTTAATTGTAGGTCATTGTAGGTATTTTATTTAATTAATTTAATGATAGTATAGTGTTAGGTTTAATTGTAACTTAGGTTAGGATTTATTTTACAGGTAATTTTGTAATTATTTTAACTAGGTAACTATTAAATAGTTCTTAACTATTTAATAGCTATTGTACATGGTTAAAATAATTACAAAGTTGCCTGTAAAATAAATATTAATCCTAAAATAGCTATAATATAATTATAATTTATATTGTAGCTATATTAGGATTTATTTTACAGGTAAGTATTTAGCTTTAAATAGGAATAATTTATTTAATAAGAGATAATTAATTTCGTTAGATGTAAATTATATTTAACTTAGGGGGGTGTTAGTGTTAGGGTTAGACTTAGCTTTAGGGGTTAATACATTTATTAGAATAGCGGCGAGCTCCAGTCGGCAGATTAGGGGTTAATAATTGAAGTTAGGTGTCGGCGATGTTAGGGAGGGCAGGTTAGGGGTTAATACTATTTATTATAGGGTTAGTGAGGCGGATTAGGGGTTAATAACTTTATTATAGTAGCGCTCAGGTCCGGTCGGCAGATTAGGGGTTAATAAGTGTAGGCAGGTGGAGGCGGTGTTGTGGGGGGCAGATTAGGGGTTAATAAATATAATATAGGGGTCGGCGATGTTAGGGCAGCAGATTAGGGGTACATAGGGATAATGTAAGTAGCGGCGGTTTACGGAGCGGCAGATTAGGGGTTAATAATAAAATGCAGGGGTCAGCGATAGCGGGGGCGGCAGATTAGGGGTTAATAAGTGTAAGGTTAGGGGTGTTTAGACTCGGGGTACATGTTAGAGTGTTAGATGCAGACGTAGGAAGTGTTTCCGCATAGCAAACAATGGGGCTGCGTTAGGAGCTGAACACGGCTTTTTTGTAGGTGTTAGGTTTTTTTTCAGCTCAAACAGCCCCATTGTTTTCTATGGGGAAATCGTGAACGAGCACGTTTTTGAGGCTGGCCGCTTGCGTAAGCAACTCTGGTATCGAGAGTTGAAGCTGCGTTAAATATGCTCTACGCTCCTTTTTTGGAGCCTAACGCAGCCTTTATGTGGACTCTCAATACCAGAGTTATTTTTATGGTGCGGCCAGAAAAAAGCCGGCGTTAGCTTTTCGGGTCGTTACCGACAAAACTCCAAATCTAGCCGTAAGTTCTCAGCATGTTTGCTTCCTAATGTAACTATAGGTAGTGTATACAATGAGAATTTCTAAGTGCTTATTTTGCAAGAAAACAAGTAAGTTGTTTGCTGGTTTTTCTTCTAACACAATCAAACCTGCATTCACGATCAAGCAGCGGTCATCTGACTGCTGCTTTCCTACCTTGTTCTCAACCTCTTAGGTGGAGAATTTCAATCTCCCAGTCTCTTCTGACTGGGGATATTGACAGCTCCTGCCTGCGCGTGATTGACTGGGTGTGGGCGGGGTTGCACGCAAGCTCAAAAGAGTGCTTGTGTGCAATGTTAAATGTGGCCAGCAAATTCCTGCCCAACAGATGAGAGGTTGGGCAGACATAGAAAAATATATAGGGCCCTGTCCGCCATGGATTGATAAATGAGCTTTTTTTGTGGCAGAAGCAGAGCACTTTCACAGACTAGTAATCATAGCTTTTAATTAGCTGTACTTTGGGTTAGAAAGCAGAAGCTTAACATTTTTTTCAGTTTGTTTACTTTATTTAACCCCTTCCTGCCGGTACTAATTTGTGACATCGGAACAAAGTTCCGATGTAAACAAATTAATAAAGAATTGAAATCACGCGACCGTACATGCGTTTGCATGATTTTAATTATGGGATTGCGTCTGGGGGTAGTGCCTATGATGGTAGGCACGCCCTCCATTCCGCGATCCCAAGTAGGAAGCCGTAGCAGCTTCTGTACAGCAGAATGGCTAGAACGTTCCATGCTGTCTTAACGACGCTAAAGCTCAGCGTAATTAGGACAGTATGGAACGTCCTAACGATGTTAAGTGGTTAAACATTGCACAACAAATATAACATAGTACTCAGAAGTAATATTTAACAATATAGTTACTGTAAAAATGTACAATTCCCTCTCTGTATTGTGCATGAAAACTCAAGTGCTTTTATACGGCTTGTCAAGAAGACAACACTATTGGTGATCATTTGAAGTGCAACTTTTCTGTCAAAGAGTGCAATAATACTTAAGTGCCCAATGCATTATTTAACCTGTTCTAGTTCGTAGCACGGCCTTAACCTGATGGAAAACAGGTAAGGGGATCACACTGAAGAACAAAAACAAGACCTTCCAAGAAAGTAACTTGATATCAGGAGCATGCATAGGCTCAAACGGAGTCTGTTCAAGAACTCTAAGAACAAGATAAAGACTCAAAAGCAGAGCAATTGGCTTAAAAACTGCTTTTATTCTTACCAAAGCTTGGATAAAAGATTGAACATCCGGAAATTGAGACAACTTTCTATGAAACAAGACAGAAAGAGACAAAATTTGACCCTTAATGAAACTAAAAGAGAGACCCTTCTTATGTCCCTCCTGAAGAAATGGAATAATACGGGGAATCTTACACCTACATCAAGAGAAACCCTGATCTGCACACCAAGAGAAATACATCTTCCATAGCTTATGGTAAATACGCCTGGTTACAGGTTTTCATTCCTGAATAAGAGTATCAATCACAGAGTCAGAAAAACCGTGACGTGCTAGGATTTGGCATTCAATTTTCACACAGCCAGCCTCAGAGAATCTAGATTGTGAAAAAAGAAAGGGCCCTGAGTTAACAGGTCTCCCCTAAGAGGAAGGCACCACAGCGGGGCAGACAACATCCTGACTAGATCTGCATCCACAAAAAGATAGTAAAAAAAATGGGAGAAAAAAAAATTGAGACGGAGAGAAGGAAAATAAGCGAATCCTCAGAGCTGTGGTTAAAAGTTTTGCGAAACAGAAAAGTGTCACTAAACACATCACAAAGTACAGTTACACTCATAATAACATCATCTAATAAATATTATTAAAAAAATATTGCATGAAAAAATTATAAAAGCTCAAAGATATGAGACCTCAGGTGTTATAAAAAAAGGCAGGCAAAGGGATTTAACTTTGAGATACATACATATACATGTCTAAAGATGTATATGTATGCATATTTTTTAAATATATGTTAATATGTGTGTGCATATGTATTTATATGTGTATATATGTCTTTACAGACATATATGCACATATAAACACATAAATGCATTTGTATATATATATATATATATATATATATATATATATATATATATATGTGTGTGTGTGTGTGTGTGCATTGGAGCCCTTTGCTTTTAAGTAGATGAAATCATATTTATGCAATATTTATATTTAATAAAGTACTATACTGAGTATTTTCTGTAAATATTTCACATTCCTATGCTCTGCACATAGCAGAATATGTTCTAAGTATTTATAAATAGATATTCCAAATACAGATATCTGTATATATCTATACCTGTATATAATCATCTATATATATATATATATATATATATATAGGTATAGATATATATTATACCAAAATACCATTATATATATATATGTATGTATGTATTTATGAATAAATAGAACATATTTTGCTATGTGCAGAAAATTGGAATATGAAATATTCATATTTTCATGTCGGGTTAGTGTACATGAGAATATGTGATCAGGTTTGCTTGCGAGTAGGATGTAAGGTTTTTCCCCCCCACCTTTTTTGCTCTATTGACTTCTATGGGGGAATAGGTTATCGCATGTGCGATATTGTAAATTCGGCTTCTTGCGCGTGTCGGGGTAGCACAAGAGCGATATCTTTTTACTTTCAACTCATAATACCAGCGCAACCCAACGTGCGCAAAAAGAATACTTCTAGAGCAACTATCGCTCTAGTGAAAGCTCTAAAAAAAACGCTCCACTCGTAATCTGGCCCTGAATGTGCACCATTAAAGACAAACAAAATAGTGACTTCACGTTTAGCAATTACATAACAATTGGAAAGGTCTGTATGTTAATTGATCCCTTTGTGAAGTTTTGCTAATAAGTGAAATGTTTGCAGTTAACCTGCTGTGTTACAAAACCATAAAGATACATTTGTATAAAGGAATGTGTAAAATGTTGAATTCAATCGCCTTGAGTCTTTTATCAAAACTTACTGTTTAACTATAAAACTAAGCATGTCTATTTAACTCCTTCACTACTGGGTCTTTCAGAGAAAAACGTGCCCAAAATACCTGAGTATTTTTAGCATTTTTGTTATCACTCCATTTAAACAGGAATAGAGCCTTTTTTTTTTTTTTATTTACCTTTCAATAATATATATATATTTTAAGTAGACAACCCAAGCTATTGATATAGGCCCATTTTGGTATATTTCATGCTACCATTTTACAGCCAAATGCGATCAATTAAAAAAAAAAATTGTTAACTTTTTCACAAACTTTTTGTTTCTCATTGAAATTATTTACATACCGCTTGTACAATCATGTACAATCATGACACAAATGATTGTAAAAGCTTCTCTAGGATCTTCTTTAGTCAGAAATAGCAGACATACATGCCTTTGCCATTGCTTTTTGGTAATTAGAAGGCAGCTAATTGCAGCTGTTCACCACACTTTTTTATACCCAGCGTTAAAGGGGTTAATCAGGTAGCTTGTAAGGCTAATTTTAGCTTTAGTGTAGAGGTTACCCTCCTACCTGACACCCACCCCTTGATCCCACCTGATCCCTGATAAATAGCTCTCTTCCCTCCCTCTCTTCCCACTGGTCACCACCACCTTAGGTACTGGCAGTGAAGTGATCCTCCTCAACCCTCCCTCTTCCCTGATGCCTCAGCCTCCAAATAACTTTCTAACTCCCCAACCTGATTGTGGCCTTCTTTATTACTAGCAGCTGTACTCATAAATACTTATACAGTATATATATTTTTTTTCTGCAGTGTAGTGGTCCCCACACTTCCCCCTTCCTGCAATCATTATCTAGGGTCACAATCCCCATCTTTGTTTCTTTAGTGTAGCTCCCTATCCCTCCCTCTCCCTTTATTTTTATTTTTTGCAGTGTGGGGCCTATCCCACTCCCTTCCACTCCCTTCCTATCCGCTGCTCGACCACCCACCTGTCTCTAATGATCAGGCATCTGCCTTCATATGGAACCGGAACACAAATTGTGCTCTGGTTCCATATGTAGACAGGTGCCTGGAGCTCAGGAACTCCAGCTGTAACTTTACCGGAAAGACTGCTGGAGCTTTTTGCAGCTCGGACGTATATATACATCATGCGGTACATAAGGCAAAGTACTGCATTATGTACCAGGGGCAAAATCAATGTTACATTCAAAAACCTTTTAGGGTTCTTGGTAATAATTTGAAGATTTTCATCTGGGCTTTATCAAGTCATTTAGATGTAGAATTCAATAAGTGAAAATGCCTATGTATATATGATGTTAAGCTTCAAGCATGTGGCTTTAGATCATGCAGACAGGACTGGCATGTAAATGGAGCAAGTAGAGAAAAACAGAAATACGTTTCAGGCCGCTAGCCCTTAATCACGTCCTTTGCTAGAGGCCAGAAACGTACTCCTGTTTTTCTGTACCTGCTCGTTTTTAATGGAAAAAAAGCTGTTTGTAAGTTTGAGTAGTGCAGCTGACTTTGACTATTGTTTATATTATAAAAAGAAATTCCTGAGGAGGAAAAAACTTAAGAGGATGCGCTTGGAACACAGGTTATCAAAGTAGGACCTAACACTTTATGATTGGGTTTGTACCCGTATGCATAAATAAATAAAAAAAAAATAAAAAAAAAATATATAAACAGCACAGTGTTTGGTATGTGTGAAAAATTAATAATAATGACGAAAATAAATTGTGTGTAAAACAAGTGCTCAGGACAATTTGTGTATAATATTAGTGATACATTGAAATAATCAGATATCACAGATAAACAATGATATTTGTGGCGATGAGTAAAATATATAAAAAGTACTTATCAATGTCCCAAAAATTGCTGTGATGTAAAAAATAAGTGTCCAATCCTAATATGTGAACGGTGATGTGTTCAGGTGTTTGGCGTGCTCCTCTTGTGTCCCACAGTGCGATGGGTCAGGGTGTCTAGAATGGAAGATAAACAAGGGGCGCCAACATAGTGTGAATCGTTCAAACAACAAATATAAAAGTGATGTGCAAAAAACTACTCACAAGGAAAGTGGCACCTTAAATGAATAAGGTGCGATAAAGCAGGCTGACATTCAAATTCCAGCAGTCAGTACGCTGGAGGTCTCACCCAGAGGACCTGTGGAATCCAGATAGGCGTCTAAAAAGTAGCACCCACGTTTTTTAGGGCCAATGGCCGGACCAGGTGAGCTGCAAGCTGATAGGTGTTCTCCTGCTGCACTCACGCCACCGAGACTTTTCTTCAAAACTGACAGTGTCAGTGTATGAAAGGTTCAGTGGTAAAAGTCCTGTTTCAAAAACAAGTGGATCGCGGAAAGAAGCAAAAATACCGGGTCGTGGTATAAAACAAACAGTATTTATTTTGCAACGCATTTCTCAGTCTATTCCAGACCGTTTCATCATGCCATCATATTAACTACATAATATGACCTTTACTAACTAATTTACTATCCTGTCTGGCTCCGCCCTCCTCTCCCTTCCCCACTCCACTTTGAGCGGCTCTTGCCCGCTGCACTCCTTTTTCCCCCTCTTTGCTAATTTGGTCCAAAAGTGGCCAAACAACTGACTCTGAGTAGCTACATTAGATTTAACGTTCTTGATAATATACGGTCCGGATGTGACCAACGCTGTAACTACTCCCCTTTTAAGCTTAAAATATAAAACTGAAGTCTCAATTTATATAGTCCAAATCCTTGCTAATGCCCTCGATGAACTGGATTCATCTGCTCCTTCTGTTTTCCTCTATTGACTAGTAAACCTCTTTACTTTGACGTATTTCCTGCCAATTTTCGCTCCCTCGCTTCATTAAGAATCTTCATTAAATACCATTCCTTAAATTTATAAATACACATTAGGTTGGCATACTTGGTATTGTTGGCTGGGCAGTATTTTTGTAATAGCACTATATTCTTTTCATTTGTCATTGTTTTTGGAAGTGTCACTAATGTAATACTTGCTTATGACTTCAATAAAAAAATTGTTTAAAAAAAAATTAAAAAAATAGGAAGCTGGAAACTGTCAACCACGATTACACCCAGGGGAAATTATATAAATGGTTAACATCCTCACTAGATAATAAAACTAGGAGGAGACAGAGCAACAGACGGGTTCATTTTGACACTGTTGACACTAGTGGGGGTGATTCCACTGACACTGAAAGGAACCCCTCAAATACTTCTTTTACTCCACCTGGTCCACACAGGCACCAAAATCAATTTTCCACCCATGAATCTAGACTACATTCCACACCCAGCCATTTTTTAGGGGTCACTACACGCTCCCGGGGAGGGGGCGGCACAATAGACCCCATATTAGGCGGCGGGGCATCAGACACAGACCCCCCAGACGCCCACGACAGAGGACATAATCATCAATTTGAGCACACATACCCTTACTGAAAGTGAACGTAAAGTGCTCAACAAAGGGTTATCATTTGTGCCTAGAATGACTATGTCTGAATTTGACCTTAAATTAGACCTGTATGAATTGAATAAATCCCTGAAGATTCGGGAATTCTTTCAAAATACTACGTCTACCACCTCTAAGTCTCAGGTGGAACTTAAGTGTAAACTGCCAAGTACCTTTGAACCAGTCAACAGCAGTCCTAGTAAAAAGACATTTCTTAGACTAGTTACCCAAGATTTGGATACTGCTAGAACTAATTCCATATGGAAACACAATCTTTCCAGGGATGAACGCAATGCAATTAAGACGCTACAGGACGACTCCTCTATTATCATCAGGCCCACTGATAAGGGCGTTGCCATTGTTATATTAAATTATAGTGACTATAGAACTGACATCCTGGCACAACTGACTGATTCCCTAACTTACACACAGTTACCTAATGACCCCACTAGGACATTTAAATTGCAGTTGGATGGTCTCATCACTTTGGGTTTCGAACAGGGTTTTCTGTCCTAACACATTCGTGATTTTTGTACCACTGCATATCCCAAGATACCCATTTTGTGTTCGATCCACAAGATCGACAAGACATTGGACCATCCATCAGGCCATCCCATTGTGTCGGTTAGGCATTTACTGACTCAACCTATAGCACAATTTGTGGATGTGTTATTGCAACCAGTGGTGAGGGAAATACGTTCATACATCATGGATACAAACGACTTTATTCGGAAAATACGGACTGTTGACGTCCAGCAGGATGATTTACTTGTCAGCCTGGACGTCAACAGCCTGTACACCATTATCCCCCACTTGGAGGGTCTTAGGGCTGTACAAGAACACATTACAGGTAATCCCCTTTATGAAGGCCCCCCAGTGGAATACCTATTGTCCTTGATCAAATATTGTTTGTACAAAAACTACTTTTGCTTTGAAGGTAAATTTTATTTGCAAACAGCTGGCATGGCCATGGGTTCCTCCATGGCCCCCTCATACGCCAACATTTATATGTCTCAATTTGAAAATGCATATTTGTGGAATGTTTCAATCCATCTATTATCTGTTATTACAGATATATAGATGACATTTTCATGGTATGGCGAGGGGGCCTGGAGGAACTCCATGATTGGTTTGGGTTTTATAACACCCCTACGAGTAACATGAGATTTAAAATGACGGCTAACAATCAGTTTTCAAGAATATATATAGTCTCGGTACTACCTTATATCATAAACCAACCAACCGAAACTCTATATTGAGGGCAGACAGCTGCCATCCCCCAGCCCTTTTGAAGGGCATAGTGAAATCACAGTTCATTAGAACCATGCGCAACAACTCTAATGCCACCACTGGGGTCTCCCAGTTGTTGGGAGTGGGTGAGAGATTCCGTAATAGGGGCTATAAAGTGTTAGTGATCCAGGATACCATGGCGGCTGTGTCTTCATTAACACAAACCGAATTAATTGCATCTACACCCAAGAGGGACACGAGTAACAAATGAATTATGTCTACCACGTTTACTCCAGCAACCAAGAATACAGGCCAAATTCTGCACCAACACTGGCCCATAATGTCCTCTGACCCGAAACTACCATTTACGCAGCATTTACAACCTATGGTAGGTTTCAAGAGGGGCACCAAACTTAAGGACCTTTTAATGAAAACGGACCCGAAACAATGTTATACATCTGCTACCACACGAAACATCAAGGGCTCCTATCGGTGTTTGGGTTGCACGACTTGCAACGGTTTATTGAGCACTAAAACATTCCATCATCCCCACACAAACCGGAGTTTCACTATTAAACACTCCATTACGTGTACTACTACACACGTAGTATACTTGCTATTTTGTCCATGCTCGTGTTTTTATGTGGGTAAAATGTCTGGCACATTATGCGAGCACATGGCAAACCACCGGCATGCTATAAGAACTGCATTGAAACAGGTTGAGTCTGAACAGCCTGTGGCACGCCACTGTGCCAACAAAGGCCACGCTGTTTCGATTCGCTAAATTTTGATTGACCATATACCCCCTTTGGACCGGGGTTGAGACTGGAACAAACTACTCCTCAAGTGTGAGGCCCAGTGGATGTTTAGATTGGCCACGATACAACCTGGAGGATTGAACACCATGCCAGACTTTAAGAGCCTCATATGACCCTTATGGGTAGTGCTACATACAGGGGGTATGAATTAGGGTCATTGTTGCTCCGTTTAGTTCCTGGCTTCATCGTTCCTGTTAGGGGAGGTGGGGCTTGTTACTTACGGCACTATGGAGTGGGAGCACTCAGCTCCCTTCTCCTTTAGTGGAAGCCTGGCCCCTCTATTTCTGTTACCCGTCTTTGCACCTATTATCCATTCTGTGGGCATAATGGAACATCTCCTATATATATACCTCCTTGGTACATCACTGTTATTGTTTGGACAGCCTATTCTAAAATTGATGACTACCATGGCTGGATTTATGTGGGCACATAGTGAATATATTATCCTACAATTTGTGATCTATTTATTGCAATTAGGGATTTTTCATTCTATACATTTTTATAGGCTGTTCTGAGACCTATGTGCCTCACCATGTTTTTGTAGGTATTGTGCATATGTAGATACTGCCACACTGACCTATGTGTGATGAATCTCCCCTTGTTATATGTCTAATTGTATCAAATGCTGTCAATAATGTGGTTATCCTATGAGCTGATGCTTTTTAGCATGCTAATAATGGCTCTTCATATATGATTTTCTATATGATCCTCAATGCATTTATCATTAATGTGTCACAGCGTTACCAGTTTTAGCTCCGCAACAAGGCTCATATGTTACCTCTATCCACTAGTTATGAGCTTATATAACTAATGATTGTTTTAAGTTTAATACTATCCTATTTTACTTTGCACATAGTACGATTGTGTGTCACCCTTTTATTCCACATTGCTGCCAACACTTTCTCACTAAGCAGTGTTGTTTACTGTTACTATGGCAACCGTCTCCATGACGATTTGTGCACACACATATACACGAGTGTTTTGATTATTATACAGCATGACAAGCTCATGCACACTTAGATCATTTTATTTTACTTCACGAACTGTACATGAAGATTAACCAAGGCTCAATTAATTTATTCTGTTTGGTGATATTAATGTACAATGTTTTTCCATTATCGCCAAAAACCGGAAGTGACTTATCACAACTTCCGGTCTCGGCTTTCACGGTGGAACGCAATGTGCGTTCCACACTCTAAGTTTTTGGCGCACTTTTGGAGGGCACAAGGTTTGTGTTTGGTTGTGATTATACACACTATAAAAGGTTTGATTTATGTCTTGGTTGTATGCTGATGAAGGGGTTGTGAACCCCGAAAACGTTTCAACATTAAATTGTTCTTTTGTGAAAGTCCTGTGAGTGCATCCTTTGTCTATGTATATATATATATATATATATATATATATATATATACTGTCTGGGATGGGATATCCATGTTTTGTCCAAACTGTTATATCATTTGATAAAGGTGTCCTTGCACACCAAAACATCATGCATTTTTTTATGTAGACAATAAAAGCTATGTTTTATTCTTCATTAAAGGGACAGTATACATCAATTTTCACTTAACTGCATGTAATAGATACTACTATAAATATATATATATATTTATATATATATATATATATATATATATATAAAAAAAATATATATATATAATATGCACAGATACTGATCTAAAAATCGAGTATAAAACTGTTTAAAAACTTAAATAGAAGCTTCCAGTTTAGCACTGTTGAAAAGGTTAGCTGGAACACCCAATGCAAGTCGTTCTATAGCAAAAAAAGCAGGCATATGAAAGACTCTTTACACAAACAGGAGCAAGCTGGAGTCGGTATACATCAGTATTCTCCTAAAACTTTGGGGCTGGGTTAGGGGTCTAAAAATCAGTTATATCAAATCAATGTTATTTAAAAATAAGCAAAATTATACATTTTAAAAAAAAGAAGCTGTATAGGCTATACAAATGGATCATCTACAAAACATTTATGCAAAGAAAAATTGAGTGTATAATGTCCCTTTAATCTGGTGCATTTTCTTGTATATGATATATATATATTCCTTATTCCCCTTCAGTTTTTTTATTCTCAATTCCAGCCTATGGCCTCTAGTTATGAAGCCGTCTACTTACCTGCATTTGCCGGCCCAATACGCTCACCTAATCTCGCCTACCATCACCGCCGCGGACCTGAATACGTTCGCCAAAGTTATCAAAAAATCTGTCAAGAAGCCGCGCACCAAGTACGGAGCGATGAGCAGTGGACTGTTGTTAACTGTCAGTCATCGATCTTGCTGCACATCGGCTTCTTCGCAGCTTTTTTGATAGCCTGTCACTAAGCACCCACACTAAACTACACTGTTTTACCACCTAAACCACCAATCCCGGAGCCCCCCACAACTAAATAAAGTTATTACCCCCTAAACCGCCGCTCCTGGACCCCGCCGCAACTATAATAAATGTATTAACCCCTAAACCGCCGCTCCTGGACCCCGCCACCACCTACATTATACCTATTAACCCCTATCCTGCCCCCAACAACACCGCCGCCACCTATATTCAAGTTATTAACCCCTATCCTGCGGATCCCGAACCCCGCCGCAACTTAATAAATTGTTTAACCCCTAAACCACCGCACCTGGAGCCCACCGCCACCTATATTAAAGTTATTAACCCCTATCCTGCCCCCCACTACACCACCGCGACCTACATTAAACTGATTAACCCCTAACCCGCCACTCCCGGACCCCGTCGCAACTAAATTAAATGTTTAACCCCTAAACCTAAGTCTAACACTAACACCCCCCTAACTTTAATTTTATTTTAATAAATCTAAATAAAACTTACTATTATTAACTAAATTATTCCTATTTAAAACTAAATACTTACCTGTAAAATAAACCCTAATATAGCTACAATATAACTAATAATTATATTGTAGCTATTTTAGGATTTATTTTTATTTTACAGGCAACTTTGTATTTATTTTAACTAGGTACAATAGCTATTAAATAGGTAATAACTATTTAATAACTACCTAGCTAAAATACTTACAAAATTACCTGTAAAATAAATCCTAACCTAAGTTACAATTAAATCTAACACTACACTATCATTATATAAATTAAATAAATTACCTACAATTACCTAAAATTAAACTAAATTAAATAAACTAAACTATAGTACAAAAACCCCCCACTAAATTACAGAAAATAAAAAAGAATTACAAGAAGTTTAAACTAATTACACCTAATCTAAGCCCCCTAATAAAATAATAAAGCCCCCCAAAATAAATAAATGCCCTACCCTAGTCTAAATTACAAAGTAACCAGCTCTTTTACCAGCCCTTAAAAGGGCTTTTTGCGGGGCATTGCTCCAAAGTAATCAGCTCTTTTACCTGTAAAAAAAAATTCAACCCCCCCAACATTAAAACCCACCACCCACATACCCCTACTCTAACCCACCCAAACCCCCCTTAAAAAAACCTAACACTAACCCCCTGAAGATCACCCTACCTGGAGCCGTCTTCACCCAACCGGGCCGAAATCTTCATCCAAGGTGCGCAGAGGAGGTCCTTCATCCGGTAGAAGTCTTCATCCAGGCGGCGTCTTCAATCTTTATCCATCCAGAGTGGAGCCATCTTCAAAGGAGCCGACGCGGAGTCATCCTCTTCAACCGACGACTGAACGACAAATGAAGGTTCCTTTCAGGGACGTCATCCAAGATGGCGTCCCTCGAATTCTGATTGGCTGATAGGATTCTATCAGCCAATCGGAATTAAGGTAGAAAAATCTGATTGGCTGATTGAATCAGCCAATCAGATTGAAGTCAGCCAATCAGATTTTCCTACCTTAATTCCGATTGGCTGATAGAATCCTATCAGCCAATCGGAATTCGAGGGACGCCATCTTGGATGACGTCCCTTAAAGGAACCTTCATCCGTCGTTCAGTCGCCGGTTGAAGAGGATGGCTCTGCGTCGGCTCCTTTGAAGATGACTCCGCTCCGCTCCGGATGGATGAAGATTGAAGACGCCGCCTGGATGAAGACTTCTACCGGATGAAGGACCTCCTCTGCGCACCTTGGATGAAGATTTCGGCCCGGTTGGGTGAAGACGGCTCCAGGTAGGGTGATCTTCAGGGGGTTAGTGTTAGGTTTTTTTAAGGGGAGTTTGGGTGGGTTAGAGTAGGGGTATGTGGATGGTGGGTTTTAATGTTGGGGGGGTTGTATTTTTTTTACAAGTAAAAGAGCTGATTACTTTGGGGCAATGCCCCGCAAAAAGCCCTTTTAAGGGCTGGTTAAAGAGCTGGTTACTTTGTAATTTAGACTAGGGTAGGGCATTTTTTTTAATTTTGGTTGGCTTTATTATTTTATTAGGGGGCTTAGATTAGGTGTAATTAGTTTAAACTTCTTGTAATTCTTTTTTATTTTCTGTAATTTAGTGTTTGTTTTTTGTACTATAGTTTAGTTTATTTAATTTAATTTAATTTTAGGTAATTGTAGGTAATTTATTTAATTTATTTAATAGTGATAGTGTAGTGTTAGGTGTAATTGTAACTTAGGTTAGGATTTATTTTTACAGGTAATTTTGTAAGTATTTTAACTAGGTAGCTATTAAATAGTTAATAACTATTTAATAACTATTGTACCTAGTTAAAATAAATACAAAGTTGCCTGTAAAATAAAAATAAATCCTAAAATAGCTACAATATAATTATTAGTTATATTGTAGCTATCTTAGGGTTTATTTTACAGGTAAGTATTTAGTTTGAAATAGGATTAATTTAGTTAATACGAGTAATATTAATTGGATTTATTTAAATAATATTTAAGTTAGGGGGGGTTAGGGTTAGTGTTAGACTTAGGTTTAGGGGTTAATAATTTTAATATAGGTGGCGGCGGTATAGGGGGGGCAGGATATGGGTTAATAACTTTAATATAGGTGGCGGCGGGGTCTGGGAGTGGCGGTTTAGGGGTTAAACAATTTATTTAGTTGTGGTGGGGTCCGGGATCTGCAGGATAGGGGTTAATAAGTTTATGTAGGTGGCGTCGGAATAGGGGGCGGCAGATTAGGGGTTAACATGTATAATGTAGGTGGCGGCGGGGTCCAGGAGCGGCGGTTTAGGGGTTCATGCTCTGCTTCAGTATGTCACAGCACATGCTGGCATTCATGGTTCCCTCAATGAACTCTAGCTCCCCAGTGCTGGCAGCACTCATGCAGGCCCAGACCATGACACTCCCACCACCATGCTTGACTATAGGCAAGACACACTTGTCTTTGTACTCCGAGTCCTCACCTGGTTGCCGCCACACACGCTTGACACCTTCTGAACCAAATACGTTTATCTTCCAGTAATCCATGTCCTTATTCTGCTTGTCTTAATTAAACTGTTTGCAGGCTTTCTTGTGCATCATCTTTAGAAGAGGCTTCCTTCTGGGACGACAGCCATGCAGACCAATTTGATGCAGTGTGTGGCATATGGTCTGAGCACTGACAGGCTGACCCCCCACCCATTCAACCTCTGCAGCCATGCTGGCAGCACACATACGTCAATTTCCCAAAAGACAATCTCTGGATATGATGCTAAGCACATGTACTCAACTTTTTTGGTTGACCATGGTGAGGGCTGTTATGAGTGGAACCTGTCCTGTGAAACCACTGTATGGTCTTGCCCACTGTGCTGCAGCTCAGTTTCAAGGTCTTTGCAATCTTCTTATAGCCTAGGCCATCTTTATGTAGAGCAACAATTCTTTTTTCAGATCCTCAGAGAGTTCTTTGCCATGAGGTGACATGTTGAACTTCCAGTGACCAGTATGAAAGAGTGTGAGAGCGATAACACCAAATTTAACACACCTGTTCCCCATTCACACCTGAGACCTTGTAACACTAATGAGTCAAATGATACCAGGGAGGGAAAATGGCCAATTTGGACATTTCCACTTAGGGGTATACTCACTTTTGTTGCCAATGGTTTAGACATTAATGGCTGTGTGTTGAAATATTTTGAGGGGACAGCAAATTTACACTGTTATACAGGCTGTACACTCATTACTTTACATTGTAGAAAAGTGTAATTTCTTCAGTGTTGTCAAATGAAAATATATAATAAAATATTTACAAAAATGTGTGAGATACTGTATATATATATCTATATATGTATATATATATATATATATATATATATATATATATATATATATATATATAAAGGATACCTGTAAAATATAGGAATTTGTAACTCTTTGCTCAAGTTGTAAGAAAATTGTAAGTCTGACACCAATATAGGGCCAGATTACCTATTTAGCACTTTTGTTCATGCGCAAACACTGCCAGAAGTAAACTTTTAAAGCATGCAGGTTAGCGCGCGTATTACAAGTTGAAAGTAAAATGTTTGTGTGCTTGCACAAGCTGACTTGTGCTAACTTGAGGAATTCAGATATTGCAACCACGTTAACTTCTTTCCCCCATAGAATTCAATAAAGCATGCAAACTGAAAAAACCTAACACTTATTGCTCGCTCGCTAAAAAGACACTGCGTTAGACCTACAAGGCTAACCCAAAGGTAGTTATCATATACCATATAACATTTCACCCTTATAAAACATGTTTTTAATATTTATATGAATAATTGTTATCAGACAGTGTATATATACACTAACCGGCCACTTTTTGCCTTAAGAACTGCCTTCATTTTTTGTGGCATATATTCAACAAGGTGTTGGAAACATTCCTCAAATATTTTTGTCCATTTTGACATGATGGGTGATATTTATCAAAGCATCAACTACGTTGCGTTCGCCGGCATCAATACGCTCGCCTAACATTGCCAAACATCATGGCCACGGATCTGAATATGATCTCCATATTTATAAAAAAGCCATCAAAAACACGCGCACCAAGTACGGGGTGATGAGCATCGAACTGTTGTTAACTAACAGTGATCGATGACGCTGCTATTCGTGTTTTTCCCAACTTTATTTATACAATTTCACTAAATGCCGTTACTATACTAAAATGTTTAACCCCTATCCTGCCACCGCCGCAACCTAAATAAAGTTATTAAACTCTATCCTGCCGCTTCCCGACACCACCGCAACCTAAATAAAGTTATTAACCTCTATCCTGCTGCTCCCTGACACCTCCGCAACCTAAATAAAGTTATTAACCCCTATCCCGCTGCTCTCCGCCACCGCCGCCACTAAATAAACTTATTAACCCCTAAACCTCTGGCCTCCCACATCACCACCACTAACTAAACCTATTAACCCCTAAACCGTCATCCCCCTACATCGCCAAAAACTAAATTAAGCTATTAACCCCTAAACCTAACAACCCCTTAACTTTAAATTAAAATTACAAGATCCCTATCTTAATATAAATTAAAACTTACCTGTAGAATTAAAATAAACTAATTTTAAACTATTAATTAACCTACCCTAACTATTATACTAAAATTAAATTAAACTACCAATTAAATAAACTAAATTACATAGTAAAAAAGCCTAACCCTACTAAAATTATTTAAATATACAATTAAACCTTATTAAAAGTACCCAATTACAAAAAAAAACACTAAGTTAAAAAAAAATAACTGACCAAATTATCAAAAATATTTTTTTACACCTAATCTAATAGCCCTATCAAAATAAAAAAGCCCCCAAAAATAAAAAAACCCTAGCCTACAATAAACTACCAATTGCCCTTAAAAGGGCCTTTTGTGGGGCATTGCCCCAAAGATATCAGCTCTTTTAGCTGTAAAAAAAAATACAAACAGCCCCCCCAACAGTAAAACCCACCACCCAACCAACCCCCCCAAATAAAAACCCTAAGTCTAACAAAAACGTAAGCTACCCATTGCCCTGAAACGAGCATTTAGTTTTTTTACATTGCCCAGACCCTAAACTAAAAATAGAACCCACCCAAAAAACCCTTAAGAAAACCTAACACTAACCCCCGACTATCCACTTACAGTTCTTGAACAGTAATGTGAAATATTTTCATTATCTCCATAGTTAAACATATCTCTATACATATAAATGCATGTTTCTCTATGTATGTGTATGTATGTCAATGTAAAATGCCTTTGTTGCTTTTTTTTTCATAACACCCGAGATCTCCTATTTTTTAGCCATTATAACTTTTTTGTTCAATATGTTTACATTTTTTTTTATTAGACAGTGTTAATATGAGTGTAAATGTACTTTGTAATGTATTTTTGAAGCGTTTCATGTAACTTTTTTGTTGCGTAAAACTGTTAACTACAGCTCTTCAAGTGCGGAAAGGATTGTTGCATAAAAGGTGTGCGCAATCAAGATGTTTCAAGACTTGTAATATCTGTGCAATGAAAATTGATTGCGAAAAGACCATATCGCACGTAGAAAACTCATAACGCGTGACTTGTAATCTTGCCCAATGATTAGTATTTTATTGCAGTAGATTGGATATATAATTAGATTGCCAAATGCAGCAGAATTTTTTTATAAATATATATATATACATACGTATATATATATATATATATATATATATATATATATAAATAAATATACAAGTAGAATGTCACAGACCAGAAAACTGGGATGAGAACAAGGAGCACTAATAAATATGCGCCAGTATATGGGGAGAAAACACGGCTGTTGGGTTACAAATAGAGTAGGTGTAGGAACAAACTTTCACCTATTCAAATGAGTAAATAATGTGAGATAGGAGGGGTCAACAGCTCATGAGATTTCTATACTAAAACATGTTAAAACAATGATAAAAAAAATGATTCAGAGTCAATATTGATAACAATTATTTCTGTAAAGCAAAGAATCCAATAGGATAACTGGCTGGAATAGTATTCCCCTTACCAGAAGATACCTCAATCTGATGAGGTAAGTTGCCGCAACTAGTAGAGGGTGGTAGAAATCCAATGTATATAGGTACAAGTCAGTGACGTATCATCCACCTCTTGGAGTAGGTGTTCCTCTGTATTTTCTTCTTCCCAAAGGTATTAGCCCATAGAAGAGAAAGAAGCTGATATAGTGTAAAATTGTGTTTTATTATACAAATAAAAACACACAGCATATAGTTAAACCACTCACATGAAGTATCCTCAAACAATATGAGATATGTTATACACAGCAGTGGTCACAGACATACTCCAGAGGGCAGTTCCAGGATATGTGCAAGTATGTAAAAACTACACAGTCTAAAAAACATCAATATAATAATGATTAAAATACTATTAAAAGAGCTCCGGGTTAATAACCAGCAAAGTCCAGCAAACTGCTGGTGTAAAGTTCAGGTGAGAATCAATCCCTAACACGTTTCAAAGGCTTGTCAAATAAATCCTTCTTCCTCAGAGGGGTATATTTATAAAGACCGGGAGACTCTTTAAATACAGGAAGTGGCGGCACACCCCCTTCATTCATTGGACCACAATCCGGTCACATGGTGAGTACGTGAACTAAGGATAATACATTAAGTAGTTGAAACGATAGATAGCGGGTGCTATGTAACAGTCACATGGGGCTGTACGTCACATTGGTTTCTATAGTAACGCTATTTGAGCGTCTGATATATAAAACTATACTAAAAATGGAATAGCTTTGAATACAGGTTAATCATACAATCAAATCCGAGTTATTTTAAAACAATAGTTAAAAAATTCAGTTTGATCCAATTTATGCCAGGAAAAAGACATAAGAACCATAGCGTTTATATAAAAGAAGGGTAGCATATGTGCAACATGTACAAAATTATGACATAAAGGGTCTATTTATAGCGGTACATAAAATATATTATTCACATATAAGGAATGTTTAAATAAAAAAATATTATTTAATATGGGTAATACATAGTGTACATATATAAAATACTATTCAGCTTAAAATGCGATGATATATATTCCTCATATGAAGTAAAATAGGTATATCTATTTCCTAAGAATACACAGTTATATATAAGAAGAACATAACAACATATTGTATAATACAGTATAATATAAAAAGACTAAGCATGGATAGTTGACTATTATAATAAATGGAATATAGTAGCGAATATTATACACGGGTGCATATGTCTATATGTACATACACTGGTCAGTTATAGACCTAGATTATGTACAAACAAAATATTCTGAATATATATGTGAAGGCACCAGGACTGTTTTTGGAACATTAAGAAGTATAAAAAATGTATAGAAGGTCCATAAATTAAAATATAAGACAATACAAGATATGAATAGATAATTCTCGTTGCTCCTTATAAACAGAAATATAAGGGAGAAATCATATATAATTGCTATAATAGCCATAAAGAGAATTGAGATTGAATAAAAATTGATACTTAAAATATTATGTTAAAAAAGCAGCTATGTCTATGTCCTTATTCAGGCCCTTAGGAGCCATGGTACCCATACTGTGTATCCACTGGGTTTCCATTCTTCTTAAGTGTAGTTCCCTACTAATGCCTCCAGGGGGGTCTTTTATATGTTCCAATATTGTACCCTTTAAATTATTTGGATCCATGTTATGAGCAATTCTAAAGTGATTTGAAACACAATGTTTTTTAAAACCTGTTTTGATGTTCCTAATGTGTTCTAGTAGGCGTTTCTTGTAGGGTCTGATAGTGCGGCCTATATACTGTAATTTGCATGAACACTCTAGTAGATACACAACGTGATCTGTTTTACAATTAATAAGAATCTCTATCTCATAACTTTTGCTATTGGAAGTTGAAGTAATTGATTTAGTTGGCATATTCTTATTGTAATGGTGTTTACATGACTCACAGTTTAAGTGGTTACACTTAAAGAAGCCTTTGGTGTTTGATTGTAACCAATTTTTTGTTTTTCCTTTTGGGGCTTCATCCACTTTAGCTTGCTTGGGGCCAGTATGGATCTAAGGTTTTTTCCTTTCCTAAAGATGAGTTGAGGTTGTATTATTGTAACTTCCTTCAGAAGATTATCCTTTTTTAGTAAATGCCAATGTTTATTTTATTTTATTTTTTTTAAAATTGTTGGCTCCCTCATTAAATGTAGTGTTCCTAGAAGGTATGGTCTTTTTCTTATCCTTAGTAGTGTTAGGTATGAACATTTCATTTCTATCCATTCTCTCAACTTTCATGAAGGACTTCCTGATAGTTGTTTCGTTATAGCCTTTACATATCAATTTCTCTTTAAGAATTTTAGATTCCTTAAGGAAATCCTCCTCTTTAGAGCAATTTCTCTTTATCCTCTTTATGAAATTGACCATACGGGATACTTTGTATCCAAGCTGGATGATGGCCACTGCGTGCTTCAAGGTAGCTGTTGCTATCAGTTGCTTTCTGGTATATTTTCGTTTTGATGTCGTTATCCTCATAATATAACTTAAGGTCTAAAAATTCGATTTCACAGTTATCCACTTTCTCTGTGAAAGTTAGACTAAAATTATTTGTATTCACATATACTAAAAAATCATTAACATTTTTTAGGTCTTCCCCTTCCCAAATTAATTAGATATCATCAATGAAGCAATGCAAAGTTTTGATATGTTCAAAAAAAGGATTATTATTCCAAATAAAATGTGTTCCCATAATCCCATATAGAGGTTGGCATAACTGGGGGCAAATGTTGTCCCCATAGCCGTCCCCCCTATCTGTAAATAAAAATTGTTTTTAAAACTGAAGTATTTTTTTTCTAAAATAAATTGAATTGATTCTTTGATAAATTCAATTTTGGAATTATTCAAGTTTGTCAAATTTCTAAGCCAATATATAGCTACTTCTATACCCTTTGAGTGGGGGATATTTGTGTAGAGCGAGCTAACATCCAGTGTCACCCATCGATAATTATTTTTCCATTTGAATCCAGATAATTGTTTGAATTATATCTGGTGTGTCTCTAATATAAGATTTTAATTTAGGCACCAGAGGTTGAAGACAAAAGTCCACACATTCGGATTGCTTAGTTGTTAGTGAGCTGATTCCTGATATAATCGTTCTCCCCGGAGGGTTAGTCTGATCTTTGTGGATTTTGGGGAGGTGGTAAAACGTGGCCATTTTCGGTGTATTTTGAGTTAAGAACAGAAATTCCTATTAATTCAAGATTCCATTATGTTTGGCAGTGTCTAATAGGTGTGTATACTCTATAATATATAATTTAGAGGGATCTTCTTTTAGCAGTCTATAGTGTTAATGTCACTAAGAATTCTATTTGCTTCTTTAATATAGTCTGCTCTATCTTGTAAAATAATACCATCTCCCTTATCTGCTTCTCTTAAAATAATACTTCTATCTCCCTCAATATTTTTCAAAATGATTTTCTCTCTTCTAGTTAAGTTATCCTTTCTGATTTTATACTTCTCACACATTTTGAAACGGTCCTCCTGTACGGGTATAAAGTTCCCCTTGGACTGTGTTGGGAAATATGTGGAGATAGGTTTAAAAGTAGAATGATTGTTGAAAACAACCGCTAGTGTTTCATTATCTATATGAGTGATTTCCAGTGTTTCTTGTTGTACATAGTTATCTACAAATAGGGATTCCAAATTATTCAAAGCTTCCAAATCATTATCATCCAATGTGCTGGTATTCGTGTTGTTAAGTCCATCAATTCTTTCTTTTATAATTTTTTGAAAGTGTCTGTTGAGGGTAAGCTTTCTTATAAATTTATGGAAATCAATAAAAATATACAAATAATTTGGTCCTTTTACTGGTGCAAAGGCTAACCCTTTGCTTAAAATATTTATTTCCTCTAGAGTTAATGTTTTTGATGACAAGTTAAATGTTTTTACTTTTGTATTAGTGTGATTGTTATTGTTGCAATTTACATTTTTGTTGAACTTAATCTTTTTGAGTTGTATTCTTCTACCAGCTCTGCATCCTCTCCCTCTTCGTCACCCCTTCTTCTTTTTTGTTGGTTGGATTTTTCCTCCAATTGGGTGTGTGTGTGGTTATTTATTCCTGGTGATTAGATTGTGGGGGTTCCCTGTAATAGGACTGTGGATGTTCCCTGTAATAATGTGTTTGATTCCTCTGATAATACTGTTGTTTCTGTGAGACATAGGTCTGTTGTGGATATGGAGTCTGGATAGCAAGCCTCTGTATGTTTTTGTTCAGTAATAATCTGTTCCAAAAATATGTACATTGGGTTTATTAATTTTATGATTACTGTTAGTATTAGTGGAAATAGGTCTTCTAGGATGGCCTTTGTATATGTGTTTATTTTTATTTATATTTATATTTTGAGGAGTATGTTTATTACTGTGATCAATGGTGTGATTTGTTCTCCTGGGTTGGTAGTTTAAGGAAAAACTAGGGGAATACATCTGTTTGTAGTTCTCTTCCTCCACATTATTAGTGTTAGAGAGTTGTGGTTTTTTATTATTATCCTCCATCTCATTAGTATCATAAGAAAAATACAATTCTTGATCAATGTGTTGATCTTCTACAATATTATTCCTATGCATATTAAAATCTCTCAAAAATGTATCTCTTTTTCTATTTTCTACAATTTTTTCATACCTCATAATCTTATTTTTGTTTTTTATATCTAATTCATTGTAATATACATCTCCTTTGAAATTATTCAATCTCTGTCTGATATCATAAACTTGCCCAGCTAATGTATCCACTGTCTTATTTCTGTATTCTATCAATATATTCATGAGTGCTATTGAACAATTGTGTAAGGCTGTGTCCCATTCTGAGAGGAGCTCAATTTCTGTTTCCTCAAAAATTGATTTTTTTTTCTTATTGTAAGCCTTGAGGGACAATGTTATATTTGACATATCTCTCAAGTTTTTCGAACAGTTTTTTAGGATTAGTTATTTCTAGATTGTCTTCTAGTGTGATCTGTTCCTCATTAATAGATACATTTCTCTGTTTATTACTGGGGTCAAAATATGCCCCATATTCGAAGTCAGTCATATCTAGAGTAAGAGTATGGAATAATGGAATACAGTAGAATACTATCAAGGGAGGGGATCATGCTCTTCTTCAGTAAGTCACAGTACATGTTGGCATTCATGGTTCCCTCAATGAACTGTAGCTCCCCAGTGCTGGCAGCACTCATGCAGGTCCAGACCATGACACTCCCACCACCATGACTAACTGTAGGCAAGACACACTTGTCTTTGTACTCCTCACCTGGTTGCCGCCACACACGCTTGACACCTTCTGAACCAAATAAGTTTATCTTCCAGTAATCCATGTCCTTATTCTGTTTGTCTTCAGCAAACTGTTTGCGGGCTTTCTTGTGCATTATCTTTAGAAGAGGCTACCTTCTGGGATGACAGCCATGTAAACCAATTTGATGCAGTGTGCAGCATATGGTCTGAGCACTAACAGGCTGACCCCCCACCCTTTCAACCTCTGCAGCCATGCTGGCAGAACTCATACATCTATTTCCCAAAAGACAATCTCTGGATATGACACTAAGCATGTGCACTCAACTTCTTTGGTCAACCATGGCGAGGGCTGTCATGAGTGGAACCTGTCCTTTGAAACCACTGTATGGTCTTGCCCACTGTGCTGCAGCTCAGTTTCAGGGTCTTTGCAATCTTCTTATAGCCTATGCCATCTTTATGTAGAGCAACAATTCTTTTTTTCATATTCTCATAGAGTTCTTTGCCATGAGGTGACATGTTGAACTTCCATTGACCAGTATGAGAGAGTGTGAGAGCGATAACACCAAATTTAACACACCTGCTCCCCATTCACACCTGAGACCTTGTAACACTAACGAGTCAAATGACACTAGGGAGGGAAAATTGCCAATTTGGACATTTCCACTTAGGGTATACTCACTTTGTTGCCAACGGTTTAGACATTAATGGATGTGTGTTGAGTTATTTTGAGGGGACAGCAAATTTAAACTTTTATACAGGCTGTACACTCACTACTTTACATTGTAGCAAAGTGTCATTTCTTCAGTGTTGTCACATGAAAAGATATAATAAAATATTTACAAAAATGTGAGGGGTGTACTCACTTTTGTGAGATACTATATATATATATATATATATATATATATATATATATACAGTCTGGGATGGGATATACATGTTTTGTCCCTGCTGTTGTAGCATTTGATAAAGGTGTCCTTACACACCAAAATGTCATGTTTTTTTTTTATGTAGACAATAAAAGCTATGTTTTATTCTTCATTAAAGGGACAATACACCAATTTTCACTTCTTAACTGCATGTAATAGACACTACTATAAATATATATATATATATATATATATATATATATATAAGAGCTAGGAAAGGGAGGGCACTCTCAGGATTTATATACATCAAAGTTAGTTTATTGTTTATAACAACAACGTTAGAAAGTCATAAGGATAGGTCGACGTTTCCGGTGGTGTTGTGTGCGGCTGCTAGCCGCCGTTGTGAGTTGTTCATCTGTCTTGATGAAGGCTTCTATGTAAGCCGAAACGTCGACCTATCCTTATGACTTTCTAACGTTGTTGTTATAAACAATAAACTAACTTTGATGTATATAAATCCTGAGAGTGCCCTCCCTTTCCTAGCTCTTATCTACAATCCATTGAGGATTGCACCCA
This sequence comes from Bombina bombina, assembly GCF_027579735.1. Lineage (NCBI taxonomy): Eukaryota > Metazoa > Chordata > Amphibia > Anura > Bombinatoridae > Bombina > Bombina bombina. Next base: position 436,714,061 of record NC_069501.1, on the reverse strand, counting down.
GGTGCTTCATTATTAGTTGAAGCTGGAGTGCTGGAACACGTGCTAATTGAATATATATATATATATATATATATATATATATATATATATATATATATATATAATATATAATATGCACAGATACTGATCTAAAAATCCAGTATATATATAAAAACTTACTTTGAAGCTCCCAGTTTAGCACTGTTTAAAAGGTTAGCTGGAACACCCACTGCAAGTTGTTCTATAGCAAAAAAAGCAGGCACTCCCGCACTCCCCCTTCCTCTGCATATGAAAATACTCTTTACACAAACAGGAGCAAGCTTGAGTCGATATACATCAGTATTCTCCTAAATCTTTGGGGCTGGGTTAGGAGTCTAAAATTCAGTGCAATGTTATTTAAAAATAAGCAAAACTATACATTTAAAAAAAAACAAAAAAAACAGAGGCTGTATAGGCTATATAAATGGATCATCTACAAAACATTTATGCAAAGAGTATAATGTCCCTTTAATCTGGTGCATTTTCTTGTATATGATATATATATATATTAAACAAAAAGGGGCCCAAAGGCACTACTGAAGATGAAAAAGGGAATATAGTATTGAGAATTACAATTTGGCAAGGGAATAAATTAGATTCCCTTGCAGTAAGTAACTAATAATATAGTGATATGGTGCTATGTACATTAACTGAACTCAAAAGACAAATTGGAGGTATGACCTCCAAAAAAAGTACATATAGGTAGCACTCAAATTCCCTTTATTAATGGTATCGACAGAGATATGAGTGGCGGATGTACTAGGTTGTTTAAAATATAACTTTTATTGGGACTTTTAAAATAAGTGGAAAAACAAAACAATTAAAATTACAGAAACTTGAGTCCATTTATTCAGGGACAGGGGAAAACACTTGTACTGGAGATGGAGTTGGCTAAATCAAGATATACTTCTATATAGGATTAGTAACTCTGATTTATCCAATTGTTGGTAGAAATATATCTATAATAGTGCTACTACAGGTATAGTGCACTAATTTAAGTTGTAAATATTTATACACACTGTTTAATTTCCACAAGTTGTAGGTGCTTATGGTATATTGTGATATACCATTTACTTATTGATATTTAATAACTCGGTATGCTGCCCTTGTTGTTGTATAGATAACAGATGGTGTTTATACTTGGTGGTTAGCTCGTTTAAATTATACCAGAACTATAGCCACTGGTTATTAATCATAATAATATCTATAGTGAGTAAGGTTTATTAACTGGGTGTTTTATTAGCTGATAATACAACCACTTGTGATATTAGTATATGTCTCTGTATGTTATCTCAATGTAACATATAGGATGCTGCCCTTGTAATTGTGTAGCTTATAAATATAGCTGGTGGTATTTACGCTACATAAATAGCTTAATACTGATTGAAGTTACCCCAAGAAAGGTTGCACCCACTAGGTGTTTGGTCAAAGTGATATCCACAGTGAGTACAGTGTATTCTCACTCAATAATTAAAATATTTTGGTGCAACCCACGTGTAATACTAGGGGTATACCTCTGTGTGTTATATCCACTGTAACATATAAGATGGTATATTGTTATTGAAATATAGTCTAATGGTTATCAAGGGTAGATTAAAGTAGTTCTACACTGTAGTTGTTACACCCAGTTCTAAAGACACTATTTGATCAACTAAGCTCCTGGTTTTGATATTGATCAAACAATCTTTGGGTTTGTTATTCATATATAAATCACCCCACCACCTTAAAAATTATATTGAGACCAGTGCTTTATATTGTAAGCACTGGAATACTACAACAAGTTGTTAACAGTTAGGTGATTAAATGAAGCAAAAAAAGGGTTTTGTCTCATCACCACTGGTTTAAAATCTTTTTAAACCAAAATGACTCAATTATAATGAGTAATATTGCCACTTAGTAAAGTTATGAAAGTCCGTATATCTTGTTGCCCCTATACCGAGATAGCAACACTGTGTATAATTTGACTCAATTGAAACAGTACCGGTATTCCTATACTCTTTTTAGCTATATCTTTGATAGTTAGATTTCTATTTACTTCTCTCCAGTTTAAAAAGGTTTGTGTTATTTGTCCCACTGGTCCCTATATATATATTTAAAGTATAATAATTATCAACCCACTGGTTTAAAAATCTTTTTTAAACCAAAATGACTCAATTATAATGAGTAATATTGCCACTTAGTAAAGTTATGAAAGTCCGTATATCTTGTTGCCCCCTATACCGAGATAGCAACACTGTGTATAATTCGAGCCAATTGAAACAGTACCGGTAGTCCTATACTCTTTTAGCTATATCTTTGATAGTTAGATTTCTATTTACTTCTCTCCAGTTTAAAAAAGGTTTTGGTTATTTGTCCCACTGTCCCTATATATATTTTTTTAGGTATAATAATTCATCTTAGCTTAGAAAAAAAAAAAAAAAAAAAAAAGTGGAAAGCCGAGTTTGTCGGCGAAAACATGTCAGGGGAGGTTGGGAGTTGATTGGCTCAGTTTATATGTGTTTTTAATGCAGCAGAAACTTAAATCCATAATTTGGATAATAGTGATTTAATTTGGTCAAGCTGATTAACAGTTAATGTGGACATTTACTGCCACAGTTATTTTCTAAGCTAAGATGAATTATTATACTTAAAAAATATATATAGGGGCAGTGGGACAAATAACAAAACCTTTTTTAAACTGGAGAGAAGTAAATAGAAATCTAACTATCAAAGATATAGCTAAAAGAGTATAGGAAATACCGGTACTGTTTCAATTGAGTCAAATTATACACAGTGTTGCTATCTCGGTATAGGGGCAACAAGATATACGGACTTTCATAACTTTACTAAGTGGCAATCTTACTCATTATAATTGAGTCATTTTGGTTTAAAAAGATTTTTTAAACAGTGGGTGATGAGACAAAACCCTTTTTTTGCTTCATTTAATCACCTAACTGTTAACAACTTGTTGTAGTATTCCAGTGCTTACAATATAAAGCACTGGTCTCAATATAGTGGTGGGGTGATTTATATATGAATAACAAACCCAAAGATTGGTTGATCAATATCAAAACCAGGAGCTTAGTTGATCAAATAGTGTCTTTAGAACTGGGTGTAACAACTACAGTGTAGAACTACTTTAATCTACCCTTGATAACCATTAGACTATATTTCAATAACAATATACCATCTTATTATGTTACAGTGGATATAAAACACAGAGGTATACCCTAGTATTACAAGTTGGTCGCACCAAAATATTTTAATTATTGAGTGAGAATACACTGTACTCACTGTGGATATCACTTTGACCAAACACCTAGTGGGGGTGCAACCTTTCTTGGGGTACTTCAATCAGTATTAAGCTATTTATGTAGCGTAAATACCACCAGCTATATTTATAAGCTACACAATTACAAGGGCAGCATCCTATATGTTACATTGAGATAACATACAGAGACATATACTAATATCACAAGTGGTTGTATTATCAGCTAATAAAACACCCAGTTAATAAACCTTACTCACTATAGATATTATTATGATTAATAACCAGTGGCTATAGTTCTGGTATAATTTAAACGAGCTAACCACCAAGTATAAAACACCATCTGTTATCTACACAACAACAAGGGCAGCATACCGAGTTATTAAATATCAATAAGTAAAATGGTATATCACAATATACCATAGAGCACCTACAACTTGTTGGAAATTAAACAGTGTGTATAAATATTTACAACTTAAATTAGTGCACTATACCTGTAGTAGCACTATTATAGATATATTTCTACCAACAATTGGATAAATCAGAGTTACTAATCCTATATAGAAGTATATCTTGATTTAGCCAACTCCATCTCCAGTACAAGTGTTTTCCCTGTCCCTGAATAAATGGACTCAAGTTTCTGTAATTTTAATTGTTTTGTTTTTCCATTATTTTAAAAGTCCCAATAAAAGTTATATTTTAAACAACCTAGTACATCCGCCACTCATATCTCTGTCAATACCATTAATAAAGGGAATTTGAGTGCTACCTATATGTACTTTTTTTGGAGGTCATACCTCCAATTTGTCTTTTGAGATGATATATATATATATATATATATATATATTCCTTATTTCCCTTCAGTTTTTTATTCTCAATTTCCAGCCCATAGCTCCTTTCTTCTCCCTACTATTATTAAAATGTAAACAATGGGCACTAGAAAGCAGTTACTAGTAGCGGATACAAAACAGTGGCACTGGGCAGAAAGCCAAGAAGATCTAAAAATAGAAATATCTAATTCTGAATATTTTCATACATAACAATTAATAGACTGTAAGTATATCAACTAGAAAAGACATACCTTATAGTTTTTTTTATCTGTTTTTATGATGAATTATGTCTCTATATAAATATATATTTATAAAGGATACCTGTAAAATATATGAATTTGTAACTCTTTGCTCAAGTTGTAAGAAAGTTGTAAGTCTGACACCAATATAGGGCCAGATTACCTATTTAGCACTTTCGTTTGTGCGCAAACACTGCCAGAAGTAAACTTTGTGCATATTACAAGTTGAAAGTAAAATGTTTGCTTGCTAGCAAAAGCTGACTTGTGCTAACTTGAGGAATTCAGATATTGCAACCGAGTTAACTTCTTCCCCCCATAGACTTCAATGAAGCATGCAAACTGAAAAAACCTAACACTTATTGCTCGCATCAGCTAAAAAGACACTGCATTAGGACCTACAATGCTAACCCGAAGGTAGTACCATATACCATATAACGTTTCACCCTTATAAAACATGTTTTTTATATTTATATGAATAATTGTTATCAGACAGTGTATATTACACTAATCCGTGACCACTTTTTGCATTAAGAACTGCTTCATTATTCGTGGCATAGATTCAACAAGTGTTGCAAACATTCCTCAGAGTTGTTGGTCCATATTGAAATGATAGCATCACACAGTTGCTGCAGATTTGTCGTCTGCACATCCATGATGCAAATCTCCCCGTTCCACAAGCATCCAAAAGGTGCTCTATGAAATTGATGAATCTGGTGATCTGTGGTGGCCATTGGAGTACAGTAAACTAATTGTCTAATGTTCAAGAAACCAGTTTGAGATGATATGAGCTTTGTGACATGGTGCATTATCCTGCTAAAAGTAGCCATCAGAAGATGGGTACACTGTAGTCATACATGGTCAGCAACAATACTCAGTTAGGCCATTGCATTTAAACAATACTCAATTGGTACTAAGGGGCCCAATGTGTGCCAAGAAAATATCCCCCACACCTATACACCACCACCAACACCACCCTGAACCGTTGATACAAGGTAGGTTGAGTCCATGCTTTTATGTTGTTTGTGCCAAATTCTGATTCTACCATCTGAATGTCGCAGCTGAAATTGAGATTCATAAGAACAGGCAACGTTTTTCCAATCTTATATTGTCCAATTTTGGTGAGCCTGTGTGAATTGTAGCCTCAGTTTCCTGTTCTTAGCTGACAGGAGTTGCACGAAGTGTGGTCTTCTGCTGCTGTAGCCATCTGCTTCAAGGTTTGAAGCATTGTGCATTCAGAGATGGTATTCTGCATACCTTGGTTATAACAAGTGGTTATTTGAGTTACTGTTGCCTTTCTATCATCTCAAACCAGTCTGCCCATTCTCCTCTGACCTCTGACATCAACAAGGCATTGTTGTCCGCACAATTGCCGCTCACTGGATATTTTCCTCTTTTTCTGACCATTCTCTGTAAAACCCTACAGATGGTTGTGCATTAAAATCCCAGTAGATAAGCAGTTTTTTAAATACTCAGACCAGCCCGTCTGGCACCAACAACCATGCCACGTTCGAAGTCACTTAAATCCCCTTTCTTCCCCATTCTGATGCTCGGTTTGAACTTCAGCAAGTTGTCTTCACCAAGTCTAGATGCCTTGGTCGGTGGATATAGATATAGATGTATAAAAATAAGTGAAACACTTTTTTGTTATGTATTTATGTTGTGTAGTGCAACTTTAATTTATAGCCCTTACCCCTTTACACGAGTTTCTTTCATTCGCGCTAACTTGGACGATGTGCAAATTATGTTGATATATTTTTATTAAGAGTTTTTTTAAGAATACAATATACAAAGTGTACAAAAAAAATCATAATGCAGGTATCTAAAGTGTAAATGACACCTAGTAATGGACCACAACCTGGACAATAAAAAGAAAGAAAAAAAAAGGGGAAGAATAAAGAAAGAAGAGAAAAAAAGTTGCTCCCCCTCGGACATCTAGTCCCTATATCAAGAGGCTCTACTTGTCTCAACATTGGACATTTGATCTACTGTATAACTTAATCATTAGATTTAATTTTAAGGAGTATAAGAATAATATTGTATAGAGAAAGGGAGTAGTGAGGCCTAACATCGGACTCTAATGTGTGAAGGTCCTAATCTAGAGCTACCAACCAATCTTGCATGATCCAATAAAGCCAAACTTTATGAAGGTTCTCTGTCATGTTTTATAACCATGCCGCTTGTTCCGACAAATATTTTGTCTCATGTAGGAGCTCTGTCCTTACAATATTTTGCTATACATATCCATGTGGCGGTGCAAGTTATTTTAATAAATTAATTAAAATTGGTGGTTAATTTGTTAATGTGTTAAAGGGACACTAAACCCAATTTTTTTTTCTTTCATGATTCAGATAGAGCATGCAATCTTAGGCAACTTTCGTAATTTACTCCTATTATTAATTTCTCTTCATTCTCTTGCTATCTTTATTTAAAAAGCAGGAATGTGATGCATAGGAACCGGCCCATTTTTGGCTGAGAACCTGGGTATATGCTTGCTTAGTGGTGGGTAAAATGTCAGCCTCCAATAAGCAAGCGCTATCCATGGTAGCTGGACCTAAAATGGGCTGGCTGCTAAGATTTACATTCACTGCTTAAAAATAAAGATGCAAGAGAACGAAGAAAAATTTATAATCGGAGGTAAATTAGAATGTTGCTTTAAAATTCATGCTCTGTCTGAATCATGAAAGAAAAAATGTGGGTTCTGTTTCCCTTTAAATGCAGCAGAGCCTGCTGGGTTGTTAAGGTCAAATAATCTAGTTTATTAACATTCTACTTACAAACATGATTAGTCCTATTTCATACACAGCTATCTCAGGACATTCCCACCACATTTTTGTTTGGCTTTTTCATTGATATTTTGGTTGGCCAAGCGATTGCTTATTTAGATATAGTTTTGTTATACTGTTTTAAATAATTTATTTAATTAATTATTTGCGAATAGGTATTTTTATAATAAATGTATCTTTGATAGATTGGTTCTTTGAGAAAATATATTTTAGCCCTCCCCTTTTTCTAACAGTTTTTTTGGCCATTGGAGCACGTTCTTTTTATATTTACACTTTCTGAGTCGCCAGTGCCTACTGAGCATGTGCATGAATTCACAGACTATATGTAATGCATTTCTGATTGGCTGATGGCTGTCACATAACTTTTAAATTTGTAAAAAAAAAAAAAAAACTACTACTCATTTGAAGTTTCAGACTAAGTGCTATTGCATTGTCTTTTTATCATGCACTTGATTATGCAAATCTACTATATTTCCTGGTTCTTGATTCTAGGCCAATTTTGATCTAAGGGATAATCAAAAGTGCTGTTGATAAACAATGGCTGGTGATAGTGTGAACATTGAAAAATAGATCATTGGCTACCGTTTAAATGCTGGTAATTATCACACGATAGTTTGTGATCCCTCTTTATTCAATAAATATGTACTGAAATGTAATCAGTGCTGAAGAAAGAATTTATTTCTAAGCTGCCAAAGAGTCCTGCAGACTATTGTTTAAAAAACACTGCCTTTGAAGATGTTTGACTGTATCAAAATAATTGCTATCATTACTAATTGATTAACTTCATCATTGGCAGCGGGCGTACAGTACTGCTAAAACAAATGCGCAGAATTGCTGAGTGCCACAAAGATTAATAATAATTATAAATCAGACTAACCTGAATAAAAAGACTACTTAGCTTATATATTTCTCAAACATCATAAACTAGAATGTATTCTTAAATATCAGTAATTAACTCTGAAGTGCCAATGCATAAAAGATGTGGAAATGTGGCATAAGCAGTGGTGGATTCACAATTTAGACATTTGGCATGCCCTGAAGAATGAAAGCAATGATAATGTGGTCAGATACAGGCTAATGTTTTTGTTTTTTTCTATGCTATTTTTCCTTTCTACTTCTGTATATCATTACATTATTAATTATTGAATTGGAAAATAATTTAAAAAATGCACAAACATGACACATTTGGTGTTAATGCCCTGAAAAAATTATTTGTGCTTGATTGTGTGGATCTTATACAAAGAGTGTACAAGTATATCAGGCTATGTCATCATGTTTGGGTGAGTATATCAGTGTGAGAACTAACCTGATCTGTCATAAAAGTTGGAAATTTCCCAGTATGCAATTTTTGTGGCTGGTATGTCATTGTCTCTAAAAACTCACGGTGCTTATCTGGCACTCACAGAAAGATGGGTTAACCTCAAATAAACCTGGGTGCAAAGCCAAATAGAGAGAAATTACAAATAAATATGACACACAACACACAGAATGGTCAAAGCTTGTTTAGATGCAAACAGCTAGACTAAATTAATAAAATTAATATTTATTGACAGCAGTTTGTCAAATGGGGATAGGCCCAGGAGTCACATCAACACCTCCTCTTACCCTAAGCTACAGCCATACATGCTAATTTGTAATTAAAACCACTGAGATGCATACAAGAGTGTCAAAGCCATTTGTAGATCTCCTTAGATACGGAGGTGGATTGCACTCTCAAACGGGTATGTGTAGCCCATTCTAATGGCAAAACTCACAGCTATTGGTACTCACCTAGCACTGAAAGAAAGCTTCACATGCTTCAACCCAGACAAGCTTGGGTGCAAAAGCCCAATAGGGGAAATATCACATGTAAATGCCAAACACAACACAACAGGAGGCCAGCATTGCATAACTGTGTGCATAGGAGTGAGTGCTCGCTATCTTATGTGTGGCGCCTGTTATTTATATTTAAATCTATTAGGCTTTGCATCCAGGCTTCTCTGAATTTAACTTCCTAAATTAAGGGATGTGAACCCAGCATTCTGTGAGTTCCAGAATGTATGGACATGCAAGTGTGTCAGTGAGTGTGAAAAGGTGTAAGCAGTAAGCAAAGTTTTGTAGGTGTGAATATAGGTGTATAACTGTATGTGTGCAGGTGGACAGAATTGTATGTGTTACTGTATGTATTGGTGCTTAATTAATATTTTATTTTTTATTATTTATAAAGCCCAAACAAATCATGCAGCTCTGTCCATGGGTACAAAAAATAAAAGTACAACAATGATACAATATTTTTAAGATACAGGACAAAATGTATCAAACAAATACAGGATGATTTAAGGGCCCTATTCCTGTGGGAATTTACAATTTAGAAGAGTTGGAGGGTGAGAAACAGGAGTTGGGGACATCAAAGTTGAAAATTATGTTAGTTCGTTGTTAGATGAGCACAACTATTAGGCAAGTGGAATTCATTTGTTACTGAGTTGGCTGATAGGCTTCCATTTAAAAAAAAATGTCTTTAGGGAGCGTTTAAAGGAGGAAAAATTAGGGAAAAGTCTGACAGAGCAAGGAAGTGAGTCCAGAGGTTTGGTGCTGCACAAAAGAAGTCCTGAAGTCTAGAATGAGAGGAGGTGATGGTGGAAGATGCAAGGAGCAGGTCATTGTTTGATCTTATGGGTGGGCTGGAGTATATTTTTTGATTAGTGAGGACAGATAGCAAGATTTCAGGGGGTTAAGCAAGGAGTTGGAGGACAGGAAGCGGGTTTGGTGGTCAAAAACTAGTCTTTCTAGGAGTTTTGAAGCTAGCAAAATCCGTGATATTGGGGGTAAATTGCCGGAAAATTTGGGTTTGAGGGAGGGTTTTTTGAGGATGGGGTGACCTTTGCATGTTTGAAAGAAGATGGGAATTAACTGGTAGAAATTGATAGCTTTAATATGTGAGTAAGAGCTGGAGTGAGGGTGGAAGACAGATAAGGTATTAGATGTGAAGTGATAGGGTGAAGCAGGCAGGTAGTGAGGCATGAGGAAGAAAATAAGGAACCCACTTCCTTCTCAGTGGCTGGGGGAAGATGCAGAGAGTTGCAGAGGGGTTGACCGGGGATGGAGATGCAAGATTGCAGGCTTGTGTCAGGATGTTGCTTTGAATGGTATACTGTTATGGTATACTGTTATATTTTAGATTACAATATTAATAATGACTATCTCAGCGGTAACCTCCAATATATTTGTATTATTTTTCTGTAGTTCTAATCAGGTGATATCTTTTTAAACACGGCAAATTATATTTGTGGAGTAAAGAGGATTCAGTTTGGGGAAATATATGCAGATTTATTAAACATTAAACAAGATACTAACAAACGATATACCATTTAATTATACACAAAACAAACTCCTCTGATACAATATGAAATAAAATATGCTACCACACTTTGTTTTGATCCTAGTGGGTACAAATCTAACGGTCAAGTCTATAACAAGGTAAAATAAATCAGCATGAACCAATTATGCAATATGTGTTACTAACAACGGTTATTTAATACAATCTTAGCCAAATATTACCATTAAAATTATATCCGGATACTTAGCAATTTATAGCAATTAATCAGATTCAGAAGGTATGTCTAACCAGTAACAATTAAAACCCTGTCTGATGCCTCGACAGGTCTCAGCCTTAGGGAATATAATATAGCTAAATAAAATATATTTAAATATAATACCAGAGATTTCCGTACAATATGCTGAATTAAATGAACACTATTTATAACAAGATTTCTTGTATTGTTAGGTGAATTAAATTCCTAGGCAATATAAACCAGACTATGGAGGTAAGTACATATAAAAATTGGGCCTATAATCATCTAATACAAATCTTAATAAGGACCTTAAATGCAACAACTGCTTAAATATAAATAAAGACTTTTTATACTTCCCCAAATGTTTGCTCCTCCAAGCCCTGGGTTATCACTAGTCAAGCTGTGTGTTTCCACTGCATTCGGTCCCACAAAATCTCTAAATCCACAGGAAAAACGGACAATAATTTTAAAGGATATCAAAAATATGAGATGGGCACAACCAGGATTCAAAAGTTCTAATTTCAGGGCAAATTGGACAGGACTTCCCGCTTACTTTTATGAAACCCCAAATCTCCTGTTAATGCTTAGTGATCCAATATATCCTGAACTATAACTCCGCCCTAATCTCTAACAGCCATTCACAGATGTGTGAGGATATGTAGTGCTGTGATTGGAGGGATGCTATTTAACTTTTGGGAATAATTCACCCAATGTTAAGTATAGCTTTATATTTTCATTTATCTGATTTGTGAGCTAGACTTCATAAATTTACCAAATATATTTAAATAAGCATTCATGTCTTTATGGCTTATCATTTGTGCATTGTCCTTTAAAGTTGGGCATATGAGTTTTAACATAGGGAGATAATTTTGTATATACATAAATCTCCAAATTTTCATATATCTGAATACACACATACATCTACATACATTCATATATACATATACATAATACATATATATATAAATATATATACAGACATATGCATACATACATCCATGTCTACTTACATGAATGCAAATATATTTAATTTAATCTTTTTTTGTTTTACTTAAATGTACCAGTTTAAAATTAAATCCTTATGATTTAGATAGATACTTATTTATACATAAGGCATACACATAAATAGAATCTCCCTATGTGGGTATCTCATATATAAGTGTATGTTACAGATGAGGCATAATTAATTATATAGTATTTACAATAGTTTCTCATTATATGTATATCTTAATCTGTCATGACTCCTCAATGCATGGTGATACCTGGGGAGTATAATTTGGTCGAGGGTATCAGTATATATATATATATATATATATAATAAATATATATATATATATATATTTCTATACAATACATAAATGTACAAGTCACATATATATATATAATAAGATAGATAGATAGATAGATAGATAGATAGATACACAGGCATATATTTATTCATATCATACTGGTTATTTCATATACTTAATTCCATATTTAACTTATCTATACATATAGTTATCACATTTTTGAAGTAGTTATTTTAAAAACATATGATCCAAATACACACATAATGCAATACTGGTCATTTTTACATGTCCTTCCCCAACAAATGTATTATCTTGTTGATGTTAGGGAGTGTCTGAATTGGTCCTGAAGCCAGCAGGCCTTCCATTAACATATGAGTGTGGCCCATAGGTTTGCAAGTTTATTCACAATAGTTTTCTAGACAATGGGACTCCACCTGTGTTTCTCTTTTGTGTTCACAAACAGCAGGGGTTCTTCCTGACCAAATGGTCTGGCTGATTAAATTTGGAGACTGAAAGCATCAAAAGTTTTAACAATGGTGGGGCTGAAGAGGAAGTCTTTTGAAAACAGGTTTCATATCTTGAACAAACTTTCATAGGACCGTCTGCAATTTTAAAATAGTGTTTCTGTAATATGAAATACCCTATTTTTTCTGTATCTATGACTCAACATATCCCCCTTTCCATTTCACTATATGTAGGATGCATATGGAGGGATTGGCCTGAATCCTTTGATTAGTTTGTGCCGGGAAAATAGAGGTTGTTGTTGCAACAGATGATCTTATGTTCTTGCTTTAGATCCTAGAAAACAAACATGCAGGCTCGGTATTCTTGTCATCTGGTATCTTCAGTCAGCAACCCATCTCCATTTACTGGCCACCCTGCTGCATCAGGGGAGAGGAATCTCCGGCTGAGAATAACCAGACAGGTTTTGGAAATTTCATAGTGGAGCCGGCAGCAAGATGTAGAAGTACAAAACTGTTGATGACACTAAAGTGTCCAACCTTAGGGGGCGCTAAATGTAACTAGTGGAATGATAATCAATAAGAGTGGATGGAATAATAGAGAAATATGATCAGTGGGTGAAATATAATGGTACTAATAAGGTGGGCAAAATACAGCCTTAATTAGATATGATATATAATACGCACACATATAAATATGCACAAGAATATAAATATATAGATGAATGTGAACAAAAACATATAATTCTGATCCACAGTCATAAACCACAAATTTGTGGTAACTTAGCTGAGTCCTTGGGGGGCGGAGCGCAGCCGGTGCAGGAACATGGCCGCACTTTGACACAGCTCCGTTACACATTCCCACTCACTGGCTCTATATGGTGATCTAAGGGCAAATGAGGGTCTAAATAACGAATATATCACCTCTAACCGAAGGGCACATAGTCCAAGTTGTTGCCGCACCCTAGATGTACTTTAAAGAGAAGAGAGTCTCCTCGCAAATACAGGCCTGCTTCGGCGATTTCCCCGCCTAGTGATCTCTGACCGGGGGACCTCACGACCTACCTGCCTGAGCTGACCTGCCGCATCGAGGTGCCCGAGCAACGGAGAAAGACCTGGGGCAGAACAATCGAACGGATCCCCGCGACCAGCCGCACGCCCGCACATTACCCACGTGGCGTCTCTCCTAACTGAACAACGGCAGCCTGCGCTCACTCGCCCGGCCACGAACATCCTCACCAGGCCCATCAGCGCACAGGTATAAAGCCGCATAAGGCCCCTAACACCACACCAGTAAAGTTGTGCCTTTATGACCCGGGCCCATAGTTCATATCTTGACAACTGAGAGGAGGGTTCCTTTAGGCCTACACACCATCCCATAACCACGATAAACACAGACCTAGTTGGTGGTCACGGAGGGCCCCGGATTGCCTTGTAATCGCCCCACACAGTCGCCTCACCACCTGACAGCCCAAATCCTGATACATACCACAGAAAGAAACGGGATAGCCCACTATACTAATGGCGACTAGGCAGAAGCCGAAAGCAGACAAAAAGGCCTCCATCCCAGCCGCTGCTACTATGTCCTCATTCTTCCATAAACAAGATAACGAAGCTCCTGACCCTGCTAAAGAACTCCTGATGGCTGATACACCCATATTACAAGATCAGGACCCTGCTCCACACTCACAGCAGCTCAATCTGATACAGCAGACTATCTCCACAGCTTCCCTCAAAATCCGACCTTGCTGATCTAAAATCTTCATTAAAACGGAGATGTCTTCCTTGAAAAAGAACATTGGTGAACTTGGGGCTAGAATAGAATGTCTAAGAAGAGGGACAAGACACCTTAGATACCATGATGTCCAATGCTAACCACCAAATGATCAGACAGGCACCTCACGATGCAAGCACTCCAACTTAAAATAGAAGACCTCGACAACAGATGGGTCGCAGGAGGTAATCTGAGGATAAGAGGAGTCCCTGAAGAAGCCACTCAGGACTGCCTCGTCTCCTACCTGCTACAACTATTCGAATACATTGCCCCCAGCCCTTAAACTTACTGAAAACATCATTGGAACGCGCACCATAGAGCACTGAGACCAGTCCCAAAACCACCTTAATCCTCCTAGGGACATTATTGTTAAATTTGCTCACTTACCTAGAGAAGGAGGAGATTTGGAGACAAGTACGCCTGCAGAAGGAGATTAAGTTTCCAGACCTATAGTATTCAAATATTCCAGGATATTAGCCCAGCAACAATTGAAAGGAGAAGAGGAATACGTTATATTACCCAAGTCTTACAAGAAAGGCGAGAGTGAAATATAGATGGGGGTTCCCATTCAGCCTCATAGTCCAGCATGACGGAAAAAACACACGTCTACAAAGATATCGAAGGACTTGGACGCTTTCTCAAAAGGTCTTAACATTCAATTCCCTCAACCGAACCCTAAAGACCCGATCCACCCATCCACAAGCAATCAGCAGACCCCAAGCCGCAAAGACCACAGTGGTCCCAAGCCATCAAAAAGAAAAAACTGGACCTTCTTTCATCCTAGGTACCCTTCACCAGCCCGCGGCCCCATGGGGCGCCTGACTGCTATTGCAGGAAATGCAAGCACAGAAGACACAGAATCTCTCTCTCAGGACATGATAAGTATAATATGGCACAGTGTAACTCTCTGGTGGGGGGGAATGGGAAACTGGGATGAATGTTGGACTGCCTTGAAAGTGTTGCTCACTTACTTTGTAACTCCTATGTTTTTTTTATTGCTTTTATAAAAAAAAAAAAAAAAAAAAAAAGGTTTTGACTTCACTCCTCCCCCTCCCCATCTTCCCCCCCCCTCCCCCCCCTCCCACGCCTTTCCTTCCCACCTACCTGCCTACTACCTACAAAATCTTCCCACGGCACGTGAACTGTAATTGGTATGATTTCCTTTTTTGCATTGAAATGTGGGGTTACTGTACTGTAAGAGATACTTGCTGGAGGGTGGTTATTGTACAATGTTGAACCGTAACTGTATAAGAATTTGTCTTAATTGCATTCCCTTCCATCCCCCACAAATATAGGCTACTAACTCTCCCCACACCAGCCCTCCCAAAAACTAAGCACTAGCCAGATTCGATACGAACCCATGCCCCCCCCCCCCCCAATTACTATAACCAGAGGAAATTCATCTTCCACCTTTAAGCCCTGGCCCCCCAGGGCCTGTAACCTGATTTACTTAAACCGCACTAATATAACACTGAGAGTCTAAGCGGTCGCCCCTTTTCTTGAACCCCTGCCACCCAAGGCAAGATTATATTATTACCTTTATACACGGTCCGCTATAACTGTAGGCGACCCAGCCTGTAGTCCCTAGAGGAACTCCTCTCATCTACCCTTCGAACTAACCCCTCTCCCAAAGTTTGCCCCCCAATCACTCAAAATTCTTTTCGAGTGAGTCAGTACCTGTTGGGATGTGACCACCCCCTATCCCTTAACTCATGTTATTGATGGTTCTCTCAATAACTCTTGTTCTTTTGGTAAATGTTTTCCATTTTAAGAGATTGTATGTTTTGTTTAATGCTACCTCAAAACTCTGACATGGCCAGTTGTTTAGGCCGTGCTTGGGCCCCCCCCGGTCCGTCCCGCGCACAGATACTCATACCCATAACACAACAAATAGAAACCCTACTAGTCACACATTATACAATTTCCACCCCATAACATAGATAATGGCTAACCTAAAGACTAGACCCCACGCTAGCAATGACATAACTATATACTCCATCAACGCAAAAGGCCTGAACTACCCTCCAAGAGGTCGACAGCCTCCAAAGACTTCCACAGACTTGGAGCAGACCTTGTGTTCCTACAGGAAACCCATTTTCGCAAAGGAAAAGAACCCTCCACCTTCACACGCACCTTTGGCAATGCTTCTGGGCAGCACATTGTAGTAACCAAGAAAAATGGGGTGGGGATCTTACTTAAGAAAAATATACCCTTCACCTCAATACAAACGAATAAGAGACAGAGAGGGCAGATACCTTCTTCTAACATGGCCTATTATACGGGAGACCTATTACACTGGTCTCAGTATATGCCCCCAACACCGCACAACATTCCTTCATGAAAAAAATCAAAAACCTAGTTTTAGATCACCAGAAGGGCACACTCATCATATGTGGAGACCTAAACACTGCGCTCAACCCTAAGTTAGAACTGCTCAACACTCCACTCCTCCACACCATTATCGAGGATCTCCAAAGTTAAATCACATTTAGAGAAATCGTAGCCCAAGATGGTGTGGCGGACCTTACACCCGCAGACCAAAGATTTCACCTACTTCTCATACCACATGGTGTTTACACCAGAATTGACTATGTGTTTGCGGATGTGGGGGCTTATCTCTATTCAATTCGGCCTCGATATCCCCAATCACATGGTCCGACCACGCCCTCCATAGTATGCTCAATGACATGCCTTCTAAACCCATAAGAGACTTCCTCTGGAGACTCGACGAACACTTACTAAAAGATCCGGGAAGTGATCTCCAAACTGACCAGAATCCCTCACAGAGTACTTCACACATAAACTCCCTACCTGAGACCCACGCCCACACTCTCTGGGAGGCGCATAAGAGCGTCATAAGGGGGAATCTGATAGCCCTTAAGGCACACATGAAATAAATCCAAGAGAGAATACACAAACTCCCTGATAACACAAATACTCCACTTGGAATCCCGACACAAGAAATTCCCCCTCCGATAGAAACCTGTTTGACGAAATAACGGCTCTCAGACTGACTCTAGCTTCCATCTCGACAAGACACATAAAAGGCAAGCTTTTCTCACCCAACAAAAAAACTACGAAGGAGAACACAAATCAGGCAGATTATTAGCGAGATACCTCAAGCAAAAAACACACCAAAATACATCATGCAGTTAAAGGATAATAGAGGTATCCCCAATTCTCCACTCAGAACATCTCTAAAGCCTTCAAATACTTCTTCCAGAAATTATATAACATACAACCCACCGACCCCAGTAACCCATTCCCAAACCTCCACCAGGGCACAACTAATAGAGGGATATCTTAACAAACTACATATACCACAATTAAATGACCAGCAGAAAGAAAACTAGAAAACCCCCATTTCCCCTGTCTGAACTTAAATTAGCCCTGAGGCAACCTGCCCAACGGAAAAGCGCCAGGCCAGATGGCTTTAGCAACAAATATTACTCAACCTTCCAAGATACTCTCACTCCCCACATGTTGAAATATTTTCAATCTATAGATGAAAGTAATTCATTCCCCTCTTCCGCACTGGAAGCCCACATAATTTTAATCCCCCAAACCCAAAACAAACCCAAGACCTTCCCAGTAGCTATCGGCCAATATCATTGCTAAACACCCGACTTAAAGATATTTGCTCGCATATTGGCACTCAGAATGAATGACGTCCTCCCAGACCTGATCCATCTGGATCAGGTCGGATTTGTACCTGGAAGGGAAGCTAAAGACAACACGGTCAGGGCCTTAAATTTGATCCACTATGCTAGAACTAAAAACATCCCCTCTGTAGTATTATCCACCGACGCAGAGAAGGCCTTTGACCGTGTTGCCTGGGACTTCATGCGGGCCACATTGACCCACATGGGACTGGGTGTGAAGACCCTTACTAGGATCTTTTCATTATACTCTTGCCCCACGGCTAGATTGTTAGTCAATGGAACTCTATCCCCTCCATTTCCTATTAACAACGGCACACGCCAAGGCTGCCCCTTATCCCCCCTCCTATTTGCCTGCGTCATAGAAGCTTTAGCAATTAAGATCAGGCAGAACCCTCAGATAACAGGTAATCAATATTAAAAACCACAGTTACGTCGTGTCACTATTTGCCGACGACATGCTCCTTACTCTCACTAATCCTGACCACTCGATACCCATCTTCTGGACGAATTTGCAACCTTTAAACTCCTTTCTAAACTTTGTTATCATATGTCCAAATCAGAAATTTTAAAACGTCAACATGAAAGGCCCTTCCCTGGACGCCACACGAGCAGTTTCCCCCTTCACTTGGTGCACTCATTCTCTAAAGTACTTGGGAATCCATCTGACCTCCTCACACGACGACCTATTCCACCTCAATTACACCCCTATCAAGCACAATATCTACGAGACCTCTCCTCATGGGGTTCCAAGAACCTAACGTGGCTAGGACGTATCGAAACCATTAAAATGAATATTTTCCCACGCATATTATATCTTCTCCAGACACTACCGATCCCACTCCCCAAGACATTCCTCCCATCCCTTCAGAGAGCATTCAGCGACTTCATTTGGCGTCGCAGACCGCCAAGAATTAGCAAACAAACAATGTTGACTTCCAAAACACAAGGGGGGCTGGGGGTCCCCGACCTTGCGCCTACCGCCAAGCGATCTTTTTACAACGCATTGTAGACTGGAATATCCACTACAACCATAAAAGGTGGGTCACACTAGAGCACCTATCGATGGATAAACCTCACTTAGGAAGGCTGTGTTGGAGCAGCCCTCGCCTACTAAAGTCCATCAGCTCATCCAACCCAATAATACAGGAAACATTTCAGGTCTGGGAACATACAATCAATACATCTCACTTCATTTCATCAATCCCTTCACCCTTGACCTCCTTGATAGAAAATGGAGAGTTCATCATTAGACCATACACCACACATACCACCACAGAAGCCACAAACAGAGATCTTACAATACACGACCTAACTAGTAACGAAATCCTCCTCTCACGAAATGACTTGGTAACAAAAGGCCTCGCAGGTTTTGAAGGACTGGTTTACATATGCACAGGTAACCCACTTATCACCAAACACCAGGGTTATAGAAATATGATCAGGCCCCTGACTTCTTTTGAATCCCTTTGCACCCAAGAACCCCCCCTACGACATACACTCTCGATTATATATAAGATCCTGACTCACACCTCCCCCAGGCCATATCCCCCCTTACCTTGAAAGTTGGGAGAGGGACCTGGGAGTAATCATCTTACCTCACACGAGTAGACTAATGTTCCAGGGCACAAAAAAATCCTCTATCTCATCCTCAATTCAAGAAGTTAATTTTTAAACTCTTGCACAGATGGTACCTAACCCCGAGAAAGCTAAACCGTCTCTTCCCACCCACAGCAACAAATGTTGGCGCTGCGGTCATGTTAACAGTGACACCGCCCACATGTGGTGGTGGTGCAACAGCATTCAGAATTTCTGGAGAAAAAACCATCTCCGAAATGGAGACCATTTTGACAACCCATTTCCCGAATGACCCCCTCATTTGGCTACTACACAAACCCCCCCCAACACTCAAATATAAACCCTACCTACACCTTCTCAACATCATGACCAATGGGGTGAAAGTATTGATAGCTAAGAACTGGAAGAGTAGGGAGGCCCCCTCTATGAATATGTGGATCACAAAAGTCACGGAAATACTAGATCTGGAAGAATACTACTTCCTCAAAAATGACAAAATGGACTCCTATGCGGAACTCTCCCAACTTTGGACCACTTACATCCAAAATAAACACAAAGGCACCAATTAGTTAGTCTTCCCAAAAATCAGTCAGGTTCCTCCCATTCACTACCTCTACATAATATGCTAGCAGGGGATCCAAAAGCATCCCACACCCATCACACTCATGTTCTGTGCGCGGGCGGAGCGGGGGCGTTCAACCTCCGTTCATGTAAATTGTTTTGTATTTAAATTCTTAATTTTTAAAATAAAGGATAATCAGGACAATACCCTTTGGTAGTTACCTCCCAGTTTCTTGCGATCCTACAACAGGACTCTATCACAGACTTTTCAATCATAACCTGATATCGCAGATCACTCAGAATGGACATCCTGGGAGGTCCTGCCACCTTGCATTTCGACTTTATCCTTAAAAATTAACAGCTGTTGTTGTACCTGGCGATCTGGAGCTGCGTCTCCAACTACTTGTAACCTCATTTTTTTATCCTACAATAAAGCTGTTTCAAAAAAAAAAAAAAAAAAAAAAACTTAGCTGAGTCCTTGTCCAGGGGTGTAAGACAAAGGCCAGTGTTCAAAAATGACCTAGTTTGTTCATCAGTTGTAGAGACTCATCTGTGTAAAACATCCGGATGTGAACAGTGATGTACTGAAAAAAAGATGATGAGCAGCTCCTCTCATAAGAAACAATGCAGAGACAGATATCTGTGAAGGGAATCACAAAGAGAGAGGGCGCCTCCTAGTGCAAAATTGCGAGGGTTGTGACAAAGACAATCATATGATGAAATTATACTCACAAAGGGAGCAGCACCGGTGTGCTAATTGAAACAAACTGAGGAATCATAGTGACCCAGCTACACTGATCCTGCAACAGGATGATGGGATCCGATATGTCCAAATGAATAAAGGCTCAGGCTTCCATAAAATGCAACAATTTATTAAAAAATATTTGTTAAAATGCGGGATGTATACAATTTCACCCCAATAGGTTAAAAACAAATGTTAAAACCAGTCTGCAACGCGTTTCTCAGCCAGACTGGCTGTTTCCTCAGGCATCTGTCTGACTAATGGGAAGCTCTGACCTTTTAAACTGTAGGTGAGCCTAATAGCCCCTCCCACATCATGTTTAGGTAATTAAACATAATTGACAATTAGCTATGACAGCATATCTAACATATAAACATATCAAATCCAGCCATTGGCATACATGTGCATAATAATACTTATTAATACATTGAACCATATACCCAAAAATAGGTTATCACTACCATATAGTCCTGCAGCTATGCACATACTAAATGGAAAAAGAAAATACAGCGTGATAAACAAACTGACTTAAAACTTTATACCAAATCGTGGGCTCCATATGAGTGAATATTTGTTCACTCTTTACAAGGAATATTCTGTACCTCTCTCTTAAATGAATCAAAGCATTGATAATATGTTACAAAATACAATGAGACATTTTAGTTGGTGCGCCATTAGTGCTATGTGGGATACAAGGGTCATATAAAGTGTATTTCATGTGGAACTGGTTACTTAATTGGTAAACCGATACCTTACTTGCAAACTTAATGTTCCGTTGCAGCTTCAATATATGCTCCGTTTGGATAGTATAATAATGTCTAGTGTGATCGTGAAGGTATAGCATACTATTTTCTTACTTCCCATACTCTCACTTCCTTTTATCAGCCATTTTTCAGACATATCCATCATCCTAACATTATAGTAGTGTGCACACTTTACCTTCACGATCACACTAGACATTATTATACTATCCAAACACTGGTGCTGCTCCCTTTGTGAGTATAATTTCATCATATGATTTGCTTTGTCACAACCCTCGCAATGTTGCACTAGGAGGCGGCCCTCTCTCTTTGTGATTCCCTTCACAGATATCTGAAGATGTAGAAGTACATGATGAAGGATTGCGTGTGGTCAACCTGTTATCGGATCCGGATAGAACAACAATTCAAAACTCTTGTATTGAGTCTTTATCTCCCCGGATCATAACCAGGTATAGGCCAAATAACTGCTGTCAAGCTGAGGATTTCAGTTCACCTCCAGGTTTGATAATGGCACTCCATTGTGCATTTTGGTGCAGGAAGTGTAATACTATAATAACCCCCGTTGCATTGGTAAATTTTTATGCAATTCCAAGGCACTCCTTTAATCTTGTGTCCTTTGGAAGCATGTTGACTCTTCTCTTGTGGTTTATCCGAATGCTTAAAACATTATGGCATTGGTGAGTCTTCAGTCCTGTGGACTCTTTAGGAGTAGTATCCCCTTCCTCCTGGGGTTTGGTCACTGGCAGGACCTCTGCTGTCATCTGATATTCTCCTGCTGTCATCTGGTATTCTCTGCTGTCATCTTGGTGGATCCTGCTGTCATCTCATGGGTTCCTGCTGTCATCTCTTGGGTTCCTGCTGTCATCTTATCGGATTCTGCTGTCATCTGGCTGTCTTCCCATAGATCTCTGGATTGAAGTGTAGTCCTCTTCTGTGCTCATGATATAGTTGTTCAATCTGGGCTTACAACATCTGTTCCTCCTCTCATCATCATCAGGTCTGGTTCGGATCGTGTTTTTACAGGAAGAGACAACTAAGACGAGTATCTGAATTCATCCTTTAAACATATCATCAAGAATTTAAACTCTTTAGCCACTGAGCTTAGATGCTTTATTTTCTACCGGATCTTCTACACTTCATTACTGTGGTACAGGCCTATCATTTAATTCCCCTTCTATGACTTAAAATTGGGACCTAGGATGGGACCTAGGATGGCACGCTCGCAACTGATTGATATGGACCCATTTATCTATAAAACTTTTGGGGATCCTTATTTTATAGGCAACTGGAGATATTTGTCAGTAATGACAAAAGGACCCTTCCATGATGGAAAAAACGTATTTTCCTTAACCTGATCTCTTCCAAAATTATAAAGATAAACTTTATCATTAATTTCATATCCCTGTTTGGAAGTTTTGAGATCATAATAAGTTTTAGCAGCAGTTGTGGGTTCCTCTTAGTTCCTTTTATTAAATTCTGGTCTGAGGTGCAATACAGTAAATGCTGAGGTAGAACCATTCTTCTACCAGTCATTAATTCAAAAGGTGACATCTTAGTAGCACTACTTGGGGTTGCTCTCAATGCCATTTTTTTGAGGATTTTCACAATGGACTGGTTGTAATGCTCTACACCACCACTAGAGGCAGCTCTATAGGCAATTTAGAGCTTTTTCTTGACCCGTAGTATTTTCCACATTTTGGTCATCACTTCCCTAATGAAGTGGGTCCCCCAATCGGATATGATTCGCTGGGGTAAACCAAATCTGGAAAACACATGGTTAATGAGCAATGCTGCGCATGTTTCAGCACTATTGTTAAGTGCACTGATGCACTCTACCCATTTGGTAAACAGTCATGTCACTGTTAACTCTTGATGACCTAATTACTAGACCAATAAAATCAATTTGTATATCTGACCATGGCATTACCATCCCCCTTTTCTGCAATGGTGCGCTATGCGTTGGTGCAGTTGGCTGGAACTGTGGACAGATTAAACAACCTTGACAGTAGGTTTGAACATCCTTCAACATATGGGGCCAAAAGGCATAATCACGCAATATTTTCATACGTGAGTTTGGCACTATGATAGCCAGATGCAGAGCATCATGGGCATGTTGAAGCATGAGACCTCGGAACTGGGTAGGTACCACCCATTGTTGGATACCTGCTTTGGAGGTTCTAATTAACAAACCATCCTGTAACTTGAATTGTGATCTGGACTTCATTTAGATTCTAAGATCTTCCTTGCCAATACAATCATATTTTGAGATGGGGTTGTTTAAGGGTCTTCTATATGTCTATAGAATATACTAGTGATCAGATCATCACTAGGAGAATCCTGACTCCATTGTACCAGGTTAGGCTCATCCTGTTGTTTAGCCTGATTTCTGATAATGAACTTTATCGGAATTGCACCCATTAAGTGGTCAATATTAAGCAGCTCTCCAGTTATGGCTCCTTGTTTTGCTAATTAATCTGCAAGATCATTGTCTTCCTTATCAGGACCTTGAATTCTGGAATGACCCTTGGTCTTTTTCCAGTGTATGGTTAAACCATTTGACACCACTAGCTTATCAATTTCACAGAACAACTTGCCATGTTGGACAGGTTTGTTGTTAGTTTTCTGCATGCCATTTCTTTTCCAAGGTGGCAGGTATTCAACAAAACTGTCACGCACATAATTTGAGTCAGTAATGATCACAAATTCATGAATACCTTGTTCAATAGCCATTTCAATGGTTTTTAGAAGATCTTGGTCCAATGTTCAAACCTACAGAAATATTTGGGAATCCATTTGCCCAAGTTATACCAATGCCAGTGACTAATTTGCACTCATTATCAATAGTGGCATGGTAAGAACAACCATCAACATATACCCACTGGTCCTCATTATATATTTTATTGGGGGAAAGCAATTGTTCCTCCAGGAAATCATCTTCTAATAACTCTTCCCCATGATCCTTAGCAGTACAGTCATGGAGCTCAGCAAGCCCCTGTGTGACTGTATTCCTTTTGTTTTGTTTATAGTGAATTTCTAAAGGCAGCTTGTAAGGAGCGAGTCCAAGCTGTTATGTGGCTATTGGACAGGTTCCCATCTCTTATCTCTCACTTTTCCGATATAGCAAAGGCTGGTGGGCCGTTGCTACAATAATTTTCTTGCCCTGTATATAGCTGTAGAGCCCATACAGTAGATAAGAGGGCTTTTTCACAATCACTAAATTTTATTTCTACTGGGAATAGAGTTTTGCTCGCATAAGCAATTACTTTGCTTAAAGTATCATGCTTTTGGTATGACAGCACTCATGCTTATATCTGTGTAGCCTTCAGGGTAAGCTAAGCAAGGTGCTTGAGTGAGTTTTCTCTTCAACTCTCTTATGGCTGTCTCTTGAGTCTCACTCCAGTGCCATTTCACATCCTTCTTTAGGAGATGTAGCAGTGGTTTAGCTAATTTTGCATAATTATCACTAAATTTGCCAGAATAATTTGTCATACCCAGGAATGATCTTAATTCCTTAAAGTTAGTTGGGTTTTTAGAATTTGTTATAGCTTCCACCTTTTTCTTCTGAGGATTTAACCCTTCAGAAGTAACTTCATGTCCCAAGAAGTTCACATGGTTATGGCACCATTGGGCTTTTTGTAGGGATAGCTTGACACCTGCCCTTTTAAGTTGGCTGAGGACATGTTTAAGCTCCGTGACGTGTCTTTCAAAGTCTTTTCTTTTGATTAACACATCATCAACATAAGACAAGGTCCCCCTTTCCAGAGAATCAGGCATAGCCTTATGCCCTGAATTTATGTATCCAAACAGAAGTCTTTGGAATGCATGCTGGTCCTTTTGGAAGGAGAATGCAAGCTTATACTGGTCTTCCTCATGTACCTTTATGGTCCAGTATCCCTGTGCTCAATCGATGGCAGTGAATATTTTAGATCCCTGCATATGTGCTAGGCACTGGTCAATGTATGGTACAGGCCAGCCAGACATATATACTTGTTTGTTCAGCTGTCTTAAGTTAGCACACAAGCACCATTGTCCATTGGGTTTAAGAATACCTAGAATAGAATTATTATAAGAGCTATGCACCTGTCTGATGATACCCATTTCTTCTAAGTTCCTTATGATTTCTGCAAGAGCATCATAGGAGGCTAAAGGGAGTCTGTATTGTTTAACAAATACAGGTGGTGCATTGGGATCAGTTTGGATTATTGCAATGTGCAGGTCTGAAGTCCCACAGTCATAAGAATCCCAAAAATGTCCTGGTATTCCATCAGATGTTCTTGTAGCTGTTGGCGTTCTCCATCATTGGAACAGCCATTAGCTAAGGAGATTTGCTCTTTCACTATTTGCTGAAATCCTGGAAAGATTTCAGGCTGTCCTATCTCATAAGCTTCTTCCAAACTAGAGGTGATATCCCCTTGATTGTAATTTACCTTATCCCCATGGTTCTGGGTATTGGGGTATTTTTGCTCTTTGATCGGCTGATCAAATACTAGGGAGGCCTCTTCAATTTTACAGATGCCTTCCTCTGAGCTGAGGGGATAAATATACTGAATTGTAAACAATCCCTCTGGCATAGATGCAAAGGATTGTTATATTAACTGTTCTTCAGTTAAGTATCCTTCAGGTATTAGCCCAATTATATCATTCTGGAATCCAAAAGTGTAATAACTGGATTCCAGCAAATATCCTATGGTAGTTCCCTTGGATAATGTGATATCCTGTGGGGTCATGTTATGCACAATAACATGTATTGGAATATTTCCAACATTTACCATGGGAGTATGGGTCATTGTTATACCCAGATTATGCACTCTATGGGAGATGCATATTAGCGTTTTAGAAGTTTTTAATTTCTAACCCCTTTTTACCTGTAATGGTAAGAGAAATTTATCAGCCCCAGCAGGGATTACAACATCGCTAGACACCTGCATAGTCACAGCATATGGCAATTGCTGGTTTGATTTCAGGGCGACATTTTCATCCGGAAGTACTTCAGGGTCCCACTTTAACCTGCTCCAGAGGCAAGAGTTAATCAAATCTATTTCTATGGCATATCTATGTAAGAGATCATTGCCAATGTATATTTGATTATGGGGAGTATTTAAAACTAAAAACAGGTGCTTTGCTGATTTATTACCTATAGAGATATATAATAAACATTTAGCTGTGATATTATAGCTTTCAGACCTGTCATCCAGGCCATTGACACAGTGGTCTTGGGGAGAAAGATTTTAAGTCACCTGAGGTTTAGCAATATGCGCTATTAAGCCTTCACTTATATAGCTAGCTTCCTGTTTTAAGCTCAATTTGGCATACTTGGTTTTCCTCTTTAACTTTCGCAATTTCTGCGAGGAATTGCGAATGTTCTCCCCCTTTAGGGGATTTAGGGTCCCCTGTGTGGAGGTATATGGTTAATACATCACCGTCTAAGGAAATATTTGCTATCTTTCCAGGTGAAATTCTAAAAGTATTACCATCAGAGCCACTTAAAGGAGTCTGATCATCTATTTGTAGGATAGTGATTTCAGGTATAGAGTCATTCCTGAAATGAATCTCTGCAGCATCTGGCTTCTCTTCCACCACGTGACAGTTGTGTCTGGTGTGAGACTTGCTGGACTGCTCAAAATTAATAGGTCTTTATACTTGTGACCAAATTACATTATTTATGCAATCAATTATGCTGCTTAATCGCTTCAGGAGATCAATACCAATGATTAAACGATCAGTTGGCAGATCCACTATAATGACAGGGTGTCTTATGACCCTGTTCCCCAGCTTTAGCTTTAACCATGCCGTACTCCAAACTTTGAGGGAATCACCCCCAACACCTATTAGTGAACCATCAAATTCCCTTAGCTTAGGTTTGTGGGGTGTTAGCTCATCTAGCTGTGTGTAGTACCTGTGGGATAGAATAGTTGCCTGAGATCCAGTATCAATTTATCCCATGATAGGGTTAGTAACAGAATCCTGGATCTCAATTGATACATAATATCTCCCTGCTGTTTCTACCATTTCACACATAAAGTTATCATGTTAAAACATTGGTGGACTTCGCCACGGTTTACTTGGATTCATTACATCACCTGACGCGACACAATCCTTATCGCCCGCCTCCTCTGTTATAGGGATAACGGGTTTCCTGCATACTGCACTGCAGTTAGGGGATACCTCCTCCTGTAGGGATTGTTCTGTACATTCATCTGTGGGAATAATGCTATGGGACAACTGAAAAATAGAAAAGTCATTAATACTTCCAGACTGACAGGCCTTTCATTGCTGGGCTGTAGGGAGAGAATTTGATTAGTATCATTTTTAACATTCATTATTTCACTTGATATTTCTCTCCTCTCAGATAATATCTGAGTATTTATGACTGTGCCTGTGGCCCACTGTTGACCACTGGCTGTACCCCTAAAAAAGTATTATTCGGTTGCTGAGCCGTAAACACTTGACTCATATTAGCTAATTGTTTGCTCAACCGATTTAGCTGGGTACTAAGCTGATCTTCTTGATTGTACAAGTTACCTCTACAACTGGGCCTATCTCTTGATGCCCCATAGTAGTGATTCCTGGACCATTGGGTCCCCTCAGAATCAGGGCCGCTGTTTATATCCTGGCATAGTTGCCCCTGGGGTTCAGCTTGTCTCACGTTACTTTCTTGGGGTGCACTATTTAACTGGGGCAACTGGTTATCCCGAGAATATCTGCGCCACTTATTGTATCTACCTCTACGGGGAAACCTATTACCTTGTGGGTATTCTTCTCTTTTGGGAAACCTATTTATCTGGTCATGCCCCCCATCTTGGGTATATTCCCTCTGCGCCTCAGCCCTTGATGGGGAAGGGACAGATTCAAAACCATGTGGGCTATGCCTGTTTTCTCTGGCCACTTCTGCATATGTCTTCTTTTTGGATTCTAAATTGAGGAGGCTAGGTGACACCCTAGTTTCGGCCACTACTTTAGGGTTGGGCTTTTTCTCTCTTTTATCCCCATGGTCATTGGTTTGCTGTATGGCATATAATTTTGTACAATCCCTAATCAGTCAATCTAATGAACAGTTTTCATCAAAGTCTCTAGCCAAATTTACTTTGATATAAGGGGGTAGGGCTTCATAAAATAAGTTAACAAATTCTGAGCTCTCAAATTTGGGATCATTTTCGGCCATACTGTAAGCTCCTTTCAGTGTGGGAAGGAATTCAATTGGGCTCTGATTGGTGCCACATTTCAAATTGTATATCGCTGCCTTAGCCGCGGTCGCTGTACGATATGGGCCGAATTCTCTTTTACACCATTGCTTTATTTAAAGGGACAGTATACTATAAAATAGTTTTTTCCCTTAATGTGTTTACAATTGTTTTTTTTACCAACTGCAGAGTTAAAAAATGTATGAAAATTAGCTTTTTAAGGCTTATTTGTGTATATTAAAGCTCTGATTTTGTGTTTTGAAGCCACAACCTAATAAAATGGGTTGAGCTTGTAGGTATAATCAGAGCTCATTACTGTATCACATTGTGTTCATATACCTGCTTCTTTATCTTATATCTGTCCTTAAAACAATCACCAGTACTTTGAGAGAACAATGGAAAATTAACATTTTATTACCTTATCTCTGCTATATCCCACTGGGAGTGTAATTTCTTCTGCTGGCTGTGTTTACAAAGCTTATCTATAGCTAGTACGCGCGGCCACATGCTAAATCAACAATTTCAAATGCCAATATAAGGGTAAAGGAGCTACTTGTAAACAATTTAATACACTCCAGCAGGTAAAGTGGATCATTAGGAACAAATTAAAGGGGAGAAAATTTTTGAGTAAACTGTCCCTTTAACTCCAAGATTTGACATTCATATCTTTTAGTGAAGCAAAGTATTTATGATGATTAGCCTCAAATACCCATGGCAGAAATTCAATTTTAGATTGCCCATCATTTATATTTAATACAGCTAAGGCATTTTCATAAGCCTCTAAATGATCAATTATGGAAGTAGTCCCCCTTTTGGAAAATGAGTGTACTGCTTTACTTAGGAACTTGATTATCGTAGGGGTATCATACACTTTATTAAGTACATTACCGGATTTCATTGTGATCTTATTTTTTGGGTTAGAGTGCCCTCTATGTGTCCTATCTTTACTATGCTGAAATTTCAACTGTGCATTTTGATATGGGCTGTCTGAGAAGCTAGCCCCCCCTTCTGACCCTCTATAGTAACTGACTTCTTTCTCTGAGGTGTAATAATTATCTTGCCCTTCAGAGTTAGGTAATTGCCTAAGGGGGAAAGTTATCTCTGGGTCTGAATTAGGGCCATAATTTGGGGACTTTTGTTTATCCTCCTGCCTTATATTTTGAAACTCACTTCTGACCCAGTCCTTAATTGAGTTAATAATTTCAGCACTAGTGTTATTATTCAAAGGCTCCTTATTGCTGCTGATTTGTCTCTTTAATTAATTTATTTCCTGTTCATGTTCTTTTTCAGCCCTATGATATCTAGCTTTTAAAGTTTTATTTTCATTTTGGCATTTTTCATAATCTTCTTCTAAAGCTTTTAATTTAGCCACTAATTTCTGATTATATTCATTTAAGGCAGAAATATTTTTATTAGCTTCTAGACTCTCTAATTTTCCGTTAATAAAGGCTTCTTCAAATTCTCGCGATGAATAATTTTCACCCCTTAGCTGTCCTAATTGTACGTTTTGTCCTACCATTTGGCTAGACATCTCACAGCTCAAATACATTAGGATCGGCCAAGTTTTGAAAATTATCTCATCACACCCTCTTAATTCCATGCATTTACTAAGCTTCAGTAAAACTTGGTATAATTCACCATCTTCAACCCACATATCTTTAAATAAACCTTTGGCCTTAGCCTTAAACCCCTGGATATAATAGTATACATCGTCCCCAATATCAAGCCTTTTCATGAGGTGGCTCATGGCTTCTATTTTAAGAGTTCCTGCCTTAACCATTTCATGAAAAGAGGATCTTGGGGAGGGCACATTTTCATCATGTACAGATACGCTAGAGTCGATTTTTGTTGAAGACATAGCTATTTTAGGCCTAGATTTGGAGTTTGGCGGTAGATGGGCTGTTAACGCTACGCGGGCTTTTTTTCTGGCCGCACCATAAAATTAACTCTGGTATCGAGAGTCCAAAAAAATGCTGCGTTAGGCTCCAAAAAAGGAGCGTAGAGCATTTTTTACCGCAAATGCAACTCTCGATACCAGAGTTGCTTACGACGCGGCCAGCCTCAAAAACGTGCTTGTGCACGATTCTCCCATAGGAAACAATGGGGCTGTTTGAGCTGAAAAAGCAAAAAAGCAGCGTTCAGCTCCTAACGCAGCCCCATTGTTTCCTATGGGGAAACACTTCCTACGTCTGCACCTAACACTCTAACATGTACCCCGAGTCTAAACACCCCTACCCTTACACTTATTAACCCCTAATCTACCCGCCCCCGCTATCGCTGACCCCTGCATTATAATTATTAACCCCTTAATCTTCCGCTCCGTAAACCGCCGCAACTTACATTATCCCTATGTACCCCTAATCTGCTGCCCCTAACACCACCGACCCCTATATTATATTTATTAACCCCTAACCTGCCCCCCACAACGTCGCCGCCAGCTACTTACAATAATTAACCCCTAATCTGCCGACCGCCTTGAGCGCTACTATAATAAAGTTATTAACCCCTAATCCGCCTCACTAACCCTATCATAAATAGTATTAACCCCTAAAACTGGCCCTCCCTAACATCGCCGACACCTAACTTCAATTATTAACCCCTAATCTGACGACCGGAGCTCATCGCTACTATAATAAATGGATTAACCCCTAAAGCTAAGTCCTAACCCCTAACACTAACACCCCCCTAAGTTAAATATAATTTACATCTAACGAAATTAATTATCTCTTATTAAATAAATTATTCCTATTTAAAGCTAAATACTTACCTGTAAAATAATCCTAATATAGCTACAATATAAATTATAATTACATTGTAGCTATTTTAGGATTAATATTTAATTTACAGGCAACTTTGTATTTATTTTAACCAGGTACAATAGCTATTAAATAGTTAAGAACTATTAAATAGTTACCTAGTTAAAATAATAACAAAATTACCTGTAAAATAAGTCCTAACCTAAGTTATAAATTAAACCTAACACTACCCTATCATAAATTAATTAAATAAAATACCTACAATTACCTACAATAAAACCTAACACTACACTATCAATAAATAAATTAAATACAATTTCTACAAATAACTACAATTACATAAACTAAACTAAAGTACAAAAAATAAAAAAGAACTAAGTACAAAAAATAAAAAAATCTTTACAAACATAAGAAAAATATTACAACAATTTTAAACTAATTACACCTACTCTAAGCCCCCTAATAAAATAACAAAGACCCCCAAAATAAAAAAAATGCCCTACCCTATTCTAAATTAATAGAGTTAAAAGCTCTTTTACCTTACCAGCCCTGAACAGGGCCCTTTGCGGGGCATGCCCCAAGAAAATCAGCTCTTTTGCCTGTAAAAAAAAACATACAATACCCCCCCCCAACATTACAACCCACCACCCACATACCCCTAATCTAACCCAAACCCCCCTTAAATAAACCTAACACTAAGCCCCTGAAGATCTTCCTACCTTGTCTTAACCTCAACAGGTATCACCGATCCGTCCTGGCATCCGGTGCTGAAGAGGTCCAGAAGAGGCTCCAAAGTCTTCCTCCTATCCGGCAAGAAGAGGACATCCGGACCGGCAAACATCTTCATCCAAGCGGCATCTTAGATCTTCTTCCATCCGGTGCGGAGCGGGTCCATCTTGAAGCAGCCGACGCGGATCCATCCTCTTCTTCCGGCGTCTCCCGACGAATGACGGTTCCTTTAAGGGACGTCATCCAAGATGGCGTCCCTCGAATTCCGATTGGCTGATAGGATTCTATAGGATTAAGGTAGGAATATTCTGATTGGCTGATGGAATCAGCCAATCAGAATCAAGTTCAATCCGATTGGCTGATCCAATCAGCCAATCAGATTGAGCTCGCATTCTATTGGCTGTTCCGATCAGCCAATAGAATGCGAGCTCAATCTGATTGGCTGATTTTACAGGCAAAAGAGCTGATTTTCTTGGGGCATGCCCCGCAAAGGGCCCTGTTCAGGGCTGGTAAGGTAAAAGAGCTTTTAACTCTATTAATTTAGAATAGGGTAGGGCATTTTTTTTATTTTGGGGGTCTTTGTTATTTTATTAGGGGCTTAGAGTAGGTGTAATTAGTTTAAAATTGTTGTAATATTTTTCTTATGTTTGTAAAGATTTTTTTATTTTTTGTACTTTAGTTAGTTTATGTACTTGTAGTTATTTGTAGTAATTGTATTTAATTTATTTATTGATAGTGTAGTGTTAGGTTTTATTGTAGGTAATTGTAGGTATTTTATTTAATTAATTTATTGATAGGGTAGTGTTAGGTTTAATTATAACTTAGGTTAGGATTTATTTTACAGGTAATTTTGTTATTATTTTAACTAGGTAACTATTAAATAGTTCTTAACTATTTAATAGCTATTGTACCTGGTTAAAATAATTACAAAGTTGCCTGTAAAATAAATATTAATCCTAAAATAGCTACAATATAATTATAATTTATATTGTAGCTATATTAGGATGTATTTTACAGGTAAGTATTTAGCTTTAAATAGGAATAATTTATTTAATAAGAGTTAATTAATTTCGTTAGATTTAAATTATATTAAAGTTAGGGGGGTGTTAGTGTTAGGGTTAGACTTAGCTTTAGGGGTTAATCCATTTATTATAGTAGCGGTGAGCTCCGGTCGTCAGATTAGGGGTTAATAATTGAAGCTAGGTGTTGGCGATGTTAGGGAGGGCAGATTAGGGGTTAATACTATTTATGATAGGGTTAGTGAGGCGGATTAGGGGTTAATAACTTTATTATAGTAGCGCTCAGGTCCGCTCGGCAGATTAGGGGTTAATAAGTGTAGGCAGGTGTCGGCGATGTTGAGGGGGGCAGATTAGGGGTTAATAAATATAATATAGGGGTCGGCGGTGTTAGGGGCAGCAGATTAGGGGTACATAAGGATAACGTAGGTGGCGGCGCTTTGCGGTCGGCAGATTAGGGGTTAATTATTTAAGTAGCTGGCGGCGACGTTGTGGGGGGCAGGTTAGGGGTTAATAAATATAATACAGGGGTCGGCAGGGTTAGGGGCAGCTGATTAGGGGTACATAAGTATAACGTAGGTGGCGGTCGGCAGATTAGGGGTTAAAAAAATTTAATCGAGTGGCGGCGATGTGGGGGGACCTCGGTTTAGGGGTACATAGGTAGTTTATAGGTGTTAGTGTACTTTAGGGTACAGTAGTTAAGAGCTTTATGAACCGGCGTTAGCCCAGAAAGCTCTTAACTCCTGCTTTTTTCCTGCGGCTGGAGTTTTGTCGTTAGAGCTCTAACGCTCACTTCAGAAACGACTCTAAATACCGGCGTTAGAAAGATCCCATTGAAAAGATAGGATACGCAATTGATGTAAGGGGATCTGCGGTATGGAAAAGTCGCGGCTGAAAAGTGAGCATTAAACCCTTTCCTGACTGACTCCAAATACCGGCGGTAGCCTAAAACCAGCGTTAGGAGCCTCTAACGCTGGTTTTCACGGCTACCGCCAAACTCTGAATCTAGGCCTTAGTATGGTACGTGATAAGATAAAAATGCTTGTTTAATTTCTATGAAATCACTGTGCACAATATAATTTTGTTATTAAAAATACAAATTTACTACACAAAATAATATCGCTGTGAAAGATATCACTTATTGTCAGCTGTGCCTCCAAAGTGTTATATATTTTAGATTACAATATTAATTATGACTATCTCAGCGGTAACCTCCAATATATTTGTATTATTTTTCTGTAGTTCTAATCAGGTGATATCGTTTTAAACACGGCAAATTATATTTGTGGAGTAAAGAGGATTCAATTTGGAAAAATATATACAGATTTATTAAACATTAAACAAGATACTAACAAGCGATATACCATTTAATTATACACAAAACAAACTCTCTGATACAATATGAAATAAAATATGCTACCACACTTTCGGCTAGATTACGAGTTTTTGTCTGTAATGGTGTGCGGTGCTAACAAACCTTTTTTTTCACCGCTCACTTAAGACAACGCTGGTATTACGAGTTCTCTGCAAGCCGGCGTTAGCCTCAGAAATGTGAGCGTAGAGCAGAATTTAGCTCCACATCTCACCTCAATACCAGCGTTGCTTAAGTCAGCGGTAAGCTGGCTGAACGTGCTCGTGCACAATTTCCCATAGGAAACAATGGGGCAGAATCGGCTGAAAAAAAACCTGCAAAAAGGCAGCGTTCAGTTCCTAACGCAGCCCCATTCTTTCCTATGGGGAAAGGAATTTTATGTCTACACCTAACACCCTAACATGAATCCCGAGTCTAAGCACCCCTAATATTACACTTTTTAACCCGTAATCTGCTGCCCACAATGTCCCCGCCACTATAATAAAGTTATTAACCCCTAAATCTAAAATCTAAGTCTAACCCTAACACCCCTAAAACTTAAATATAATTTAAATACATATAAATAAATTTACTATAATTAACTAAATTATTCCTATTTAAAACAAAATACTTACCTGTAAAATAAACCCTAAGCTAGCTACAATATAACTAATAGTTACATTGTAGCCATCTTAGGATTTATTTTTATTTTACAGTCAACTTTGTATTTATTTTAACTAGGTAGAATAGTTATTAAATAGTTATTAACTATTTAATAGCTACCTAGTTAAAATAAGTACAAATTTACCTGTAAAATAAATCCTAACCTAAATTACAATTACACCTAACAGAAGAAGAAGATAGAAGATGCCGCCTGGATGAAGACTTCTGCCGGTCTGGATGTCCTCTTATGGCCGGATCGGATGAAGACTTCTGCCCCTCTGGAGGTCCACTTGTGCCTGGCTGGGTGAAGACGTCTCAAGTGTTTCAGATGTGCGGGGGGCCTAGGTTTAGGGGTTAATAGGTAGTTTATGAGTGTTAGTGTACTTTTAGCACTTTAGCTAAGAGTTTTATGTTACGGCATTATCCCATAAAACTCTTAACTACTGACTTTTAAATGCGGTAGGAGTCTGGAAGGAGAGGCTGTACCACTCACTTTTTCCTGCAATCGTAATACCGGTGTTAGGCAAAACCCATTAAAAAGATAGGATACACAATTGACGTAAGGGGATTTGCGGTATGCGAAAATCGCGGAAAAAAAGTGAGCGGTACACCTGTACCTGCCAGACTCGTAATACCAACGGGCGTTAACGCAAGACTCGTAATCTAGGCATTTGCTTTGATCCTATGGGTACAATGGTGAAGTCTATAACAAGGTAAAATAAATCAGCATGAACCAATTATGCAATATGTGTTACTAACAATGGTTATTTAATACAATCTTAGCCAAATATTACCATTAAAATTATATCCGGATATTTAGCAATTTATAGCAATTAATCAGATTCAGAAGGTATGTCTAACCAGTACAATTAAAACCCTGCCTGATGCCTCAACATGGCTCAGCCTTAGGAAATATAATATAGCTAAATAAAATATATTTAAATATAATACCCAGAGATTTCCTTACAAATATGCTGAATTAAATGAACACTATTAATAACAAGATTTATTGTATTGTTAGGTGAATTAAATCCCTAGGCAATATAAACCAGACTATGGGGGTAAGTACATATAACAATTGGGCCTATAATGATCTAATAAAAATCTTAATAAGGACCTTAAATGCAACAACTGCTTAAATATAAGTAAAGCCTTTTTATACTTCCCCAAATGTTTGCTCCTCCAAGCCCTGGGTTATCACTAGTCAAGCTGTGTGTTTCCACTGCATTCGATCCCACAAAATCTCTTAAACCACAGGAAAAACGTCAATAATTTCCAAGGATATCAAAATTATGAGATGGGTACAACCAGGATTCAAAAGTTATTTTTTAGGGGAAAATTGGACAGAGCTTCCCACTCACTTTTATGCAACCCAGAGTCTCCTGTGAATGCTCAGTGATCCAATATATCCTAAACTATAACTCCATCTTAATCTCTAACAGCCATTCACAGATGTGTGAGAATCTGTAGTGCTGTGATTGGAGGGATGCTAATTAACTTTTGGGAATAATTCACCCAATGTTAAGTATAGCTGGTTGTATTTTTACTAATTCACCACAAGATGGCGATGGTGAGTTGTGCTATAAAAGTGAACTAATTCTCACATTTATCCTTCTTATAATTCATTTTGCATATACCATACAAATATATATATATATATATATATATATATCCCAACAAGAAATTGCACTCACAGGTCTTCTTTAAAAACATAAATGTTTTAATGAAACGTTTCGAGGATCTGGTCCCCTTCGTCAGCATACATAGTGAAAAAAAATCACACAATTTATAGTGAATATGCAACAAATCAAATCTCCTACCTAGCATTTCAGTGGCGCCAAAGTGTAGTGCTGGAACGCAACATGTGTTCCACTATCTCATGTGTACCGGAAGTGAAAATGACATACCATCCGGATCAGAGTACGTAACAAAAATATGTTTCTTATAAATAAAAGTGAATCAGGATGATAAAACATCAATTGTGTATATACAAAAACAAAACAAGGTGTGATGTTACCATAATTTGGTAACAGATGATCAGGACGGTAAGAAATAACTCCAACAACTTGACAGGTATCTCCCAGCTGACCGGAGTGGGTGACTAATTCCTACAAAGAGGATATAGATCAGACTTGGTCAAAGATATGATTGAGGAGGTCTCATCTCTAACTCAGTCCAACTTAATCACAGAGAAGCCAGTTGCAGTATCCAGGGGCAAGCTGATTATGGCCACTACATTCACACCTAATACCAGAAGAACTGGACAGATCCTAAGAACCCACTGGCCAATTGTGGCATTGAATCCAAAATTACCCTTCACTAAGAATTTACAGCCCATGGTGGGGTTCAGACACGGTACCAATTTGAAGGATATGTTGGTGAGAACTGATCCTTAACAGTGCTATACCACCAAGGCCAGGGTCAACATAAAAGGGTCCTACCTTTGTCTGGGATGCACCACATGTAGTGGACTAATCATTAATACCAAATCCTTCCATCATCCACACAGTAATCTGAATTATGTCATCAGACATTCTATTACTTGTACCACAACACACATTGTATACCTACTCTGTTGTCCATGCTCTAGTTTTTATGTGGGTAAAACCTCAGGAACATTAAGAGAACACATGGTGAATCACAGGACTCTGTTCAGTGGTATAGGGGTCTGTTGGTCTCTTATAGGGGGCCACTGGCTCCTTTGTTGCTGACAGCACTCAGCACTTGGAATATTTTGTTTCTTGGTTGCTGGGTGGAAGTCCAAGTGTTTATGTGTGGTCACTCAACTATACACATTACCGGATCATTGTGAGTGTTTTTCCCATACTTCAATCTGTGTATAAGCTTTCCATGTATGTTCTGCCCAAGGGGCAGAGGTTATAACAAACGAGGGAGGTAGAGGGTCACTTGGTGTACCTACCCAAACAGAGACACTATGGATCCAGACATGGATATTTAATATGTAATGCTTATCTATCTAAAGCTTTATATTGTGTGGTTTATCAAATGCTGGGTGTGTGAAGTATGAAGGAGTCACTCCAGTATATCTCTTTAAAACCTCCTAAATATGTGGTTATGTATGACACACGCAATATATTAAGAAATAATACATGGTTACAGACAAGGTTAGCCATATCAGTATCCATACCAGTACACCACAAAAGATATTTGTTACATCTGTCAAAGATAAAACACAGTGAGTTTGTTAGTGTATTTTCTAGTTTTTTATGTATATAGTTCATAACAAGTTTTAATTTTTAACCCTATGGGGTACAATAGGGCGTAGGTAGCCTCATTCTGTTGAGATCCATGACCATTGCCTAGAGCATAATAATAGGTGCACTAGTGTATTGGAACATTCACAGAGGTTTGATCACTTAGGTAGGCACCTGGTTATTTGCACAATAGAATATCTTGTGCAAACAATTCAGATGCCGGTATATCTGTATCACATTTCTGAGGTATTTACTTTGGGAATGAACTTATGGTGTTTCTATTGGGCTGTTAGATTTCAGATGCATGTTAAATGTTACACAATATCATCTGTTGTAATTGTGCTGTGATAATACACTTTAGTATAGTAATCACTTACTCAATATGGAGGGTATAAAATTATTGAGGAATTGTTCACTTTGAGTTTAGAGGTTAGTTGTTAGGTGAAAGAAAACATTTTTTCACTAACATCGCCCACTGCAGTTTATATGTCTGATACTGGTTACTGTTTATGTTTTGGTTCCCATGGCAACAGTGTAGTTTGACGGAATCATGTTACATATTATATCAGAGTCATTTTAGACAATATAATTATGGTAACATCACACCTTGTTTTGTTTTTTGTATATACACAATTGATGTTACGGATGTTATGTCATTTTCATTTCCGGTGCGCATGAGATAGTGGAACGCATCTTGCGTTCCAGCACTACACTTTGGCGCCATTGAAATGCTAGGTAGGAGATTTGATTTGTTGTATATTCACTATAAATTGTGTGACTTTTTTCACTATGTATGCTGATGAAGTGGATAAGATCCTTGAAAATGTTCCATTAAAACATTTATGTGTTTAACGAAGACCTGTGAGTGCAATTTCTTGTTGGGATATTGAATGTTAACATTGCACCCAAGCAGATGACTAATGGTGGATCGTGCTGCAAAGGTTACCAAATATATTTAAATAAGCATTCATGTCTTTATAGCTTATCATATGTGCATATGTGCATTGTACATACATCTACATACATTCATATTTACATATACATAATACATATATATACAGTATATATATATATATATATATATATATATATAAATATATATATATATATATACAGGGAGTGCAGAATTATTAGGCAAGTTGTATTTTTGAGGATTCATTTTATTATTGAACAACAACCATGTTCTCAATGAACCCAAAAAACTAATTAATATCAAAGCTGAATAGTTTTGGAAGTAGTTTTTAGTTTGTTTTAGTTATCGCTATTTTAGGGGGATATCTGTGTATGCAGGTGACTATTACTGTGCATAATTATTAGGCAACTTAACAAAAAACAAATATATACCAATTTCAATTATTTATTTTTACCAGTGAAACCAATATAACATCTCAACATTCACAAATATACATTTCTGACATTCAAAAACAAAACAAAAACAAATCAGTGACCAATATAGCCACCTTTCTTTGCAAGGACACTCAAAAGCCTGCCATCCAAGGATTCTGTCAGTGTTTTGATCTGTTCACCATCAACATTGCGTGCAGCAGCAACCACAGCCTCCCAGACACTGTTCAGAGAGGTGTACTGTTTTCCCTCCTTGTAAATCTCACATTTGATGATGGACCACAGGTTCTCAATGGGGTTCAGATCAGGTGAACAAGGAGGCCATGTCATTAGATTTTCTTCTTTTATACCCTTTCTTGCCAGCCACGCTGTGGAGCACTTGGACGCATGTGATGGAGCATTGTCCTGCATGAAAATCATGTTTTTCTTGAAGGATGCAGACTTCTTCCTGTACCACTGCTTGAAGAAGGTGTCTTCCAGAAACTGGCAGTAGGACTGGGAGTTGAGCTTGACTCCATCCTCAACCCGAAAAGGCCCCACAAGCTCATCTTTGATGATACCAGCCCAAACCAGTACTCCACCTCCACCTTGCTGGCGTCTGAGTCGGACTGGAGCTCTCTGCCCTTTACCAATCCAGCCACGGGCCCATCCATCTGGCCCATCAAGACTCACTCTCATTTCATCAGTCCATAAAACCTTAGAAAAATCAGTCTTGAGATATTTCATGGCCCAGTCTTGACGTTTCAGCTTGTGTGTCTTGTTCAGTGGTGGTCGTCTTTCAGCCTTTCTTACCTTGGCCATGTCTCTGTGTATTGCACACCTTGTGCTTTTGGGCACTCCAGTGATGTTGCAGCTCTGAAATATGGCCAAACTGGTGGCAAGTGGCATCTTGGCAGCTGCACGCTTGACTTTTCTCAGTTCATGGGCAGTTATTTTGCGCCTTGGTTTTTCCACACGCTTCTTGCGACCATGTTGACTATTTTGAATGAAACGCTTGATTGTTCGATGATCACGCTTCAGAAGCTTTGCAATTTTAAGAGTGCTGCATCCCTCTGCAAGATATCTCACTATTTTTGACTTTTCTGAGCCTGTCAAGTCCTTCTTTTGACCCATTTTGCCAAAGGAAAGGAAGTTGCCTAATAATTATGCACACCTGATATAGGGTGTTGATGTCATTAGACCACACCCCTTCTCATTACAGAGATGCACATCACCTAATATGCTTAATTGGTAGTAGGCTTGGAGTAAGACAACATGCATAAAGAGGATGATGTGGTCAAAATACTCATTTGCCTAATAATTCTGCACTCCCTGTATATATATATATATATATATATATATATATATATATATACATATATATGTATATATATACATATATATATATATATATATATATATATATATATATATATATATATATATATGCATACATGCATACATGCATCCATGTCTACTTACATGCATGCAAATATATTTCATTTAATCTTTTTTTGTGTAACTAAAATGTACCAGTTTAAAATTAAATCCTTATGACTTAGATAGATACTTATTTATATATAAAGCATATACATAAATAGAATCTCCCTGTGTTGGCATCTCATATATAAGTGTATGTTACAGATGAGGCATAAT
This sequence comes from Bombina bombina, assembly GCF_027579735.1. Lineage (NCBI taxonomy): Eukaryota > Metazoa > Chordata > Amphibia > Anura > Bombinatoridae > Bombina > Bombina bombina. The sequence goes on along the minus strand of NC_069501.1, from coordinate 436,672,678 downwards.
GAATTATATAGTATTTTACAATAGTTTCTCTATGTATATCTTAATCGGTCATGACTTCTCAATGCATGGTGATACCTGGGAGTATAATGTGGTCAGGTAATCAGTATATATATATATATATATATATATATATATATATATACAACGATAAAGAACTTTGTTCCCAGGCGAGGTATTTAAAAGCACAAAAAGTCTTTATTCAATTCCACTTGTGGTAAAAGCATAAGGAGGTACCAAAACACATAAAAAAGAGAATATTCACACGAAAGCATAGGCTAACATGTTTCGGCCTGATGCCGTAGTCGTAGCTGGAGTAATGCAAGCGTGTGAAGCATTTAAAGGGACATCTGTTCAGTGATAGGTCAGATAAAAAACAATCATGAACCTTCATTTTAAGTGTGTGTAATCAAACGATTAACCCGTTAGTTACCAGAAAGATACATAGAAAACATTGCACATCGTATTTACTTGGTTACAAGATGCATTCTTAAATTATAGACATTTTAGCCTGAAAGACAATTACATGAGTAATGTACATAAACTTTTAAACTTAAGTGCTATGTGATACAATGTAAATATGTATCAAATAAATCGAGTCAAAGGGAGCAATGCAAGGGAAGCAATACAATTGCTTATACATTTATATATGGTCAAACTGGGACAATTACGAGTCTATATAACTTGGTAAAATAGACAATATTCTGCATATGGAATGGAATATCACATGCATGGAAATGATAATAAATAAATTGAAAAGGCTCAATTCCGTGTAGAGCTAAAATAAAACTTTTCCCTTATTAAAATATCCAATGCATATGTTAATATCCACCCTCAATCTCTATATGCAGCACAGTGTTCATACACACTGTTGTTCTAAAAACTGATATTCACAATTGAATGAGTGGGGATAAGCTGATAAATAAATGAAATGTCAATCAATACAAAACAACTCTTTCTTATTTTAGTTAGTATCAAAAAACAAACAATAATAATGAAAATGTTAATGATAAATACTAGAATGGAGGGACGTAAGTGTAGATTTCAACATAATAATAGTCATATGTGACTGTACGTGTATATACTGTGTGAAAATGAGTATAACACATTTTAGTATTTATATTTTTAAAAAATTTGTAGTTGTATTTGGTATTGAATATTGACTGAAAGTGCGATCAGTCCAAAGGAGGACAAAGATATGATAAACCTGATCTATTTCCAATAGTTAATTAAGTCATATTCTGAATTGAGGCCCTTGGGCACGCGTGTTTGCAATCTGAAGATCCAAAACATTTCGCGTTTCCCCAAAGCCTCATCTCTATTACCGCCTCTTGGAGGGTGTTTAACCCATTCAATGGCTTGCCATCTTAATGTGTTATTATTTTTATTGTGTATGTTTTTGAAATGTTTCACCAAGGGTGTGGTTGCTTCACCAGTCTTAATAGAGGAAAAATGATTTCTTATCCTCGTATTGACATCTGTCGTGGTGAGACCCACATATTGAAGGTTACATTGGATACAAGTTAGGACATAAATGACATAAGAGGATGTACAGTTGAGGCAAGACTCAATGCTAAACTCCTCTCCAGTCACTTTTGACTGAAATTTGTTTGAGAGGGTAGCAAATTCACACGGTCTACATCTGGACTTGCCACACCTGTACATTCCCCTATGCCTAAGCCAAGACCCACTTGGGGGATCAGCTGGACTGGGAAGTTCAGAGGGAGACAAGTAGTTCCCTATGGTCTTACTCTTTCTGTAGGAACAGCGTAAGCCTTGTTCCACACATTTGGTCAATTTGTTATCAGCTACTAGAAGTGCAAAATGTTTTTTCACTATTTTGCATATACTTCTATATTCTTCGCTGTATTCAGTTACAAAAATAACCTGAGTGGACACAGATATTTTGTTTTTGGACTGTTGTAACAATGTCTGTCTATCAAGTCGGTCTACTTGTGTTTGTGCTCTCTCCAATACATGCTTAGGATAACCCCTTTGTTTTAATCTCTCTTTCATTTCAGTTCTTTGCTTTATATAAGTTTTTTCCTCGGTACAATTTCTTTTAATCCGTATAAGCTGTCCCTTAGCAACAGCAAAAGGCACATGCCTAGGGTGACAACTCTTGGCATGTAAAATTGTATTTCTGGTAATGGGTTTCCTATACAGATCACTGACTATCTGTCCATCACTTCTATGCATTAAAGTGAGATCTAAAAAATTGATACAGGTTTCATGTTTTTCAAATGTAAATTCAAGTCCCATCGAATTGTTATTCAGACCTTGTACAAACAAATCCACAGATTCAGTTTCTCCCTGCCAAATAAATAGCAGGTCATCAATATAACGTCTGTAAAAGACGATGTTATTCTTGTAAGCATTTCTATCTCCATAGATGTGGGACAGCTCCCACCAACCCATAAAAAGGTTGGCGTAAGAGGGGGCAAATTTGGCCCCCATGGCTGTCCCACATCTCTGGAGATAGAAGCTGCCCTCGAATCTGAAAAAATTGTGTGTCAAGAGAAAATATGCAACTCTCAATATAAAATCCACAAATTTTGTACAAAAGTTAGAATAACTTTTGAGGAAAAATGAGAGAGCCTGTATGCCTTGGTCATGTGGAATGGACGAGTAGAGGGCTGTAACATCTACTGTGACCCAAACATTGTTAGTATCCCAATGTAATGTCTCAATTAAATTAACCAAGTCTTTGGTGTCTTTTAGGTAACTTTGTAAAGATATGACAAAAGGGTTAAGTATGGCATCAAGCCATTGGGATAGGTGTTCCAACATGGAACCTATCCCACTCACTATTGGGCGACCTGTTACATTGGTAAGTGTTTTGTGCACCTTTGGAAGGTGGTGGAAGATGGGCACCACTGGGTTATGGACCAAAAGATAGTCATAGGTAGATCGATCAAGGTGTCCATCTTCCAACCCATCATCCAGAAGTGACATTAATTCCCTTTGGTATAAATTGGTGGGGTCTCGACACGCTTGCATTACTCCAGCTACGACTACGGCATCAGGCCGAAACATGTTAGCCTATGCTTTTGTGTGAATATTCTCTTTTTTATGTGTTTTGGTACCTCCTTATGCTTTTACCACAAGTGGAATTGAATAAAGACTTTTTCTGCTTTTAAATACCTCGCCTGGGAACAAAGTTCTTTATCGTTGTCTAAATTTGCACCAGGATTCCCTAGTGCGAGAAGAAGCTCGCAGATTTAGCACCACCTGTTGACACGCTGGATTCACCTATGCTGTTGCCTGGTTACGACAGCAACCAAGTCGATTGGCCGTGACAAGGTCACGTGAGAGGACACTCCTCCCGGCACCACGGCGGAACGCCGTATTCGAACAAGCAGAGAGCCAAAGGATTTCGGAGATCACGGTGGTTTTTCCAGACGCTGGAGGCACTAGGAGAGCGGTGAGTGGGCACAGCATATCGCTGTAATTGGGCACGGTTTGCTCTAGGAGGTCCCACTAAGCACCGCTAGTGTCAGTAACACCGGGGATAGAGTCCGCCTCTGTTTGTTTGTTTGCATCATTGCTGTTTGATACTGCACTACCAAGTGAACTTTCACATATCACAGGAAGGAGATACATATCACGCTGAATCTTGCTTATAGTTTTACACCATTTTGTGCAGTTTATTGAACTTCTTCCCTTTGATTATTATTTCAGTGCTTCCTGGTAGCACTGCCTCAATTCAAGCTGCACCCTTTAGAGCTTCTATACAACAATACATGGAGAGTACCACTTCAGACTTTTATTCCTTGTTACCGGTCACTGAAAGGAGCAATGACTGTTTGGCTATGGACAGAGTCTTTTCAACTGATATAACTACATATTGTTTGGGGGATTTATTTGATGAAATTGAAAAATTGCTTGTAAAAGAACATAAACTTCAGTTTGATGTTTGGACACTTGATAAGTATATAAAATTGCAGATTATACCAAGAGGTTTGAGGATAAACAAATTTCCGACTTTTGAGGTTAAAGAAATAGACCTAGTAGAATCTTGGAATCTTATACTCACTGAGTGTTCTTTCAGGCTTATGCATTGGCTTATTTCTTACAAAACACAACAGCTTGATACTATTAGAAATAAGATTGGCACACTACAACTTGAGCTTAATAACAGGAGGGATGACATTGATTTTTCCAAATTTGATGGGATATTAAGAAATACTCTCTTAGAGTCTAAGAATCTTGTATTGAATTTGAAACATACAAAATATCTTAGAGATTCTGCAGACTATGAAAATAAAATAGTCTATAATTGGCATCACCAACAGAGTAATCAAAATAGGAGATTTAATCGAAGGGGGAGATCCAGGAGTAGGAGTAGAGGTAGGGGTGGTAGACAAGGGGCCTCCAATAAGGAGACAACACTTTCTGGTACTTCAGATAGTGAAGGAGAATCAGGTGAAGATATTGGTGCGTATAGTAGTGAGGATACACCTGCAACAACAAAAGGTATACTCAAAAACAAGATCCCTGAAAAACAGGTTACGATTCAGTTTCCCACGCAAGATCAGTACACCAATAGCCAAACAGTGAGACCGAAAGAGCAAACCACCAAGAAAGCACCCCCACATACAAACTCAGGGTCCAAATATATCAGTCACACTACTACTACACAAATTGTACCTACCACTACTAATACTAGTGTAGATCGACAAGTTTTTGAACAGGTTTTTTACAAACCAACAGAGAAAACAGGAATAGGCCAAGAGAAGCAAGAGAGATACCCACGGAGGGGGAACAGGAACACAAAATACAAGTAAATAATGTTATTAATCTCTCTGCTTATAATCTATCAGAAACACAGTTAAGGGTATTAAGTTATGGTTTAAACTTTGCGCCAACATGTAATTTCAATTTGTTTCACACCATGTTGGATATCAATAAATTGATACGTAACTTAACCCTTAAAAAACATTTTAGTGATATTGAGCAGGGTTCTATAGGAATGACACAAAATGTGGTTACCCCTGGCATCACTCCACATCCAGTTCTGAATTTAAATTTCGAGGAGACATGTGATGTGATTGCCTTGGAGAACTTGGGGAGACAGGGAGATATTGTTGACAATAGAGATATAGTCAATAGCTTTAATGGCCTCAAGAATCCTTCTGAATTCTACCCTATTCAGAGTAGGGGGTCAATTCTTGAAACCTTCTACCATAGAGTAGAAGCAGATTTGACTAGACTTTCTGACACAATTCGATCAGGGAGTGTGGTTCAATCTAAGAGACAGAATCTCAGCAAAACCGAGAAACAAGCATTGTTAGAATTACGTGAAAACCAAGATATAGTTATTCGCTCAGCGGATAAGGGGGGGTCCGTAGTTGTTATGAGTAGAGACAAGTACATTGAAGAAGCCTATAGACAACTTCATAACACTAACAACTATGAACCCATCACTCGAGACCCCACCAATTTATACCAAAGGGAATTAATGTCACTTCTGGATGATGGGTTGGAAGATGGACACCTTGATCGATCTACCTATGACTATCTTTTGGTCCATAACCCAGTGGTGCCCATTTTCCACCACCTTCCAAAGGTGCACAAAACACTTACCAATGTAACAGGTCGCCCAATAGTGAGTGGGATAGGTTCCATGTTGGAACACCTATCCCAATGGCTTGATGCCATACTTAACCCTTTTGTCATATCTTTACAAAGTTACCTAAAAGACACCAAAGACTTGGTTAATTTAATTGAGACATTACATTGGGATACTAACAATGTTTGGGTCACAGTAGATGTTACAGCCCTCTACTCGTCCATTCCACATGACCAAGGCATACAGGCTCTCTCATTTTTCCTCAAAAGTTATTCTAACTTTTCTACAAAATTTGTGGATTTTATATTGAGGGTTGCATATTTTCTCTTGACACACAATTTTTTCAGATTCGAGGGCAGCTTCTATCTCCAGAGATGTGGGACAGCCATGGGGGCCAAATTTGCCCCCTCTTACGCCAACCTTTTTATGGGTTGGTGGGAGCTGTCCCACATCTATGGAGATAGAAATGCTTACAAGAATAACATTGTCTTTTACAGACGTTATATTGATGACCTGCTATTTATTTGGCAGGGAGAAACTGAATCTGTGGATTTGTTTGTACAAGGTCTGAATAACAATTTGATGGGACTTAAATTTACATTTGAAAAACATGAAACCTGTATCAATTTTCTTCTGTTAAGTGTGATCAGTCCACGGGTCATCATTACTTCTGGGATATTACTCCTCCCCAACAGGAAGTGCAAGAGGATTCACCCAGCAGAGCTGCATATAGCTCCTCCCCTCTACGTCACTCCCAGTCATTCTCTTGCACCCAACGACTAGATAGGATGTGTGAGAGGACTATGGTGATTATACTTAGTTTTTATATCTTCAATCAAAAGTTTGTTATTTTAAAATAGCACCGGAGTGTGTTATTACCTCTCTGGCAGAGTTTGAAGAAGAATCTACAAGAGTTTTTGCTATGATTTTAGCCGGAGTAGTTAAGATCATATTGCTGTTTCTCGGCCATCTGAGGAGAGGTAAACTTCAGATCAGGGGACAGCGGGCAGATGAATCTGCATAGAGGTATGTAGCAGCTTTTATTTTCTGACAATGGAATTGATGAGAAAATCCTGCCATACCGATATAATGTCATGTATGTATACTTTACACTTCAGTATTCTGGGGAATGGTACTTCACTAGAATTACACTGTAAGAATTACATAAAGCTGTTTAATAACTAGAAATTATGTTTAACGTTTTTGCTGGAATGTAAAATCGTTTTCATTTGCTGAGGTACTGAGTGAATAAATGTTTGGGCACTATTTTTCCACTTGGCAGTTGCTTAAAATCTTTTTTCTGACAGTTTCTGTTCTCTCTCACTGCTGTGTGTGAGGGGGAGGGGCCGTTTTTTGGCGCTTTTGCTACGCATCAAATATTTCAGTCAGCAGCTCATTGTATTTCCTGCATGATCCGGTTCATCTCTACAGAGCTCAGGGGTCTTCAAAACTTATTTTGAAGGAGGTAATTTCTCTCAGCAGAGCTGTGAGAATTATAGTTGACTGAGATAAAAAACGTTTATTCTATAAACCTTTGCTAAAGTTGTGTTGTTTACACTATAACTGTTTTCAATTTATTAATTTTCAACTGTCATAGATCTTTTGTGCTTCTTAAAGGCACAGTACGTTTTTAATATTATTCTAATTGAATTGTATTCCAAGTTGCAAGTTTATTTGCTAGTGTGTTAAACATGTCTGATTCAGAGGATGATACCTGTGTCATTTGTTGCAATGCCAAAGTGGAGCCCAATAGAAATTTATGTACTAACTGTATTGATGCTACTTTAAATAAAAGTCAATCTGTACAAATTGAACAAATTTCACCAAACAACGAGGGGAGAGTTATGCCGACTAACTCGCCTCACGTGTCAGTACCTGCATCTCCCGATCGGGAGGTGCGTGATATTGTAGCGCCGAGTACATCTGGGCGGCCATTACAAATCACATTACAGGATATGGCTACTGTTATGACTGAAGTTTTGGCTAAATTACCAGAATTAAGAGGTAAGCGTGATCACTCTGGGGTGAGAACAGAGTGCGCTGATAATATTAGGGCCATGTCAGACACTGCGTCACAGGTGGCAGAACATGAGGACGGAGAACTTCATTCTGTGGGTGACGGTTCTGATCCAAACAGACTGGATTCAGATATTTCAAATTTTAAATTTAAACTGGAAAACCTCCGTGTATTACTAGGGGAGGTGTTAGCGGCTCTGAATGATTGTAACACAGTTGCAATACCAGAGAAAATGTGTAGGTTGGATAAATATTTTGCGGTACCGGCGAGTACTGAGGTTTTTCCTATACCTAAGAGACTTACTGAAATTGTTACTAAGGAGTGGGATAGACCCGGTGTGCCGTTCTCACCCCCTCCGATATTTAGAAAAATGTTTCCAATAGACGCCACCACACGGGACTTATGGCAAACGGTCCCTAAGGTGGAGGGAGCAGTTTCTACTTTAGCTAAGCGTACCACTATCCCGGTGGAGGATAGCTGTGCTTTTTCAGATCCAATGGATAAAAAATTAGAGGGTTACCTTAAGAAAATGTTTGTTCAACAAGGTTTTATATTGCAACCCCTTGCATGCATTGCGCCGATCACGGCTGCAGCGGCATTCTGGATTGAGTCTCTGGAAGAGAACATTAGTTCAGCTACTCTGGACGACATTACGGACAGGCTTAGAGTCCTTAAACTAGCTAATTCATTCATTTCGGAGGCCGTAGTACATCTTACTAAACTTACGGCGAAGAATTCAGGATTCGCCATTCAGGCACGCAGGGCGCTGTGGCTAAAATCCTGGTCAGCTGATGTTTACTTCTAAGTCTAAATTGCTTAATATACCTTTCAAAGGGCAGACCTTATTTGGGCCCGGGTTGAAAGAGATTATCGCTGACATTACAGGAGGTAAAGGCCATGCCCTGCCTCAGGACAAAGCCAAAGCTAAGGCTAGACAGTCTAATTTTCGTTCCTTTCGTAATTTCAAAGCTGGAGCAGCATCAACTTCCTCTGCACCAAGACAGGAAGGAGCTGTTGCTCGCTACAGACAAGGCTGGAAACCTAACCAGTCCTGGAACAAGGGCAAGCAGACCAGGAAACCTGCTGCTGCCCCTAAAACAGCATGAATTGAGGGCCCCCGATCCGGGATCGGATCTAGTGGGGGGCAGACTTTCTCTCTTCGCCCAGGCTTGGGCAAGAGATGTCCAGGATCCCTGGGCGCTAGAGATAATATCTCAGGGATACCTTCTGGACTTCAAATACTCTCCTCCAAGAGAGAGATTTCATCTGTCAAGGTTGTCAACAATCCAGACAAAGAAAGAGGCGTTTCTACGCTGCGTACAAGAGCTCTTGTTAATGGGAGTAATCCATCCTGTTCCACGATCGGAACAGGGACAGGGGTTTTACTCAAATCTGTTTGTGGTTCCCAAGAAAGAGGGAACTTTCAGACCAATCCTGGACTTAAAGATCCTAAACAAATTCCTAAGAGTTCCATCGTTCAAGATGGAGACTATTCGGACAATTTTACCTATGATCCAAGAGGGTCAGTACATGACCACTGTAGATTTAAAAGATGCCTACCTTCACATACCGATTCACAAAGATCATTACCGGTACCTAAGGTTTGCCTTCCTAGACAGGCATTACCAGTTTGTGGCTCTTCCATTCGGATTGGCTACAGCTCCAAGAATCTTCACAAAGGTTCTGGGTGCTCTTCTGGCGGTACTAAGACCGCGGGGAATCTCGGTAGCTCCATACCTAGACGACATTCTAATTCAAGCTTCAAGCTTTCAAACTGCCAAGTCTCATACAGAGTTAGTACTGGCATTTCTAAGGTCACATGGATGGAAGGTGAACGAAAAGAAAAGTTCACTCGTTCCACTCACAAGAGTTCCCTTCCTGGGGACTCTTATAGATTCTGTAGAAATGAAGATTTACCTGACAGAGGACAGGCTAACAAGACTTCAAAGTGCTTGCCGCACCCTTCATTCCATTCAACACCCGTCAGTGGCTCAATGCATGGAGGTAATCGGCTTAATGGTAGCGGCAATGGACATAGTACCCTTTGCACGCTTACACCTCAGACCACTGCAACTGTGCATGCTAAGTCAGTGGAATGGGGATTACTCAGACTTATCCCCTTCTCTGAATCTGGATCAAGAGACCAGAAATTCTTTTCTATGGTGGCTTTCTCGGCCACATCTGTCCAGGGGGATGCCATTCAGCAGACCAGACTGGACAATTGTAACAACAGACGCCAGCCTTCTAGGTTGGGGTGCCGTCTGGAATTCTCTGAAGTTTCAGGGACAATGGAGTCAGGAGGAGAGTCTCCTGCCAATAAACATTCTGGAATTGAGAGCAGTTCTCAATGCCCTTCTGGCTTGGCCCCAGTTGACAACTCGGGGGTTCATCAGGTTTAAGTCGGACAACATCACGACTGTAGCTTACATCAACCATCAGGGAGGGACAAGAAGCTCCCTAGCTATGATGGAAGTATCAAAGATAATTCGCTGGGCAGAGTCTCACTCTTGCCACCTGTCAGCAATCCACATCCCGGGAGTGGAGAACTGGGAGGCGGATTTCTTAAGTCGTCAGACTTTTCATCCGGGGGAGTGGGAACTCCATCCGGAGGTCTTTGCCCAAATACTTCGACATTGGGGCAAACCAGAGATAGATCTCATGGCGTCTCGACAGAACGCCAAGCTTCCTCGTTACGGGTCCAGATCCAGGGATCCAGGAGCAGTCCTGATAGATGCCCTGACAGCACCTTGGGACTTCAGGATGGCTTACGTGTTTCCACCCTTCCCGATGCTTCCTCGATTGATTGCCAGAATCAAACAAGAGAGAGCATCAGTGATCCTAATAGCTCCTGCGTGGCCACGCAGGACTTGGTATGCAGACCTGGTGGACATGTCATCCTGTCCACCTTGGTCTCTACCTCTGAAACAAGACCTTCTGATACAGGGTCCCTTCAAACATCAAAATCTAACTTCTCTGAAGCTGACTGCTTGGAAATTGAACGCTTGATTTTATCAAGACGTGGGTTTTCTGAGTCAGTTATTGATACCTTAATACAGGCTAGGAAGCCTGTTACCAGAAAGATTTACCATAAGATATGGCGTAAATACCTATATTGGTGTGAATCCAAAGGTTACTCTTGGAGTAAGGTTAGGATTCCTAGGATATTGTCTTTTCTACAAGAAGGTTTAGAAAAGGGTTTATCTGCTAGTTCATTAAAGGGACAGATCTCAGCTCTGTCCATTCTGTTACACAAACGTCTGTCAGAAGTTCCTGACGTCCAGGCTTTTTGTCAGGCTTTGGCCAGGATTAAGCCTGTGTTTAAAACTGTTGCTCCACCATGGAGTTTAAACCTTGTTCTTAATGTTTTACAGGGCGTTCCGTTTGAACCCCTTCATTCCATTGATATAAAGTTGTTATCTTGGAAAGTTCTATTTTTAATGGCTATTTCCTCGGCTCGAAGAGTCTCTGAATTATCAGCCTTACATTGTGATTCTCCTTATTTGATTTTTCACTCGGATAAGGTAGTTCTGCGTACTAAACCAGGGTTCTTACCTAAGGTAGTTACTAACAGGAATATCAATCAAGAGATTGTTGTTCCTTCCTTGTGCCCAAATCCTTCTTCAAAGAAGGAACGTCTACTGCACAACCTGGATGTAGTCCGTGCTCTAAAATTTTACTTACAGGCAACTAAGGAATTTCGACAAACGTCTTCTCTGTTTGTCGTTTACTCTGGGCAGAGGAGAGGTCAAAAAGCTTCTGCTACCTCTCTTTCTTTTTGGCTTCGTAGCATAATTCGTTTAGCTTATGAGACTGCTGGACAGCAGCCTCCTGAAAGAATTACAGCTCATTCTACTAGAGCTGTGGCTTCCACTTGGGCCTTCAAGAATGAGGCCTCTGTTGAACAGATTTGCAAGGCTGCAACTTGGTCTTCGCTTCATACTTTTTCCAAATTTTACAAATTTGACACTTTTGATTCATCGGAGGCTATTTTTGGGAGAAAGGTTCTTCAGGCAGTGGTTCCTTCTGTATAAAGAGCCTGCCTATCCCTCCCGTCATCCGTGTACTTTTGCTTTGGTATTGGTATCCCAGAAGTAATGATGACCCGTGGACTGATCACACTTAACAGAAGAAAACATAATTTATGCTTACCTGATAAATTCCTTTCTTCTGTAGTGTGATCAGTCCACGGCCCGCCCTGTTTTTAATGCAGGTAAATATTTTTTAATTTATACTCCAGTCACCACTTCACCCTTGGCTTTTCCTTTCTCGTTGGTCCTTGGTCGAATGACTGGGAGTGACGTAGAGGGGAGGAGCTATATGCAGCTCTGCTGGGTGAATCCTCTTGCAGTTCCTGTTGGGGAGGAGTAATATCCCAGAAGTAATGATGACCCGTGGACTGATCACACTACAGAAGAAAGGAATTTATCAGGTAAGCATAAATTATGTTTTTTAGATCTCACTTTAATGCATAGAAGTGATGGACAGATAGTCAGTGATCTGTATAGGAAACCCATTACCAGAAATACAATTTTACATGCCAAGAGTTGTCACCCTAGGCATGTGCCTTTTGCTGTTGCTAAGGGACAGCTTATACGGATTAAAAGAAATTGTACCGAGGAAAAAACTTATATAAAGCAAAGAACTGAAATGAAAGAGAGATTAAAACAAAGGGGTTATCCTAAGCATGTATTGGAGAGAGCACAAACACAAGTAGACCGACTTGATAGACAGACATTGTTACAACAGTCCAAAAACAAAATATCTGTGTCCACTCACAGTGACCAGGTTACTTTTGTAACTGAATACAGCGAAGAATATAGAAGTATATGCAAAATAGTGAAAAAACATTTTGCACTTCTAGTAGCTGATAACAAATTGACCAAATGTGTGGAACAAGGCTTACGCTGTTCCTACAGAAAGAGTAAGACCATAGGGAACTACTTGTCTCCCTCTGAACTTCCCAGTCCAGCTGATCCCCCAAGTGGGTCTTGGCTTAGGCATAGGGGAATGTACAGGTGTGGCAAGTCCAGATGTAGACCGTGTGAATTTGCTACCCTCTCAAACAAATTTCAGTCAAAAGTGACTGGAGAGGAGTTTAGCATTGAGTCTTGCCTCAACTGTACATCCTCTTATGTCATTTATGTCCTAACTTGTATCCAATGTAACCTTCAATATGTGGGTCTCACCACGACAGATGTCAATACGAGGATAAGAAATCATCTTTCCTCTATTAAGACTGGTGAAGCAACCACACCCTTGGTGAAACATTTCAAAAACATACACAATAAAAATAATAACACATTAAGATGGCAAGCCATTGAATGGGTTAAACACCCTCCAAGAGGCGGTAATAGAGATGAGGCTTTGGGGAAACGCGAAATGTTTTGGATCTTCAGATTGCAAACACGCGTGCCCAAGGGCCTCAACTCAGAATATGACTTAATTAACTATTGGAAATAGATCAGGTTTATCATATCTTTGTCCTCCTTTGGACTGATCGCACTTTCAGTCAATATTCAATACCAAATACAACTACAAATTTTTAAAAATATAAATACTAAAATGTGTTATACTCATTTTCACACAGTATATACACGTACAGTCACATATGACTATTATTATGTTGAAATCTACACTTACGTCCCTCCATTCTAGTATTTATCATTAACATTTTCATTATTATTGTTTGTTTTTTGATACTAACTAAAATAAGAAAGAGTTGTTTTGTATTGATTGACATTTCATTTATTTATCAGCTTATCCCCACTCATTCAATTGTGAATATCAGTTTTTAGAACAACAGTGTGTATGAACACTGTGCTGCATATAGAGATTGAGGGTGGATATTAACATATGCATTGGATATTTTAATAAGGGAAAAGTTTTATTTTAGCTCTACACGGAATTGAGCCTTTTCAATTTATTTATTATCATTTCCATGCATGTGATATTCCATTCCATATGCAGAATATTGTCTATTTTACCAAGTTATATAGACTCGTAATTGTCCCAGTTTGACCATATATAAATGTATAAGCAATTGTATTGCTTCCCTTGCATTGCTCCCTTTGACTCGATTTATTTGATACATATTTACATTGTATCACATAGCACTTAAGTTTAAAAGTTTATGTACATTACTCATGTAATTGTCTTTCAGGCTAAAATGTCTATAATTTAAGAATGCATCTTGTAACCAAGTAAATACGATGTGCAATGTTTTCTATGTATCTTTCTGGTAACTAACGGGTTAATCGTTTGATTACACACACTTAAAATGAAGGTTCATGATTGTTTTTTATCTGACCTATCACTGAACAGATGTCCCTTTAAATGCTTCACACGCTTGCATTACTCCAGCTACGACTACGGCATCAGGCCGAAACATGTTAGCCTATGCTTTCGTGTGAATATTCTCTTTTTTATGTGTTTTGGTACCTCCTTATGCTTTTACCACAAGTGGAATTGAATAAAGACTTTTTGTGCTTTTAAATACCTCGCCTGGGAACAAAGTTCTTTATCGTTGTCTAAATTTGCACCAGGATTCCCTAGTGCGAGGAGAAGCTCGCAGATTTAGCACCACCTGTTGACACGCTGGATTCACCTATGCTGTTGCCTGGTTACGACAGCAACCAAGTCGATTGGCCGTGACAAGGTCACGTGAGAGGACACTCCTCCCGGCACCACGGCGGAACGCCGTATTCGAACAAGCAGAGAGCCAAAGGATTTCGGAGATCACGGTGGTTTTTCCAGACGCTGGAGGCACTAGGAGAGCGGTGAGTGGGCACAGCATATCGCTGTAATTGGGCACGGATTGCTCTAGGAGGTCCCACTAAGCACCGCTAGTGTCAGTAACACCGGGGATAGAGTCCGCCTCTGTTTGTTTGTTTGCATCATTGCTGTTTGATACTGCACTACCAAGTGAACTTTCACATATCACAGGAAGGAGATACATATCACGCTGAATCTTGCTTATAGTTTTACACCATTTTGTGCAGTTTATTGAACTTCTTCCCTTTGATTATATATATATATATATATATATATATACAGGCATATATATATTCATATCATACTGGTTATTTGATATACTTAATTCCATATTTAACTTATCTATACATATAGTTGTCAGATTTTGATGGTAGTTATTTTAAAACATATGATCCTTATACACATAATGCAATACTGGTCATATTTACATGTCCTTCCCCAACAAATGTATTATCTTGTTGATGTTAGGGAGTGTCTGAATTGGTCCTTAAGCCAGCACAACACACAACAGTTTCTAGACAATGGGACTCCACCTGTGTTTCTCTTTTGTGTTCACAAACAGCAGGGGTTCTTCCTGACCAAATGATGTGGCTTGATTTAATGTGCAGACTGAAAGCATGAAAAGTTTTAACAATGGTGGGGCTGAAGTGGAAGTCTTTAGAAAGCAGGTTTCATATCTTGAACAAACTTTCATAGGACCATCTGCAATTTTAAAATAGTGTTACTGTAATATGAAATACCCTATTTTTTTCTGTATCTATGACTCAACAATGCGTTTTGTTCAAAAAGTACTCTACCATGTCTTGAGCACTAAAGGCAGAGGAAGGGAGTGGTGCAGATGGGGAGAGGGGAGAGTTGAAAGTGGAGAAGAGTAATTTAGGATTTGAGGAGAGATTAGATATAAGAGAAGTAGACTTGCTTGGCTAAGTGAAGGGAAGAAGTGTAAGAATGAAGAATTCATTTATAGTGGATGAAATTCGGTTCAGAGCGAGATTTTCTCCAGGTACATCAGCAGTGCAGGAGCATTTCTGCAGGTAGATCATTTACTGAGAGGGCCAGGGCCAGGGCTGCAACTGACGATGTGGGGTTTTGCATAGTTGGGGAGGAGCAAGAGTGTCAAGCACTGAGGAGAGAGTATTGTTATAGTGGGTTGTAGCAAGGTCAGAGCACTTCCACTTGTGGAAGTGTGTGCAATAAGTTGTTAAATAAGGTTGGAAAAATGCAGAGGAACCACTTCAGTTTTCTAAAGGTGCGGGGCAAGAAGTAGGTTTAGCCTGTACATTGCAATTATAGCTGAGCAGATTGTGGTCTGAGATGGGAAACGGGTGACAGGTGACAACAGAGTTAGAGCAGAGGTAGGAGAATACCGATCAATAGAGTTTCTATTGTGGTGAGTAGGGAATAGGGTGGATTGTGAGAGACCGAAGGAGTTTGTGAGTGAGAGAAGTTTAGAAGCAGCAGGGGCAGATGGATTATCAATGGGGATATAAAAGTTTCTCAGAATGAAAGCAGGTATATTTGTAGAGAGAAAGTGAGGAAGCCAGACGGCAAAGTTATCAAGGATTTGGGAGGTTGGTCCAGTGGGGCGATAGATGACTGTCACTCTGAGGGAGAGGGGGAGAACAAGGGAATGCAGTGGATTTCAAAGGAGGAAAAGGAAAGAGATGGAAGTGGATGCAAGTACTGATAGGAGCATGAGGGGGAGAGTAAGATTCCAACACCGCCACCATGTCTCTCACCTGGCCTAGGGGTATGGCTAAAGTGGAGATCACTGTGCATGAGAGCAGCAATGGAAGTAGTGTCAAAAGAAGATAGCCATGTTTCAGTAATTGCTAGAAGGTTGAAAGCATTGGAAACAAACAGGTCGTGAACAATTGTGAGTTTGTTGCAGACAGACTGAGCTTTCCAGAGATCACAAGAAAAGAGAGGGGATAAACGCTGTGGGTTAATGGAGATGGGATTGTTAGGATTGTGTGAACTAGTGTCGTGATTGCTGCAGGGCCAGGATTTGGAGAGATGTCACCTGCAGCAAGTAGTAGTAGGAGTGTGAGTGAGAGAAGGTGCAAGTGAGACTTGTAGGAGTGGGTATGCTTAGAGACAGGAGAGGTAGGTGGAAAGTATTTATAAAGAGACATAGTAGTTCATGAGAGGACACCATAGGGGATGAAAGAATGGAGGGTGAGTTATGGATAGTGTGGGGTTTATTGGTGTAGGGACGTACAGTGAGTTTTAGGAGAAGACTAGACAGAAAGAGCAAAAAAAACATAGAAAGAATTGTGCAAGTGTGTAGTTATTGAGTATTACATGCTAGTGGGGATTGCAGTTTCTCCCTCCAGTTTCTCACTCCAGTTGTAACACAGAGCAACTTATAAAATACAGGGCCCACAGAGCCAGGGCTCAGAGAACCTGTGTTCTGCTGTTTATATATCTAACTTAATCATATGTAATGGCACATCAATCCTTAAAAGCATGTGTATGGCTGTGTAAGCTTAAGGCACATACCTAATTTGGTCCAGCCATGATACTATGCATATCTGAAAAATGAATCTATACTTTACTGTCCTTTTAAACTGATGAACCGTGCATTTGATAAGCCATGCAAGTATTCGTGTATATAGAAATGTGGGTAATAATTCAAAAGTATTGGTACCAGACATAAAATTCAATTAGACAGCTGCATCTCCTGGTTCCCAGGGGATTTTACAAACTCTGCTTTACTTTGTTTACTGTGTATATTTTATTATGTTGTATTTAGGCACAACTTCTATCAACTAGATGTGTCTATAATTACTTACAATTGCTTTTGTGTTTGTGTGTGTGTGTCTCTCTATCAATCTATCTATCAATCATCTATCTATCTATCTATTGATGATAGATATATAAATATCCATGAACAAGTAAGTTCACTCTCACTCCTT
This sequence comes from Bombina bombina, assembly GCF_027579735.1. NCBI lineage: Eukaryota > Metazoa > Chordata > Amphibia > Anura > Bombinatoridae > Bombina > Bombina bombina. Next base: position 436,655,403 of record NC_069501.1, on the reverse strand, counting down.
ATAAGAAATCCAGAGGGTGTAATAGGAATCAGGTATTCAACAGAAATGGAAGACTCTGCACTCACTCCAATCAATGGTTTATTCAAAGACGTTTCAGGGATAAATCTCTCTCTCTCTCTCTCTTTCTCTCTCTCTCTCTCTCTCTCTATATATATATATATATATATATATATATATATGTGTGTGTTAGTTCTGATTAATCCACCATATGTCTCTTCTTACATCCCCAGGTGCTCCTCAGTATCCATATAGAAAACATATATTGTTTTTTGTAAGCAAGGATGTTTTAGGGCATCAATTTTCATACGTCATCAGCCATGGTAAAAAAATCAGTAAAGAAGAGTCAAATTATTTCACTTTCAATGCCAAAGCTTGGAAGTGCCAGGTGACAACATATCTAAACCACAGCCTAGCCATAATTGCAAAATTACCTCTCCTGTTGGCTGCCTTAGCATTGCAAGCTTCATTCTAACAATTTGTCTTTGAACCATACTAATTATATAGGTAAGCAGATAGCCCATGCTTCCAAGCTGAGGATATAATGATACCTGCCATCTGTTATTGTGTCGTATCATTTATGGCTTCTGCAACAGTGGTTTTGTTTTCCTGCTTTGGAGAAATACATATTTAAATGTCAGATAATCATTGTAATTTTGTGTTTCATGTTCTTTCTGTTTTTACATCATACCTAGACAGAAATAAATACTTTATTTTTATTTTTAAAGTAAATCTTTTTAAGTGCAAGCTTAGCAATAAGAGAAATGTAAAGGGACTTTAAACTAAACATTTAGCCACTTTGGTGAAGAGTGATTACACACATCTATGCTAGAGCTGTTTTTAGTTGTATGGCACTCATTGCATTTAAACATACATTTAAGGTTTTTTTTCATCAGGTACTTATACAAATTATACCTTGTTTTTCAGCAAAGCATTTTTAGAATTTTTTTTTAGAAAAATATAAAATACAGAAATTCCTTAGTATGGGATAATGCCACTACATGAAAAACAAATAGCAATATGGGTATCATCATAGTATTATAAGACACCTTTAGCATCAGTTCACCTTCTAAAAATAAATAAAAGTAGGATTTGATGCAGTATATTTTAAATGAAAATCAAAATTACAATTTTTATTTCTCTCACTTTTCACTATTTTGCAATTTATGCAGAAAACGAGTTTGTCTACAATATCTAACCATGAAAATAATAAAATTACACCAAATTCTGAGTTCCCAAATGGATAGCTTAACCCATTTTGAAAATTCTCCTATAGATATCCAAACTCCATCAGCAAAATATAAAAAAACAACAAAAACCCAATTAAATAGTTGCACCACAAATCATTCTACAAAGTATATTTTTATACACTCAACCATTTATCCCATTAGTTTTTTTTTTGGAGCTTTAAGCCCTAATATCGACTACACAACAGGGAAGAGATAAGGGCTCTGTGAGAAACCCTCCCCAACGTGGTAAGCCAGTATCGGACATTTTCAACAGAGGACCCTAGTGAAAAAATGTTTTGGGGCCGCCTAAAGGTAACTCAATAGTAATAATAAATATGCTGCTCTGTATAATAATTTTGAGGATAGATAGATGAACCTGCACTAATAAAAGGTTCCCCTGCATTAAGATTGTGCACGCCAATGTATAGACTGGCTACTATGGGGCCCCCCAGCAAATGGGCCCTGGTGCCACTACATCTGCTGCACCAATGGCATTTCCACCCCTGGGGTAAGCAGCACTTTAAGTGCCCTTTTATATTACAGGGACATGAGACACCTTATAGTGTGTGTGTGTGGGGTAAAATATGTGTTTTTAAAGTCTTCTCTACCAGTGAAATAACAGGGAAGTCCCTGCACTTAAAGCTTTTATTTCCCAGCTTCAGTGAAAACAAGCATAATCCTTATGATCTGCATTGAAGGATACCCCAGGAGGAAAATCCTTTATCATCCTGAGCAGAGAATAACAATGTGTTGTCCTTCACACTTGAGTGGTTAAAGGGACATTGTACACTAGATTTTACTTTGCATAAATGTTTTGTAGATGATCCATTTATACAGCCCATCTTGGAGTGTTTTTGTAACAATGTGTAGTTTTGCTTATTTTTTAATAACATTGTGATTATTTTCAAACTCCTAACCAAGCCCCACAGTGTCAGATGTATACGTGCGTTTACAGACTACTGCTGGCTCTTGTTCATGTTATCTGTCTATTTATATGCAGGGAATTTGGGAAAGGGGGAGTGTCTGCTCTATTTGTTTTTCAAGCCCCTTTCAATGGGTGTCCCAGTCAACCTCATCAACAGTGCTAAACTGGGGCCTATAAGTCATTTTTTTAAAAGGTTTTATACTTGATTTTTATATCAGTATCTGTGAATATTCTTCTTTATAGTAGGGTCTATTACATGCAGTTATATGAAAATTTCTGTGCATTGTCCCTTTAGTTATCCATAAAAAAGTTTATTTTTAAATAGTAAAACAACTTTGCAATGTATTTGTATTTTAACCCTTTCCTGCCGGGGTTAAAGTGTCTACATGGGAACAACTGTTCCGATGTAGACAAATTGAAATCATGCGATCTTGCACACGATTGCGAGATTTCAATTATTGGATCGGGTCTGTGGGGCGTCCCTATAACCCTAGGAACGCCCTCCAGACCGCAATCAAATCCAGGAAGCGCAGTAGGCTCCAGGACAGCCGTTGGCTATGACGTTCTATTCTATCATAATGGCTCTAAAGCCCAGTGTAATTATGACGGAATAGAACGGCATAATGGCGTTAAAAGGTTAATTGTTATTTTGCTTCCCTTTTTCTGTAATTTGAGTCCTGTAATTTGACTTCCTGTGCTTCCAGAAACACCAGGGTTTATCCTGCAGGACCCAGAATCCTTACCCTGCAACATTCTAAACACTCATTGCTTGAAAAGTATACATATTCATGTATAGCTATCCCAAACTGGTTACACCCAAGGAGATGAGATTCTTAAGGAGCTTTACAAGAGGAATGTTCCTGGAATGCTATACAATACAAATTGTGCTTCCAAATGGCAGTATCAAACCAATCTTCTTTAAAAAAAATAAAAGCCATATTAGGGTGTATATTTCTTAAAGCAGAAGAATTTTACATGTTCATATAAATATATCTATATATACATGCAAAAAAGTAATACTTTTTACACACAACAAAATAAAATAAAATCAATTAAACATTTGCATTTTTCATGCAAGACTGGAAGGAAATACTTCCATATTTCTTTCAATCCCCTATTCAATACTTACACTGAGTATTTTGCAAAATGATACCTTATAACAATAATTTGTAAAATAATTACTTTTTGCACACAGATGAGTATTAAACATGTTTATTCAAGACAGCTTCCATGCATTATTGGATGATTAATGCTCTGCTACTGATGTTCTGTGCTTGATACTTATATTGATTTTATTTAGCATCACTCCTCAGGTTTAATTACTACAGATTATTGCTCTTTTAAGGACATAGCCAGTAGGTGCTGAAAAGCTTCAACTTTGAGGGCATTTTTTATTTTCAAATTCTGCTAACATTTGCCTTTTTCATTTTTTGGTGCAGTATTTTCAGTATTATTTATTTAAATATATATATATTTTCCCTGTTGTGTAGTCGATATTAGGGCTTAAAGCTCCTAAAAAAAACTAATGGGATAAATGGTTGAGTGTATAAAAATATACTTTGTAGAATTATTTGTGGTGCAACTATTTAATTACATTAACATACACACACACAGAGGGACACAACTACACATTTGACACACACAGAGTGACACACAGGGACACACACAGAGGGACACACAAACACACAGAGGGACACACAACCACACAAGGACAGGCACACACTCAGAGGGATACACAAACAGGGACACACACAAACATGGTGACACACACAGAGGGAAACACACACAGAGGGACACACACACAGAGGGACACACACACAGGGACACAAACACACACATGGACACAGAAAGAGACAAACACCCACACAAAAGAACACAACTACACAGGGACACACATAGACTGAAACACACACACACACACATACAGGAACACACACACACAGAAGGACACAACCACACAAGGACAGACACACACACAGAGGTATACACACACACAGAGGGACACACACACTCAGAGGGACACACACAGGGACAAACACACACACACACACACACAGAGGGACACACACACTCAGAGGGACACACACAGAGGGACACACACACTCACACAGAGGGACACACACACAAAGACACAAACACAGACACACACACAGAGGGACATACAAGCCATAGACATTTTCCTACATATTTTTTTTTTTTTGTGTAGATTAAATGTATCTTGTTTTTATTCCTAAGTAATAATTAAGAAATAATGTACAAAGTTTATAAAATTAGAGTGTGTGGTTGATTGATAGAAGTGTTATACTCATCAATTCCTATGCCATTAGGAATTAGTGGTTACAAAGATATTGATTGATGCAGTTTGTTTGGGAATCTGTCCCATAATCTGGTTGTTTTATGTGATAGAGAGCAGAACCAGAGTATTCAATTGTGCATGGTAACCCTTGTGTGTGCTCCTGCATCGCAGAGGGTCCCTGTCACACACTATATGTCCCCAACTTGGGCTGAGCAGCTGGTAGTCTGCGGTGCATCTCTCTCTGCTCCCAGTATGCAAGACTCTCTTGCCCTGCTGACCCTGGTTGTGCTAGCCTGTCAGATGATCTGCAATCCATACACTGGCCACCCAGGAAAGCCCTACAGAACCTCAGTAGGGCCTCTCCAGCTTCCGCCATTTATTCAGGGGCCCAAGGAAGACCGTAAAAGCCAGGAGAATAGGTATTGCATTCCCAGAGACAGGGGCCCCATAATGGGAGAGTCAGAAAGAGCAGAGATCCCAGGAGCAGGAAACACACTTCCCGGAGAAGTATCCTGCACCCTGCCCGGTTCCCATATTGCTTTTCATATTGGCACAAGGGTTACTATTCTACCTACTACATCCTGATGCGAGGAAGGGATGGGACCAGCATGTGGGCAGAATTTTGCAAGAATCGGCAAGTGAGAGGGATCCTGCTGCTACACGGTGAAGGGACTGACTCATGAGTCCAACAACGACAAACAGACACGTGAGGACTTGGCACTCAGCAGAAGCTCCCTCCTGCTTCACTTAGTTCCCACCAACACCAGTATCAGTCCGACGTCACGTCCACGCTCGGCATGCCTCCCCGGCAGTGCTGAGTGATAGCTAATTTGCTAATTTGGCTGTCTGGATTAGAAAAACGCCTCTATGGGAGCATGTTATGGGCTTGGCGAGATACTAATGTGTGGCATTAGCTCATAGTGAGCTAGTAACACTATGATGCATCCATGTTGTGCAATCAATGAAAGGCAGCTGAATGGCTCACTGCCTCTCTCGTTAATTATGCAACATGAAAAAGGTTAATAGAACACCACTCAACTTTTTTTTATTATTAATTATTAAAAACACTTTTTTATGATTTGCGCATCATTGCTGTATATATATATATATATATATATATATATATATATATATATATATATATATATATATATATATATAATACATAGCCGGTGGCCCAGCACTCCTTCCACACGGGTGCAATCACGTCCCGGGTACTATCCTCAAAAGTTATATAGAAATGTCCAAATGTAGGAGGGCACTCACAGGAATTATAAAGCAACAAACATAGTATCTTTATTTCCAAGTTATTTGTACATCATTTGTAGAAGTCAACTTTTCGACCCATTTCTAATCTCAAAAATCGGGATCTCACATACCAACTCAAGCTAGGTGTAATCAATAAAGAGGGCACAAGCACAATAGCATACCTCATACAATATCCACAGCCTTATGCGCTTAGTGATGTTCAATTGGATGCTAAGGACTCACCTCCAAACCGCCCATAAACCTAACAGCACTGCGATCATTAAAGACAACACAGACCGCAAAAAATATCGGGTCTACTACGCACGCACCAAGTTATCACATCATCCCCTTTGATCCTTGTGCCCACATCTCTATCCATATAGAATTGGGGCCAGTGTGTTCGGGGGGAGTTGGCTCAATAGTCTATGTTGATTGGTGGCGGCACATACGGGTTAGTTTATTTAAGAGCCGTGTGCATCCCCGAAAGTCAGATAGCCTTATGCGCTTAGTGATGTTAAATTGGATGCTATGATGAAGTTGTCATTCCACAGGCCACATCAGCTGATGCTACCTCTACTTAAATAAGCATGAATGTGAACATACACATATGGATTTTATCCTTCTATGTTAGAATCCATTATTGAAAAAATCTTAATGACAATAATACAACATGAAACCAATAAAAACTGTGTATTCCCAATGTCAGCATAGTGACCACAGGTGTCAATAAAAAAGCAGGAGATTGAACTCCACTACCATAACCAAGCATCAATGGAGGCAAAGGGACAATATTTAATGCAAGTGTAAAGAGAACTAGTATTCATCACAACCCACATCAACAACAGAACAAGTATAGACCACTGCATGTGTTACACATTAAGATGACAGATAAATACTTAGGCAGAATACAAATAATAAATAAAAATAAAAATAAAAAAGGGTCCAGTAGGGAGGATGACAGTCACAGCAGAGATGTAGCTGTAAAGTATTCAATACAACAAATAATGTGCCATTAGAAAAAAAGGCTATAATCGATGCTGGCATTAAAGCCAACTGGAGTTAGAGTGTCAAGTCTGTGTATCCACCTTGCCTCACATCATAGAAGCTCAAAATTTCTGTCGCCACCTCTTTTCAAAGGGGCCACTCTATCGATCAACATGGCTCTAAGAGATGAAATAGGATGTTGATTGTCCAAAAAATGCCTTGCAACAGGCTGATCTGAATGTCCCTCTCCCAGAGCAGCTCTAATTGCACTTTTGTGATTGGCAAGCCTCTCACGGAACGTAGTGCTCGTCTTACCTACATAATACCGTCCACAGGGGCAAGACAAAAAATATATGACAAAGTCAGAGGTACAGGTCAATCTATGTCTGATCCAATAGGTCTTGGTAGTTGCAGGATGGTGAAACTTCTCTCCAGTTAGGAGGGTGCTGCAGGTGCTGCAATTTCTGCTAATGATCCTCCTTACTTTCAAAGTTGCAGGAGTGTAGTTGGTAATAAAGTTGATCAGAGCTTCTTCCATATTCTTAGTCTGTTTCTGCTTTCTTTGACACAAACTGTCCCAGTCATATTGTGTCACCTCAGGTAAAATTTCATAAAGCATTTTAGGATCATATCCCCTATTCAGAAATTTCACTCTCATCTCCTCAAGCTGTGTCATTCTCAGATCCACATCCAAATTATTTCGTATAACACTCATAAATTTGATTTCACAATCCCCCTCTTGGATTGCATTGGATGGTAACTACTAAATTGTAATAGGGTGTTTCTGTCTGTGTGTTTAGAGTACAACGTCGTTTTTAACTGACAAGCATCCTCAGTAACAGATTTGTATATGCACAAAACTAAAAAGTGTATCGCATCAGGGTTTATCTCACTTTTGAACTTGACTGATACCTTGGATGTGTTCAGGTCATCAATCCATCTGACTTTCGGGGTGATTTGGATCGAGAGTAGTGATACATAATTCTATATGGATAGCGATGTGGGTACACGGATCAAAGGGTTTGATGTGATAACTTGGTGCATGCGTAGTATTCTCGATATTTTTTGCAGTCTGTGTTGTCTTTCATGATCGCAGTGCTGTTAGGTTTATGGGCGGTTTGGAGGTGTGTCCTTATGGGCCTGTGTGTTCGGGGGGAGTTGGCTCAATAGTCTATGTTGATTGGTGGCGACACATACGGGTTAGTTTATTTAAGAGCCATGTGTGTCACTTCCGGTATCATGGTTATCACTTCTCTAATGGGAGTTCTGAGTGTATAATGCGTGCTGCATTATAAAAGTAAGTGTGGGTTTGGTGAAATAAATAGTATTTGTATTTAATATTTAGGCTGTGACAGAAATGACCTATTCACATGTGAAACATTTGTGTTTAGTTATCTTTTACAAATCTGGATGCTACTCTTATGGGGGTAATTGATTATATGGCTTGCTATTTTAGCCATAGTAATATGGGTGTCTTCATTTTATTGTATAGGTTTTTTCATAGGGGGTATTGATTGTGTGATGATAGTATTGGCGTCCACTTTTCTGAATACTGTTGCAGTTCCTCTCGATATACCTCTATATTAGGCATTGGCATTTGCTTTGTTATCCTTTTGCTGCTTTATGGATTTACACAAACCTAATATACTTTTTCTACTTTTGTTTGTTCTGTACTTAAGTAAGGATGTTATATGATTTATGATGTTTATAAGAGGTATACTTAGTAGGAGATCATTTGACAAATCAAGAATTTACCCGGTGTGGATAGGTCTTGTGCTAACGTTGTTGGTGGATGGTTTAATTTATGAAATGTTTTATTTCTGTATTTTAGGGTGTGTATTATCTATTCATTTCTTGTTCCCTTGGTTTTTAATTTTTAATTTTATTTTTAGTTTTATTTTAGTATGCTCTGATATGGGCTAGTGTATTGTTCAGCATGTGGTGATGGGTTTTCGCTGTTATATATAATTCTCAACATATATTTCTTATTCTATGTAATTAGATTACAATGGTACATTTTGCATTTTTCCGTTTTGTTTACAGATTGTTTATTGTCTTGAAGAAGGCCCATAAATGGGTCTAAACGTTGACTTCTACAAATGATGTAAAAATAACTTGGAAATAAAGATATTCTGTTGCTTTATAATTCCTGTGAGTGCCCTCCTACATTTGGACATACATATATATATATATATATATATATATATATATATATATATATATATATATATATATATATATACAGGGAGTGCAGAATTATTAGGCAAATTAGTATTTTGACCACATCATCCTCTTTATGCATGTTGTCTTACTCCAAGCTGTATAGGCTCGAAAGCCTACTACCAATTAAGCATATTAGGTGATGTGCATCTCTGTAATGAGAAGGGGTGTGGTCTAATGACATCAACACCCTATATCAGGTGTGCATAATTATTAGGCAACTTCCTTTCCTTTGGCAAAATGGGTCAAAAGAAGGACTTGACAGGCTCAGAAAAGTCAAAAATAGTGAGATATCTTGCAGAGGGATGCAGCACACTTAAAATTGCAAAGCTTCTTAAGCGTGATCATCGAACAATCAAGCGTTTCATTCAAAATAGTCAACAGGGTCGCAAGAAGCGTGTGGAAAAACCAATGCGCAAAATAACTGCCCATGAACTGAGAAAAGTCAAGCGTGCAGCTGCCAAGATGCCACTTGCCACCAGTTTGGCCATATTTCAGAGCTGCAACATCACTGGAGTGCCCAAAAGCACAAGGTGTGCAATACTCAGAGACATGGCCAAGGTAAGAAAGGCTGAAAGACGACCAGTCTTGATGGGCCAGATGGATGGGCCCATGGCTGGATTGGTAAAGGGCAGAGAGCTCCAGTCCGACTCAGCCGCCAGCAAGGTGGAGGTGGAGTACTGGTTTGGGCTGGTATCATCAAAGATGAGCTTGTGGGGCCTTTTCGGGTTGAGGATGGAGTCAAGCTCAACTCTCAGTCCTACTGCCAGTTTCTGGAAGACACCTTCTTCAAGCAGTGGTACAGGAAGAAGTCTGCATCCTTCAAGAAAAACATGATTTTCATGCTGGACAATGCTCCATCACACGCGTCCAAGTACTCCACAGCGTGGCTGGCAAGAAAGGGTATAAAAGAAGAAAATCTAATGACATGGCCTCCTTGTTCACCTGATCTGAACCCCATTGAGAACCTGTGGTCCATCATCAAATGTGAGATTTACAAGGAGGGAAAACAGTACACCTCTCTGAACAGTGTCTGGGAGGCTGTGGTTGCTGCTGCACGCAATGTTGATGGTGAACAGATCAAAACACTGACAGAATCCATGGATGGCAGGCTTTTTAGTGTCCTTGCAAAGAAAGGTGGCTATATTGGTCACTGATTTGTTTTTGTTTTGTTTTTGAATGTCAGAAATGTATATTTGTGAATGTTGAGATGTTATATTGGTTTAACTGGTAAAAATAAATAATTGAAATGGGTATATATTTGTTTTTTGTTAAGTTGCCTAATAATTATGCACAGTAATAGTCACCTGCACACACAGATATCCCCCTAAAATAGCTATAACTAAAAACAAACTAAAAAATACTTCCAAAACTATTCAGCTTTGATATTAATGATTTTTTTGGGTTCATTGAGAACATGGTTGTTGTTCAATAATAAAATTAATCTTCAAAAATACAACTTGCCTAATAATTCTGCACTCCCTGTATATATATATATATATATATATATATATATATATATATATATATAAAGTTCAAATATATTTATATAAGTAAATACATCTTGCACACCGCAGAGCTATATGAGATGCTGTGTTGAAAGTAGGGGATTGCAGCACTCAGTATTAACTTCTCCAATCTTATATGAAGAGACAAGCTGAAACAAAGTATCAAAACAAAGGCTCATACACACATGGTCCAATTAAAGTGTAACGCATTTATTTACACATGTTTAACCTAAACCTTAATATGCCACTGCAGTGGAACGTTTAGCAAAATCTAAACTCATGGGTACTAAATTCGTGAATGACTATCTCAGACGAATGCTAAAGTAAACATACATACAAAAGAAATGTAAAGCATAACATAAAAATTAAAACAAAATAGAAACAAAATGTCCCAAATGAAACAAAAGTTCCACAAATCTTGTGTTAGTTATAGTGAAATTTCTGATGCAAAAAAGCAACATCTGAGTTCATCTTGAAAAAGTACTGTTATTGGAGAAACAGCTGACAGACTCGATGTAAAAGCGTCCTCCTATGTCAGCACTTATGAAACATGAGTATTAGAAATTGACATCTGGCTTTTCCCAAATTGCGGCAATAAAGAAATAGAAAAACATATACAACCTCTTCCAAGAATTAGGATAGGTCTCAGGCAGCTCAGACCGGGTTCCGGTTTCTTTAGGCACCGACTTGAGGTATACCATATGAAGTGAGCCAGGACTTGGCATCCGGCTTTTGTCTCACCCAGATCACTCGTTACGTTACTTGACACATTCGTTTGTGCAATTTGGACTTCGAGACTTTATGTAGGGTAGATCCACTTTCAATCACCTCTGCCGACCTTAGCCAGAATCCAAGTGTTATTGTTCAACACAAATCCGGATACTTGTTTTGCTGCCGCTAAAACTTTCAAATGACTGTGTCGATGCGCGTTTCGCCCCACAATGCTTTGCGTCAGGGCCTCGTCAGGACTGTCAGTCACAGGTGAACTCTCCTTTCATTTAAATCTCCTACAGGTATTAGGAAAGCAAATAGGGCGTATATACTCCAGCCAATAGGAAGGTTTACTTGACAACACCATTGTTTAGATTTCCTTACTTTTATATGCTAGACCAAAATACTTTGCTATTATCCTAATTTATACCTAATATAACAGACCAAATAAAAGGCGAAAAACAAATGGGTTAAGACACTATTAAAGGGACCAAGTTATGCAGAGCCTTCTATGAATCTATTTTAATTTCAAACTCCTCTACTGCGATAGATTTTACCTAAATTATTTACAATATTGAAAATAAGAAATCAAGATGAACACTATTTTCCTTCATAATTGTGCTTGGGCTTTTTATGGAATGATAGAAATGTGAATACAAAAGGAATCATTTCACAAGTTATTTATTATTACCTGATCGGACAACCTAGGTTGTTTTCTCAAATTATTTCTGTTTTTAGCCTAGGAAAGACCTAAATTCAATTCTTTCATTTAAGCCATATGGGGATACAGTTTTTAAAACATAAGTCCACCTGGCTTCTTTTTTAAGAAGACATATATTGTTGTCCCCTCCTCTGCCATTTGTCAGTCCTTGATCAATGCCAACAAATTTTAAGGATATAGTGCTGCTATTATGTACATCTTTGAAATGTCTTGCAACACTAGTATCTCTTTCAAAGAGTATGTCATCTCTATGCTCCTGTACCCTGTCCTTGAACATCCGTTTTGTTTTACCTACGTAGAACAGGGGACAGGAGCATTGTAAGAGATATACCACTCCTACTGTGTTGCAATTTGAAAAACACCTTATTTCAAAGTTATTATTGGTATTGGCCGAAAAAGTTTTACACTTTAACATGTAGGGACAATACACACAATGTCCACATGGGAAACTGCCTTTAACTCGTTGGTATTTAGTTAGCCAGCTTGTTGTGGGTTCTGACCTTACAAATCTGCTTTTTACCAACTTCTCTTTTAAGTTAGGAGATTTTTTTGCGGTCAAAAGGGGTCTTGGACCCACTTTTTCAGCTATTTTTTCATCAAAAGATAACAAATGCCAGTGTCGAGACAAAATGTCTCTCAAAGCCTGCCATTGGCAATTAAATGTTGTAATGAATCTTGTATTACCATCTGTAGTGATCTTGACTTTATTTGAATAAAGGAGATCGTTTCTATTTAGTTTCCTCACTTTGTTAAGGGTGAATTTTATTAATTTATTCGAATATCCTCTTTCAATGAATTTTTCACACATTATTTGAGCATGATGCTCAAATTTTGTTTTTGAAGAACAATTTCTCTTCAATCTCAGCAGTTGTCCAAAGGGAATGCCTCTTTTGAGTGATTCCGGGTGGCTACTGGAAGCTTCTAATAAGCTATTTGTTGCTGTGGTCTTTCGATGATTTTCAGTAGTTATTTTATTACCTTCTTTTTTGATACAGATATCCAGGAAAGGTAATTCTTTCATACTGTATACATGTGTCAACAGGATGTTCCGGTCATTTCTATTTAATGAGTCAATAAATTCCACCAGACTGGTCAGGGGGCCATCCCAAAACATAAGGATGTCGTCCACATATCTGAGCCATAGGGATACATGGGAACCGAACACCTCCCCAAATTTTTCAAAGATGTCCAGCTCCCATGCCCCCAAATGTAAGCATGCGTATGTGGGTGCACATACGGCTCCCATTGCTGTCCCCCTGACCTGTCTGTAAATTGAGCCATCAAATTCAAATACATTGTTTTCTAATACAAATCTTAGCAACTTAATAACAAATTCAGTATGATTATTACTCTCTGAGCCTCTAGATCTCAAAAAGTGTTCACTTGCACCAATCCCCACCTCATGAGGTATTGAGGAATAGAGACTTTCTACGTCAAGTGACACAAGAATAGTGTCAGTTGAAACAGATATGTCATCAATTTTCCGAAGGAGATCTGGGGTGTCCTTGACATAGCCTGAATGCAATTTTCTCTCCCTATTATCTCCAATTAATCTATATATATAAATACACACACACATATTTGGACTCACTGGCCACTTTATTATGTACAGCTTGCTAGTACCAGATTGGACCCCCTTTTGCCTTCAGAACTACCTTAAAGGGACAGCACAGTAAACATTATTTTCAAGTTGGCATAAATCTAAATAAACTCTTTAAAGTTCATCAATACTTTTTGATAACAGTTATTTTTATTTCTATATAGTTTGATTTGGCTCCCCCATCTGGCCACCCACTGATAGCTCATTTTATCAAATGCAAAGAGGACCGATCACCTCATCATTGTATTTCCCTGAAGGCACGCTCTCAGAATAATTCCAAGCTGATGCACATGCTCAGAAATCCCCCAACGTAAAAACACAAGTTTCAAATTACGGAAGACTTCACAAGCGCCATTGCATTGCAGACATCACATTGAATAGGCATAATTTCTGCTAAATATACAGGTTCTTTGTATATTTCCAAGATAATCTATTTAAAATCGCTATAAACTTATTTTATATATATGACAACATTGTTTCTAAGTTTACTTTATATAACACATTTTTCATACAATTTTAGAAATTAAAAAATAAAGTAACCAAATTATTCTAAGCCCGATTTTAACATTACTATTTTATTCTCTTGTTTTTCATTATTCATACAACATTGAAAATGTTTAAATTTTTATAAATTTCGTTTCTTTAGCCTCTTTATATTTAATTAATTACTTATTAATTAAAAAAAAATCTCTACGATTTCATATGTGGCACCATCCCTTTGTCACTCTTAATCGCATTAATAATATTTATTTAAATTGATCACTTCATATTTCCTGGTTAACTTCAATAATATTTACAACATTATCTATTTTTATACATTTAAATGTCATTTATCATATGGTTCTCTATCTTTGATAATGTATAATTGAGATTCCTACAAAGATTTATCTAACTCTATAATATTCTCAAAGTTTCCAAATCTATTGGTGTTCAAACTTTTTTTTAAAGATTACATATTTCTAATTGATTTATTTTTTTGATTTGTAGGTCATACAATGGCTGAAAGTAATAATGCTCTCTCTTATTATGTCTTTTTTCTCTTTCAAACTTTCTATATGTTTCTGTCTTCCCTTTCTATTTATCTACGTCATCCTTTCTCTATAATTATCTAGCTCTATCTCTTTCTACATCTTTCTCTCTCTCTTCCTCTATTTTAAATATGTTTGGCTTTATCTTTCTATCTATATTTCTAGTAATCTCACAATCTCAATGTCTCTTTATCTATCCGTAAAAATGTATATTTTACAATATATAATTTTTCACTCTATGAGGCAGATTTACCAAATGTCTGTCGGACCTGATCTGACAGTGCGGATCAGGTCCGACAGACATCGCTGAATGTGGAGAGCAATACGCTCTCAATATTCAGCATTGCACCAGCAGCTCACAAGAGCTGCTGGTGCAACACTGCCCCCTGCAGACTTGCGGCCAATGGGCCGCCAGCAGGGAGGCGATATTATGAGGTGGACAGGGAGGCGTTACCTGTCCGCCTCATCAGAGCAGGTAGACAGGGTTTTGGAGCAACGGTCTTTAGACCGCTGCTCCATAACTTGTGTTTCTGGCGAGTCTGAAGACTCACCTGAAACACAGGCCCTCAAGCTCCATATGGAGCTTGGTAAATGGGCCTCTATATCTCTATTTCTCTATGAATCTCTTTTTCTCTTTATCTATCACTAACCATCTATATATCATGACCTCTATATCTTTCTCTTACTATCTCTATTGATCTCTCATTCTCTATTTCTTTTTATCTAGATAAAGTAATCTATTTCTCTATATCTCCCCATCTTTGGGGCCGAATTATCAAGCTCTGAAGGCTCGCCAGAAACAGAAGTTATGAAGCAGCGGTCTAAATACCGCTGCTCCATAACTTGCCCGCCTGCTCTGAAGCTGTGGACAGAAATCAACCCGATCTAATACAATCAGGTTGATTGACATCCCCTGCTAGTGGCCGATTGGCCGTGAATCTGCAGGAGGCGGCATTGAACATTCTTGTGAGCTGCTGGTGCAATGATAAATACTGACAGCATATTCTGTCGGTATTTATCGATGTGTGGTGGACATGATATGCTACATCGTATCATGTCCGCTCACACTATGATAAATCTACCCCTATGTCTCTCTCTCTGACTCTCGTTCCCTCTCTCTCTCTCTCTGTCTCTCTCACTCTCTCTCTCTCTGTCTCTTTCTCTGTATCAGTAACTCTCTCTCTATCTCTCTCTCTCCATCACTCTCTCTATCTCTCTCTCTATATATATATATCTACATTTCTTTCTTTCTTGTCTCTCTCTATCTCTCTTTGTATTTCTCTCTCTCTCTTTCTATCTTGCACTCTCCCTCTCTCTCTCTCTCTCTCTCTCTCTCTCTCTCTGTCTATCTATGTAGTGCAGACAAACCTTTATCCAAACCATCCTGAAGAAACTGTAAAATTCTAGGAATTCTAAAAGAATACCAGGATAATTTATGAGAAGAACACCATGAAATATAGGTCTTCCAAACTCGATAATAAATATTCCTTGAAACAGACTTACGAGTCTGTAGCATAGTATTAATCACTGAGTCAGAGAAACCTCTATGACTTAGCACTAAGCATTCAATTTCCATAACTTCAAATTTAACGATTTGAGATCCTGATGGAAAAACGGCCCTTGAGACAGAAGGTCTGGTCTTAGAGGAAGTGGCCAAGGTTGGCAACTGGACATCAGAACAAGATCTGCATAACAAAACCTGTGAGGCCACACTGGTGCTGTCAGAAACACAAATTATTGTTCCATAATGATCTTGGAGATCACTCTTGGAAGAAGAACTAGAGGCAGAAAGATATAAGCAGGTTGGTAAAACCAAGGAACTGCTAAAGCATCCAACAACTCCACCTGAGGATCCCTGGACAGGTACCTGGGAAGTTTCTTGTTTAGATGAGAAGCCATCAGATCAATTTTTGGAAGACCCCACATCTGTACAATCTGACAAAGTACATCTGGATGGAGAGAACACTTCCCCCAGATGTAAGGTCTGATGGCTGAGATAATCCGCTTCCCAATTGTCTACACCTGGGCTATGCGCTGCAGAAATTAGACAAGAGCTGGTTTCTGCCCAAGAAAAAATCCAAAATACTTCTTTCATAGCTAGGGGACTGCGAGTCCCACCCTGATGAGTGACATATGCCACAGTTGTGATATTGTCCATCTGAAAACAAATGAATGGTTCTCTCTTTAACAGAGGCAAAACCTGAAGAGCCCTGAAAATAGCACAGAGTTCTAAAATATTGATTGGTAACCTCGCCTCTTGAGGTTTCCAAACCCCTTGTGCTGTCAGAGATCCCAGACAGCTCCCCAGCCTGAAAGACTTGCATCTGTTGTGATCACAGTCCAGGTAGGATGAACAAAAGAGGCCCCCTGAATTAAACGATGATGGTCTAACCACCAAGTCAGAGAGAGTTGAATGTTGGGATTTAAGTATATCAATTGTGATATCCGAGTATAATCCCTGCACCATTGATTCCATGCATATAGCCACTGAAGGGAATGATTGAGACTGAAGGTTTCGACAAGATGAAACCAATTTAATTTGTCTCTTGTCTGTTAAGAACAGAGTCATGGACACTGAATCTATCTGGAAACATCGGCCTAGATTTGGAGTTCGGCGGTAAAAGGGCTGTTAACGCTCCGCGGGCTTTTTTCTGGCCGCACCATAAAATTAACTCTGGTATCGAGAGTTCAAACAAATGCTGCGTTAGGCTCCAAAAAAGGAGCGTAGAGCATTATTACCGCAAATGCAACTCTCGATACCAGAGTTGCTTACGGACGCGGCCGGCCTCAAAAACGTGCTCGTGCACGATTCTCCCATAGAAAACAATGGGGCTGTTTGAGCTGAAAAAAAACCTAACACCTGCAAAAAAGCAGCCTTCAGCTCCTAACGCAGCCCCATTGTTTCCTATGGGGAAACACTTCCTACGTCTGCACCTAACACTCTAACATGTACCCCGAGTCTAAACACCCCTAGCCTTACACTTATTAACCCCTAATCTGCCGCCCCCGCTATCGCTGACCCCTGCATATTTTTTTAAACCCCTAATCTGCCGCTCCGTAAACCGCCGCAACCTACGTTATCCCTATGTACCCCTAATCTGCTGCCCCTAACACCGCCGACCCCTATATTATATTTATTAACCCCTAATCTGCCCCCCTCAACGTCGCCGACACCTGCCTACACTTATTAACCCCTAATCTGCCGAGCGGACCTGAGCGCTACTATAATAAAGTTATTAACCCCTAATCCGCCTCACTAACCCTATCATAAATAGTATTAACCCCTAATCTGCCCTCCCTAACATCGCCGACACCTACCTTCAATTATTAACCCCTAATCTTCCGATCGGAGCTCACCGCTATTCTAATAAATGGATTAACCCCTAAAGCTAAGTCTAACCCTAACACTAACACCCCCCTAAGTTAAATATAATTTTTATCTAACGAAATAAATTAACTCTTATTAAATAAATGATTCCTATTTAAAGCTAAATACTTACCTGTAAAATAAACCCTAATATAGCTACAATATAAATTATAATTATATTATAGCTATTTTAGGATTAATATTTATTTTACAGGCAACTTTGTAATTATTTTAACCAGGTACAATAGCTATTAAATAGTTAATAACTATTTAATAGTTACCTAGTTAAAATAATAACAAATTTACCTGTAAAATAAATCCTAACCTAAGATATAATTAAACCTAACACTACCCTATCAATAAAATAATTAAATAAACTACCTACAATTACCTACAATTAACCTAACACTACACTATCAATAAATTAATTAAACACAATTCCTACAAATAACTACAATGAAATAAACTAGCTAAAGTACAAAAAATAAAAAAGAACTAAGTTACAGAAAATAAAAAAATATTTACAAACATAAGAAAAATATTACAACAATTTTAAACTAATTACACCTACTCTAAGCCCCCTAATAAAATAACAAAGCCCCCCAAAATAAAAAATTCCCTACCCTATTCTAAATTAAAAAAGTTACAAGCTCTTTTACCTTACCAGCCCTGAACAGGGCCCTTTGCGGGGCATGCCCCAAGAAGTTCAGCTCTTTTGCCTGTAAAAAAAAACATACAATACCCCCCCCCCAACATTACAACCCACCACCCACATACCCCTAATCTAACCCAAACCCCCCTTAAATAAACCTAACACTAAGCCCCTGAAGATCTTCCTACCTTGTCTTCACCATCCAGGTATCACCGATCCGTCCTGGCTCCAAGATCTTCATCCAACCCAAGCGGGGGTTGGCGATCCATAATCCGGTGCTGAAGAGGTCCAGAAGAGGCTCCAAAGTCTTCCTCCTATCCGGCAAGAAGAGGACATCCGGACCGGCAAACATCTTCTCCAAGCGGCATCTTCGATCTTCTTCCATCCGGAGCGAAGCGGCAGGATCCTGAAGACCTCCAGCGCGGAACATCCATCCGGACCGACGACTGAACGACGAATGACTGTTCCTTTAAGGGACGTCATCCAAGATGGCGTCCCTCGAATTCCGATTGGCTGATAGGATTCTATCAGCCAATCGGAATTAAGGTAGGAATTTTCTGATTGGCTGATGGAATCAGCCAATCAGAATCAAGTTCAATCCGATTGGCTGATCCAATCAGCCAATCAGATTGAGCTCGCATTCTATTGGCTGTTCCGATCAGCCAATAGAATGCGAGCTCAATCTGATTGGCTGATTGGATCGGCCAATCGGATTGAACTAGATTCTGATTGGCTGATTCCATCAGCCAATCAGAAAATTCCTACCTTAATTCCGATTGGCTGATAGAATCCTATCAGCCAATCGGAATTCGAGGGACGCCATCTTGGATGACGTCCCTTAAAGGAACAGTCATTCGTCGTTCAGTCGTCGGTCCGGATGGATGTTCCGCGCTGGAGGTCTTCAGGATCCTGCCGATTCGCTCCGGATGGAAGAAGATCGAAGATGCCGCGTGGAGAAGATGTTTGCCGGTCCGGATGTCCTCTTCTTGCCGGAGAGGAGGAAGACTTTGGAGCCTCTTCTGGACTTCTTCAGCACCGGATTATGGATCGCCAACCCCCGCTTGGGTTGGATGAAGATCTTGGAGCCAGGACGGATCGGTGATACCTGGATGGTGAAGACAAGGTAGGAAGATCTTCAGGGGCTTAGTGTTAGGTTTATTTAAGGGGGGTTTGGGTTAGATTAGGGGTATGTGGGTGGTGGGTTGTAATGTTGGGGGGGGGGTATTGTATGTTTTTTTTTACAGGCAAAAGAGCTGAACTTCTTGGGGCATGCCCCGCAAAGGGCCCTGTTCAGGGCTGGTAAGGTAAAAGAGCTTGTAACTTTTTTAATTTAGAATAGGGTAGGGAATTTTTTATTTTGGGGGGCTTTGTTATTTTATTAGGGGGCTTAGAGTAGGTGTAATTAGTTTAAAATTGTTGTAATATTTTTCTTATGTTTGTAAATATTTTTTTATTTTCTGTAACTTAGTTCTTTTTTATTTTTTGTACTTTAGCTAGTTTATTTCATTGTAGTTATTTGTAGGAATTGTGTTTAATTAATTTATTGATAGTGTAGTGTTAGGTTAATTGTAGGTAATTGTAGGTAGTTTATTTAATTATTTTATTGATAGGGTAGTGTTAGGTTTAATTATATCTTAGGTTAGGATTTATTTTACAGGTAAATTTGTTATTATTTTAACTAGGTAACTATTAAATAGTTATTAACTATTTAATAGCTATTGTACCTGGTTAAAATAATTACAAAGTTGCCTGTAAAATAAATATTAATCCTAAAATAGCTATAATATAATTATAATTTATATTGTAGCTATATTAGGGTTTATTTTACAGGTAAGTATTTAGCTTTAAATAGGAATCATTTATTTAATAAGAGTTAATTTATTTCGTTAGATAAAAATTATATTTAACTTAGGGGGGTGTTAGTGTTAGGGTTAGACTTAGCTTTAGGGGTTAATCCATTTATTAGAATAGCGGTGAGCTCCGATCGGAAGATTAGGGGTTAATAATTGAAGGTAGGTGTCGGCGATGTTAGGGAGGGCAGATTAGGGGTTAATACTATTTATGATAGGGTTAGTGAGGCGGGTTAGGGGTTAATAAATTTATTATAGTAGCGCTCAGGTCCGCTCGGCAGATTAGGAGTTAATAAGTGTAGGCAGGTGTCGGCGACGTTGTGGGGGGCAGATTAGGGGTTAATAAATATAATATAGGGGTCGGCGGTGTTAGGGGCAGCAGATTAGGGGTACATAGGGATAACGTAGGTGGCGGCGCTTTGCGGTCGGAAGATTAGGGGTTAATTATTTTAAGTAGCTGGCGGCGATGTTGTGGGGGGCAGGTTAGGGGTTAATAAATATAATACAGGGGTCGGCGGGGTTAGGGGCAGCAGATTAGGGGTACATAAATATAACGTAGGTGGCGGTCGGCAGATTAGGGGTTAAAAATTTTAATCGAGTGTCGGCGATGTGGGGGGGCCTCGGTTTAGGGGTACATAGGTAGTTTATGGGTGTTAGTGTACTTTAGGGTACAGTAGTTAAGAGCTTTATAAACCGGCGTTAGCCAGAAAGCTCTTAACTCCTGCTTTTTTCAGGCGGCTGGAATATTGTCGTTAGAGCTCTAACGCTCACTTCAGAAACGACTCTAAATACCGGCGTTAGAAAGATCCCATTGAAAATATAGGCTACGCAAATGGCGTAGGGGGATCTGCGGTATGGAAAAGTCGCGGCTGAAAAGTGAGCGTTAGACCCTTTAATCACTGACTCCAAATACCAGCGGGCGGCCAAAACCAGCGTTAGGAGCCTCTAACGCTGGTTTTGACGGCTACCGCCGAACTCCAAATCTAGGCCCTAAAAAGGTGACCCTTGTCTGAGGAATCAAGAAACTCTTTGGTAAATTGATCCTCCAACCATGTCTTTGAAGAAACAACACTAGCTGATTCGTGTGAGATGTGGCTAAATGTAAAGACTGAGCTAGTACCAAGATATCCTCCAAATAAGGAAACACCGCAATATCCTGTTCTCAGATTACAGATAGAAGGGCACAGAGAACCTTCGAAAAGATCCTTGGAGCTGTTGCTAGGCCAAATGGAAGAGTGACAAATTGGTAATGCTTGTCTAGAAAAGAGAATCTCAGAAATCGATAGTGGTCTGGTTGAATCGGAATGTGAAGATATGCATCCTGTAAGTCTATCGTGGACATATAATGACCTTACTGAACAAAAGGCATATAGGCCTCATAGTCACCATCTTGAAAGTTGGGACTCTTACAAAACGATTCAAAAACTTCAGATCCAGAACTGGCCTGAATGAATTTTCTTTCTTTGGGACAATGAATAGATTTGAATAAAACCCCAGACCCTGTTCCTGAAACGGAACTGGTATTATTACCCCTGAAAGCTCTAGATCTGAAACACACTTCAGAAAAGCCTGAACATTCACCAGGTTTGCTAGAACATTAGAGAGAAATAATCTTCTCACAGGAGGTCTTACTCTGAATCCTATTCGATACCCTTGAGAGACAATACTCTGAATCCACTGATTTTAAACAGAATCTGTCCAAATGTCTTGGAATAATTTCAATCTGCCCCCCACCAGCTGAACTGGATAGAGGGCTATACCTTCATGCAATCTTGGGGGCTGGCTTTGGTTTCTTAAAAGGCTTGGATTTATTCCAACTTGAAGAAGGTTTCCAATTGGAACCAGAGTCTTAGGGGAAGGATTGGTTTTCGGTTCCTTGTTCTGTCAAAAATAATAAAAATGATTAGAAGCTTTAGATTTACCCTTAGATCTTTTATCCTGAGGCGAAAGAACTCCCTTCCCCCCGTGATAGTTGAAATAATTGAATACAACTGAGAACCAAATAAATTGTTACCTTGGAAAGAACGATATAATAATCTAGATTTAGATACTATGTCAGCATTCCAAGATTTAAGCCATAAAGCTCTTCTAGCTAAAATAGCTTAATACATATATTTAACATCAATTTTGATGATATCAAAAATAGCATCACAAATAAAATGATTAGCATGTTGAAGCAAACGATCAATGTCAGACAAATCAGGATCTGTTTCCTGTTGCGCTAAGCTATCCAACCAAAAGGTTGATGCAGCCGCAACATCAGCCATAGCAATGGCAGGCCTAAAAACTGCAAGAAAAAGAAGACAGCGCACCTCCGACTCAAGGTATTACTTTATTACAATCCAAGTGACACACACTAGTAACATAACTTACTAGAATTCAGATAAAAAAGGGCCTCAATAAAACCGCAATAAATGGTATTCCACAGCTGCAATGTTCGTGACTGTCTGCATCGACTCCCAGCGTTGACCCAGTACAAACAATTCCCGGCCGGTATCAGGGGTGTGTGGCTGGTACGCTACATCACAGGCTGCTTCGCAAGACGCTCTTGCAACTGCTGCTACGGATCCACAACAAGACCAGACAGAATGGCAGGCCTGAGAAGATAGCCAGAATATAAATAAGCTTTCCATAGATAAAATTCAAGTTTCCTATCTAAAGGATCTTTTAAAGAAATACTGTCTTCTATAGGAATAATAGTATGTTTGGCAAGAGTAAAATAGCCCCATCAACTTTGGGGACTTTTTCCCAAAACTCTAATCTACCCGGTGGCAAAGTGTACAACCTTTTCAACCTAGAAGAAGGAATGAAAGAAGTACCAGGCTTAATCCATTCCTTAGCAATCACGTCAGAAATAGCATCAGGAACTGGAAAAACCTTAGGAGTAACCACAGGAGGTTTATAAACAGAATTTAAACGTTTACTAGTTTTGATATCAAGAGGACAAGACTTCTCAATAGCCAAAGTAACCAACACTTCTTTTAACAAGGAACGAATATACTCAATCTTGAAAATATAAGTACATTTGTCAGTGTCAATGTCTGAGGTAGGATCTTCTGAATCAGAGAGATCCTCATCAGAGGAGGGTATTTCAGTATGTTGTCGGTCATTAGAAATTTCATCAATTTTATGAGAAGTTTTAAAAGACCGTTTACATTTATTAGAAGGCAGAATAGCATACAAATCCTTCTGTATCGCATCAGCAATATACTTTTTCATATCAACAGGGATATCATGTACATTAGATGTTGAAGGAACAACAGAAACTGTACTAGTACTGATGGAAACGTTTTCTGCATGCAAATGCTTATCATAACAACTGTAACATACTACAGCTGGAGATATAATCTCAGCTAATTTACAATAGATACACTTAGCTTTGGTAGAACTGTGATCAGGCATCAGGGTTCAAACAGTTGCTTCTGAGACAGGATCAGATTGAAACATATTGCAAAATGTAAAAGAAAAAACAACATTAAAGCAAAATTTACATTTTCCTTATATGGCAGTTGCAGGAATGAGAAAAAATGCAAACAGCAAAGTTCTCTGAGCATATAGAAGGGAAGAGACATATAGGAAGTGGGGTGAAAAATAAACTAATTTTTCTATCGCCAAGTATGACGCACAATGCAAAAGGAATTTGAAACATTTTTTGGCGCCAACAACATCCCAAAACTCTAATCTAGCTGGTGGCAAAGGGTACAACCTTTTAAACCTAGAAGAAGGAATGAAAGAAGTACCAGGCTTAATCCATTCCTTAGCAATCATGTCAGAAATAGCATCAGGAACTGGAAAAACATTAGGAGTAACACAGGAGGTTTATAAATAGAATTTAAACATTTACTAGTTTTGAAATCAAGAGGACTAGACTTCTCAATATCCAAAGTAACAACACTTCTTTTAACAAGGAACGAATATACTCAATCTTGAAAATATAAGTAAATTTGTCAGTGTCAATGTCTGAGGTAGGATCTTCTGAATCAGAGAGATCCTCATCAGAGGAGGGTGTTTCAGTATGTTGTCGGTCATAGAAATTTCATTGATTTTATGAGAAGTTTTAAAAGACCTTTTACGTTTATTAGAAGGCAGAATAGCAGACAAAGCCTTCTGTATCGCATCAGCAATATACTTTTTCATATCAACAGGGATATCATGTACATTAGATGTTGAAGGAACAACAGAAACTGTACTAGTACTGATGGAAACGTTTTCTGTGTGCAAATGCTTATCATTACAACTGTAACATACTACAGCTGGAGATATAATCTCAGCTAATTTACAATAGATACACTTAGCTTTGGTAGAACTGTGAAAAGGCAGCAGGGTTTCAACAGTTGCTTCTGAGACAGGATCAGATTGAGACATATTGCAAAATGTAAAAGAAAAAACAACATTAAAGCAAAATTTACAATTTCCTTATATGGCAGTTTCAGGAATGAGAAAAAATGCAAACAGCATAGTCCTCTGAGCATATAGAAGGGAAGAAGCATATAGGAAGTGGGGTGAAAAATAAACAAAAAATTTTCGCGCCAAGTATGACGCACAATGCAAAAGGAATTTGAAATTTTTTTGGCGCCAACACCATCCGGAAATGACGCAACTCACGTCATGACAGACGCAAATTTGTATCAAAGACGTACCTTATCGCCAAAAAAATTATTGCGCCAAGAATGACGCAATAAATAACAGCATTTTGCGCCCTTGTAAGACAAATAACATGCTTCCCAAACTGAAACTGACAGTCTGCAAAAGGAAATATACATAGACCTTATTCATGGCAAATATAAGTAAAATACATATATTTAAATCTTTATATTAATACAGAAAGCGCCAAACCATAACTGAGAGTGTCTTATATAAGAAAAAAATACTTACCGAAAGACACCCATCCACATATAGCAGATAGTCAAACCAGTACTGAAAAAGTATTAGCAGAGGTAATGGTATATAAGAGTATATAGGTGATCTGAAAAGGGATGTATGAGATGAATCCCTACAACCGATAACAGAAAACCTTTGAAAAGATTTCCAGTGAGGAAAACCATAAAATCAATAGGCGATACTCCCTTCATATCCCTCTGACAAACACTGTACTCTGAGAGGAAATGGGCTTCAAAATGCTTAGAAGCGCTTATCATAGAAGAAATCATTGAAATCAAGCACCAACTAACTTCACCACCTCCATAGGAGGCAAAGTTTGTAAAACTGAATTGTGGGTGTGAAATAAATGTGATAACAAAAATCATAAAAGGAAAACCAAATAAAGTTCTGAATCAAGGATATGTCTGTGTCCTCTGGATGAGTTTTTCAGCTTGTTAGCATTCCTCAGTGAGATCCCATGAAAAAGGAAACAGAAAATTGCAACATAGTGTGAATCTGTAATGGCACTTTGAGGAAGTAGTTGTTTTATAACAAATGACTACTCACATTTGTTGGAGTAGTCATTTGTTATAAAACAACTACTTCCTCAAAGTGCCATTACAGATTCACACTATGTTGCAATTTTCTGTTTCCTTTTTCATGGGATCTCACTGAGGAATGCTAACAAGCTGAAAAACTCATCCAGAGGACACAGACATATCCTTGATTCAGAACTTTATTTGGTTTTCCTTTTATGATTTTTGTTATCACATTTATTTCACATTTTTTTTCTTTGTGATATTTGGTATATTTATTGTGAATTGTGGGCGTGGTGAGGTGTGTATTTATAGGCAATTTGAGGTTTGGGAAACTTTGCTCCTACTGGTAGGATTGTACATCCCATACGTCACTATCTCATAGACTCTTGCCAATTAAATGTAAGAAAAGTAATTTTTTTTTAAGCATTTACTTTCAAAAAGAAAAAAGATATTCTTCAAATAGTCAAGTGAAATTTGAAAACATATAAACAATCTTCATGTTTTATTATATTATATCTGTGGATTAACAGTTTGATCTAATTATTTTAATTCATCTTTAAAAGGGTCAGTAAACATAAAAAATAATTGGCTAGATTATGAGTTTTGCATTATGAGTGAAAAAGCAGCATTATAGCTCTTTTTCCCTACCGCTGGTATTACAAGTTTTGAAGGTATATCTGTACCGCACACTTTTTTGGCCGTAACGCAACGTAACTACCGCAGTTTTCAACAAGTCCTTTTTCAAGGGGACTCCCATAGCACCGGTATTACGAGTTTGCCTGTCCGGCCAAAAAGTGAGCTGTACCGCCTATACCGTCAAGATCCATACCATAAACTGAAAGTCAGTAGTTATGGCTTTTATGTTACAGAGCTGTAGCATAAAACTCATAACTAAAGTGCTAAAAAGTACACTAACACCCATAAACTACCTATTAACCCCTAAACCGAGGCCCTCCCACATCGCAACACTAAAATAAAATTATTAACCCCTAATCTGCCTTTCCGGACATCGCCACCACTATAATAAACATATTAACCCCTAAACCGCCGCACTCCCGCATCGCAAACACTAGTTAAATATAATTAACCCCTAATCTGCTGTCCCTAACATTGCTGGAACCCCTAACCTGCTGCCCCCAAAATCGCTGTGACTAAACTAAAGTTATTTACCCCTAAACCTAACCCTAAGTCTAACCCTAACACCCACTAACTTTAATAAAATTTAAATAAAATAAATCTAAATAAATGACTATCATTAACTAAATAATACCTATTTAAAACTAAATACCTGTAAAATAAACCCTAAGCTAGCTGCAAAATAACTAATAGGGGCCCATTTATCAAGCTCAGAATGGAGCTTGTGGGCCCGTGTTTCTGGTGAGTATTCAGACTCGCCAGAAACAGCAGTTATGAAGCAGCAGTCAC
Source organism: Bombina bombina (assembly GCF_027579735.1). Taxonomy (NCBI): domain Eukaryota; kingdom Metazoa; phylum Chordata; class Amphibia; order Anura; family Bombinatoridae; genus Bombina; species Bombina bombina. The sequence goes on along the minus strand of NC_069501.1, from coordinate 436,628,243 downwards.
AAAGACCGCTGCTCCATTACCCTGTCCGCCTGCTCTGAGCAGGCGGACAGGAATCGCTAGAATTCAACCCGATTGGGTTGATTGACACCCCCCTGCTGGTGGCTGATTGGCCGCAAGTCTGCAGGGGGCGGCGTTGCACCAGCAGCTTTTGTGAGCTGCTGGTGCAATGCTGAATACGGAGAGCGTATTGCTCTCCACATTCAGCGAGGTCTTGCGGACCTGATCCGCACTGTCGGACCAGGTCCGCAAGACCTTTGATAAATAGGCCCCATAGTTACATTGTAGCTATCTTACGGCTAGATTACGAGTTTGGTGTTAGAGGCTGTGCGGTGCTAACGAGCAGTTTATGCCCACCGCTCACTTACAGACATCGCTGGTATCACGGGTTTTTACAACCCAGGCAAGAAGTGAGCATTGAGCAAAATTTTGCTGCTTACCGCACTCCAATACCAGCGCTGCTTACATTAGCGGTGAGCTGGTGTAACGTGCTTGTGCATGATTTCCCCATAGGAATCAACGGGGAGAGCCGGCTGAAAAATAACACCTGCCAAAAAGCAGCGTAAAGCTCCTTAGCGCAGCCCCATTGATTCCTATAGGAAAATAAAAGTTATGTCTACACCTAACACCCTAACATGAACCCCGAGTCTAAACACCCCTAATCTTACACTTATTAACCCCTAATCTGCCGCCCCAACATCTCCGCAACCTACATTATATTATTAACCCCTAATCTGCCGCTCCGGACACTGCCGCCACCTACATTATACTTACGAACCCCTAATTTGCTGCTCCCAACCTCGCCGACACCTACATTATATTTTTTAAACCCTAATCTGCTGCCCCCTATGTCGCCGCCACCTACCTACATTTACAGGGAGTGCAGAATTATTAGGCAAGTTGTATTTTTGAGGATTAATTTTATTATTGAACAACAACCATGTTCTCAATGAACCCAAAAAACTCATTAATATCAAAGCTGAATAGTTTTGGAAGTAGTTTTTAGTTTGTTTTTAGTTATAGCTATTTTAGGGGGATATCTGTGTGTGCAGGTGACTATTACTGTGCATAATTATTAGGCAACTTAACAAAAAACAAATATATACCCATTTCAATTATTTATTTTTACCAGTGAAATCAATATAACATCTCAACATTCACAAATATACATTTCTGACATTCAAAAACAAAACAAAAACAAATCAGTGACCAATATAGCCATCTTTCTTTGCAAGGACACTCAAAAGCCTGCCATCCATGGATTCTGTCAGTGTTTTGATCTGTTCACCATCAACATTGCGTGCAGCAGCAACCACAGCCTCCCAGACACTGTTCAGAGAGGTGTACTGTTTTCCCTCCTTGTAAATCTCACATGTGAGGCCATGTCATTAGATTTTCTTCTTTTATACCCTTTCTTGCCAGCCACGCTGTGGAGTACTTGGACGCGTGTGATGGAGCATTGTTCTGCATGAAAATCATGTTTTTCTTGAAGGATGCAGACTTCTTCCTGTACCACTGCTTGAAGAAGGTGTCTTCCAGAAACTGGCAGTAGGACTGGGAGTTGAGCTTGACTCCATCCTCAACCCGAAAAGTCCCCACAAGCTCATCTTTGATGATACCAGCCCAAACCAGTACTCCACCTCCACCGTGCTGGAGTCTGAGTCGGACTGGAGCTCTCTGCCCTTTACCAATCCAGCCACGGGCCCATCCATCTGGCCCATCAAGACTCACTCTCATTTCATCAGTCCATAAAACCTTAGAAAAATCAGTCTTGAGATATTTCTTGGCCCAGTCTTGACGTTTCAGCTTGTGTGTCTTGTTCAGTGGTGGTCGTCTTTCAGCCTTTCTTACCTTGGCCATGTCTCTGAGTATTGCACACCTTGTGCTTTTGGGCACTCCAGTGATGTTGCAAACTGGTGGCAAGTGGCATCTTGGCAGCTGCACGCTTGACTTTTCTCAGTTCATGGGCAGTTATTTTGCGCCTTGGTTTTTCCACACGCTTCTTGCGACCCTGTTGACTATTTTGAATGAAACGCTTGATTGTTCGATGATCACGCTTCAGAAGCTTTGCAATTTTAAGAGTGCTGCATCCCTCTGCAAGATATATCACTATTTTTGACTTTTCTGAGCCTGTCAAGTCCTTCTTTTAACCCATTTTGCCAAAGGAAAGGAAGTTGCCTAATAATTATGCACACCTGATATAGGGTGTTGATGTCATTAGACCACACCCCTTCTCATTACAGAGATGCACATCACCTAATATGCTTAATTGGTAGTAGGCTTTCGAGCCTATACAGCTTGGAGTAAGACAACATGCATAAAGAGGATGATGTGGTCAAAATACTCATTTGCCTAATAATTCTGCACTCCCTGTATTAACCACTAATCTGCTGCCCCCAACGTCACCGGCACTATAATAAACATATTAACCCCTAAACCGCCGCACTCCCGCCTCGCAAACATTAGTTAAAAATTATTAACCCCTAATCTGCTGGTCCTAACATCGACGCCACCTACCTACATTTATTAACCCCTAATCTGCCGCCCCCAACATCGCCACCACTATATTAAAGTTATTAACCCCTAAACCTAAGTCTAACCCTAAACCTAACACCCCCTAACTTAAATATAATTAAAAGAAATCTAAATAAAATTACTATAATTAACTAAATTATTCCTATTTAAAACTAAATACTTACCTGTAAAATAAACCCTAAGCTAGCTACAATATAACTAATAGTTACATTGTAGCTAGCTTAGGGTTTATTTTTATTTTACAGGCGAATTTGTATTTATTTTAACTAGGTAGAATAGTTACTAAATAGTTATTAACTATTTAATAACTGCCTAGCTCTAAAATAAATAAAAATTGACCTGTAAAATAATACCTAACCTAAGTTATAATTACACCTAACACTACACTATAATTAAATAAATTAACTAAATTAAATACAATTAAATAAAATTATCTAAAGTACAAACCCCCCCACTAAATTACAGAAAATAATAAGCAAATTACAAGATATTTAAACTAATTACACCTAATCTAATCCCCCTAACAAAATAAAAAAGCCCCCCGAAAATTAAAAAAGCCCTACCCTACACTAAATTACAAATAGCCCTTAAAAGGGCCTCTTGCGGGGCATTGCCCCAAAGTAATCAGCTCTCTTACCTGTAAAAAAAATTATATCAGCCAATCGGAATTAAGGTAGAAAAAATCCTATTGGCTGATGCAATCAGCCAATAGGATTGAAGTTCAATCCTATTGGCTGATTGGATCAGCTAATAGAATGTGAGCTCAATCCTATTGGCTGATTGGATCAGCCAATAGGATTGAACTTCAATCCTATTGGCTGATTGCATCAGCCAATAGGATTTTTTCTACCTTAATTCCGATTGACTGATAGAATTCTATCAGCCAATCGGAATTGAAGGGACGCCATCTTGGATGACGTCACTTAAAGGTACCTTCATTCTGTGTTAGCCATCGATTAAAGAGTATGCTCCGCGTCGGATGTCTTGAAGATGGACCCGCTCCGCACCGGATGGATGAAGATAGAAGATGCCGTCTGGATGAAGACTTCTGCCCGTCTGGAGGACCACTTTGCCCGGCTTGGATGAAGACTTCTCCCGGCTTCGTTGAGGACTTCGGCCTGGTTGGGTGAAGACTTCTCCAGGTAAGGTGATCTTCAAAGGGTTAGTGTTAGTTTTTTTTAAGGGGGTATTGGGTGGGTTTTAGAGTAGGGTTGGTTGTGTGGGTAGTGAGTTTTAATGTTGGGGGGGATTTGTAATTTTTTTTACAGGTAAGAGAGCTGATTACTTTGGGGCAATGCCCGCAAAAGGCCCTTTTAAGGGCTATTTGTAATTTAGTGTAGGGTAGGGCTTTTTTTATTTTGGGGGGCTTTTTTATTTTGTTAGGGGGATTAGAAGGTGTAATTAGTTTAAAAATCTTGTAATTTGTTTATTATTTTCTGTAATTTAGTGTTTGTTATTTTTTGTACTTTAGAAAATTTTATTTAATTAAGGGAAGTCATTTAATTATAGTGTAGTGTTAGGTGTAATTGTAACTTAGGTTAGGTTTTATTTTACAGGTAACTTTGTATTTATTTTAGCTAAGTAGTTATTAAATAGTTAATAACTATTTAGTAACTATTCTATCTAGTTAAAATAAATACAAACTTGCCTGTAAAATAAAAATAAACCCTAAGCTAGATGCAATGTAACTATTAGTTATATTGTAGCTAGCTTAGGGTTTATTTTATAGGTAAGTATTTAGTTTTGAATAGGAATTATTTAGATAATTATAGTAATTTTATTTAGATTTATTTAAATTATATTTAAGTTAGGGGGTGTTAGGGTTAGGGTTAGACTTAGATTTAGGGCTTAATAACTTTAGTATAGTGGCGGCGACATTGGGGGCAACAGATTAGGGGTTAATAAATGTAGGTAGGTGTCAGCAACGTTAGGGTCGGCAGATTAGGGGTTAATAATATTTAACTAATCTTTGCGAGGCGGGTGTGTGGCGGTTTAGGGGTTAATATATTTATTATAGTTGCGGCTATCATGGATACATAAAATGGGTACCATGAAACCCTACTTTATTATTTTGTTTGTATATATATATATATATATATATATATATATATATATAATACCCAGAAAAAATGCACTCTCAGGTCTTTCACAAACAAGTTACTTTTATTCCTGTAACGTTTTCGGAGGTCTTGCCTTGGCTGATGAAGGAGGCAAGACCTCCGAAAACGTTACAGGAATAAAAGTAACTTGTTTGTGAAAGACCTGAGAGTGCATTTTTTCTGGGTATTATTCTTTACAAAGTTGCACTCAGGCAGTTTTCCTTTGTGGGCAAGATCCGGTGTTTTGGATACCTATATATATATATATATATATATATATATATATATATATATATATATATATATAGTCCAGGTAAAAAACAAGGTAACAGCACACAATCTTCTTTTAAAGGTGAAAAATCTTTATTTGAGGTTTAGCAACCAATAAAAAGCGACGTTTCGGACCTACATAGTCCTTAATCATGCATAAGTTAAAATCAAACAAACAGACTTTAAAAAGGGTATCTGGACCAATCAGGCTTCAATTCTCAATATTAATTGGTTTAACCCATACCTATCCAGGTTTGTAAATTTCAACAACACAGTGACCTCTAGTGGTACCAGAATATATTCCATCATTTAAAAACATTATAAAGACAAATACAAATCATAATCTCTATTCAGACCATATGGATGTAATGTGTTCAGACGTTTAATCCACCATACTTCTTTCTGTTTTAATTTTAGTTCCCTGTTACCCCCTCTTCTATGATGGGGGATATGATCAATCACTTGAAAGCGAAGCTAGCTTACTGTATGACCCATATTTGTAAAATGTGCTGATACTGGAAGTGACATATCTTTTGATTTAATGGATGCTTTATGTTGACTAAATCTATCCCTGGCGGCTTGGGTGGTCTCGCCAATGTAACAAAGGCCACATGGGCATTTAAGTAGGTAGATTGCATAATTAGTTTGGCATGTATATAACCCATTGATTGTATATTGCTTTCTTTTGTCATTTTGTGCTAAATATTTCCCTTTTATAACTGAATTACATTGAGCACAGTGTAGGCAGGGGTAACAGCCTTTATTAGGGGTAGTTAAATAATTTACATCAGACATTTTAGTTGTACCTATATCAGCTTTTACTATGTGATCCCTAAGATTTTTTACCCTTCTATATGATGGCATAGGGGGAAGTTTAAATGATTCTATCTCTGGATTATATTTTGACAAGAGGTGCCAGTATTTTCTTACTATTCTAAAGATGTCATTACTCTTGTCACTGTATTCCATTGAAAGCACTAATCTATCTGTTCCTTTCTCTGTTTGTTTTTTATCATGTATTCTATCCAAATCCTGAATATTTTTAACGATATTTTCTTTTGGATATCCTCTTTGGATAAATTTATTGCCCATAGACACAAGTCTTTCTGGTAATACTTTCTGATCTCTGACTATTCTTTTAGTACGCAAAAGTTGACTCCTGTGTATAGATTTAAAAACAGTATCAGGATGAAAACTTTCATATCACAGCAGAGTGTTTCTATCTGTGGGCTTTACATATAGATCTGTACTTAATGTATTTCCATGTCGATATACAGTTGTATCCAAGAAATTAATCTTTTGGATAGAGTATGTAGGGGTAAATCTTAGGCCTGTCATGGAGGCATTGATGTCCTCAACAAACTGTATCAGGGACTCCAATGAGCCCCCCCATATGCCAAAAATATCATCTATATACCTTAGCCACAGCTTACAATGGCTGATGAATGGCTGATTAGTGTAGACAAATTTGTTCTCAAAGCCACTCATGAACAAATTAGCATATGAGGGGGCTACATTGGAGCCCATGGCTGTTCCCCGCTTTTGCATGTAGTAAGTATCTTGGAAGAGAAAATAATTGCAATATAGGACAAGTCTCAACATGTCATCAAAAAAATCAATCTGAGATAGATTATACAAGCCACTGTCGCTCAAAAAGCTTTTCACAGTCAAAAATGAACTGCCTGTTACTAATTTCATAAAGGGAAATGAACGGAACGAACTGTTTAATATTGCTAGTACTCCAATGTTATCTGAAAATCCACTTGAGGGAAATGAACTGCCTGAGATTAACCTCTTAGAGTGTGGTATACTAGAGGGAAATGAACTGCCTGAAATTAACTCCCTAAAGTGTGGCATAGTAGATAGTACACTGTCTGAGTTTATACCTGTGATACCTAATGCTAGCCCACAGGCAATAGTTGAAACTAACCTGGTTATTAATATTTCTAAATATAAGCTTACAGATAATGAGCATAGCTTATTAATGAAGGGCTTGTCATACTGTCCAGTGAAAGATTGTGATGAGTTTGAAATTGACAAAGATCTATACACATTTTTCAGACTGCTAAGGTTGAAATCAATGTATGGTGGTAAAAATGTAGCCAATGTAAGTGAAACCAATGCAATAAATGAGGATGATATGCAGAGTGAATGTTTGAATTTGAAAAAGTTAAATCTACACAAAAAATCTTCATATGTACCTCCAACAAGCAACTCAGGTGTAGAAACATTTGTTAAATTTGTTCAATAAGATGTTGCTAATCTAATGAAAAAAACTAGATTAAATCCTTACACAAAACAACATAACCTCACAAAAGGGGAATGGGAGGCTATATCTACTTGAAAAATAACAAAAATATCACCATAAAAAATGCTGATAAGGGCGGAGCAATAATAGTGTTAGACACTGATTATTATGTGCAGGAGATATTACAACAGCTGTCAGATGGAGGGGTTTATGAAATATTGGATCATGATCCTCTTAAAGAAATACAAAGAGAGCTTAAGGGCATATTGGATAGAGCTTTGACTCATAACATTATTTCTAAACAGGTTTATGATTTTTTGTATAATAAATACCCTATAACACCAATTTTTTATACATTACCCAAAGTCCATAAAAGCTTATTACATCCACCAGGGTGCCCTATTGTGGCCTGTACCGATTCTATTTTCTCTAATATCTCTATCTTTCTGGACAAAGTCCTCTTTCCATTTGTCAAACAGCAAAAATCCTTTATTAAGGATACAAATGATTTTCTTACAAAACTTATGGGGATTGAAATAGACGATACTTGGTTAATTTTTTCACTGGATGTGGTAAATCTATATACCTCTATTCCCCATGAGGCAGGTCTATTGACTGTGAAAAGCTTTTTGAGCGACAGTGGCTTGTATAATCTATCTCAGATTGATTTTTTTGATGACATGTTGAGACTTGTCCTATATTGCAATTATTTTCTCTTCCAAGATACTTACTACATGCAAAAGTGGGGAACAGCCATGGGCTCCAATGTAGTCCCCTCATATGCCAATTTGTTCCTGAGTGGCTTTGAGAACAAATTTGTCTACACTAATCAGCCATTCATCAGCCATTGTAAGCTGTGGCTAAGGTATATAGATGATATTTTTGGCATATGGGGGGGCTCATTGGAGTCCCTGATACAGTTTGTTGAGGACATCAATGCCTCCATGACAGGCCTAAGATTTACCCTTACTTACGCTATCCAAAAGATTAATTTCTTGAATACAACTGTATATAGACATGGAAATACATTAAGTACAGATCTATATGTAAAGCCCACAGATAGAAACACTCTGCTGCAATATGAAAGTTTTCATCCTGATACTGTTTTTAAATCTATACCCAGGAGTCAACTTTTGCGTACTAAAAGAATAGTCAGAGATCAGAAAGTATTGCCAGAAAGACGTGTCTATGGGCAATAAATTTATCCAAAGAGGATATCCAAAAGAAAATATCGTTAAAAATATTCAGGATTTGGATAGAATACATGATAAAAATCAAACAGAGAAAGGAACAGATAGTTTAGTGCTTTCAATGGAATACAGTGACAAGAGTAATGACATCTTTAAAATAGTAAGAAAATACTGGCACCTCTTGTCAAAATATAATCCAGAGATAGAATCATTTAAACTTCCCCCTCTGCCATCATATAGAAGGGTAAAAAATCTTAGGGATCACATAGTAAAAGCTGATATAGGTACAACTAAAATGTCTGATGTAAATTATTTAACTACCCCTAATAAAGGCTGTTACCCCTGCTTACACTGTGCTCAATGCAATTCAGTTATAAAAGGGAAATATTTAGCACAAAATGACAAAAGAAAGCAATATACAATCAATGGGTTATATACATGCCAAACTAATTATGCAATCTACCTACTTAAATGCCCATGTGGCCTTTGTTACATTGGCGAGACCACCCAAGCCGCCAGGGATAGGTTTAGTCAACATAAAGCATCTATTAAATCAAAAGATATGTCACTTCCAGTATCAGCACATTTTACAAATATGGGTCATACAGTAAGCCAGCTTCACTTTCAAGTGATTGATCATATCCCCCATCATAGAAGAGGGGGTAATAGGGAACTAAAATTAAAACAGAAAGAAGTATGGTGGATTAAACGTCTGAACACATTACATCCATATGGTCTGAATAGAGATTATGATTTGTATTTGTTTTTTTAATGGTTTTAAATGATGGAATATATTCTGGTACCACTAGAGGTCACTGTGTTGTTGAAATTTACAAACCTGGATTGGTATGGGTTAAACCAATTAATATTGAGAATTGAAGCCTGATTGGTCCAGATACCCTTTTTAAAGTCTGTTTGTTTGATTTTAACTTATGCATGATTAAGGACTATGTAGGTCCAAAACGTCGCTTTTTATTGGTTGCTAAACCTCAAATAAAGATTTTTCACATTTAAAAGAAGATTTGTGCTGTGGTGCTGTTACCTTGTTTTTTACATGTACTGTATATGCTGGAGTTTGGCTGATACTCCTTGGTAACGTGCACACAGGAGGGAAAGAAATCTTACTAAAACCTATGGTGCTGGATTCACTCACTTACTTCTTTTATATATATATATATATATATATATATATATATATATATATATATATATATATATATATATATATATATATATATAAATATTATATCTTTTTTATAGGAGTATATGTATATATACATAAAAAATATTCACTATAAGCAATTTATAGGATAATTGATCATCCTACAGTAGTATAAATCCTACATGTATATCTAGTTTGCATATATAAGATTTCTTTTACATTCATCATAAGCATTTTTCGCAATAATAGATTATCGTAGACTAGTATGAGTCCCCCTTATTGTGATGAGGAACTCGTATCAAGTACCGCAATATTTATAATGTGGATTTAATTAATTAATTTAATTAATTATGCTTTAGTATTCGTTAAATGTTTTTGAATGTTTAGGCTTTTTTATTGTTGTTGTATTTTTATTGATGTTGCAATCAAGTATAACAATAAGAATATTTATGGAATATTTTTAAGCAAATTTGTTTATTAATTTAACGATATTATGTTTCTGACTTTTTTAAAATGTATAAGTCTTCTGTGTGGGTTTTTAAAATCTTTTTTTTAATTGCATTTGGGATTAGGTAATGCCGTAAGAGCTTTTAAGAGACAATCTTAGGTAATTTTACTGTTTAATTGTAATGGGGCCATATTTTGACAGGCCGGCTAATCTTTATTGGATAAACCCCAGATGGGTTTGTTATTGTTATTGAGAGATACAGTAACAGCCTCTAATGTCAGTGCCGGTCTAAATGATGAGTTTTACGTAAATGGCACGTGACCATCAATCCATCCAATAGGAGAGGGGGCATGCCACCGCTCCCCCTATTTAAATGGACGTTGAGTTAATTTACAAACAAAAATCCCTCTGAGGAAGAAGGAATAAATACAAATCCTTTGAAATGTGTCAGGGTTTTATTTTGACTATAGCACATACGGGTTTGTTTTATTATTCTGTCGTCTGCAGCTGAGGAGGATTTTTTCTTATTTTTGTTGATCCTGATATATCGGCTGCAGTGACTCTTGTATGCATTATCCATACCTCATATCGTTTGAAGGTTGACAATTTGAGTGTGCCTTTTATCAATTTATATATGTGTGTCCTATTCAAATTACATTATCACACTATTGGCTCTCTTTTATCATTTATCTTGAGTACTATTCAAGGATAAGAGGACAGAAGGAGAACCCTGAGTAACCACACACTCCAGGAGGTGAATTACCAGTCTTAAAGGAACAAGCACAGAGGAGGTCTCTCCCTCACATAAGCGGCAACTTACCTCATTAGATTGAGGTAATTTCTGGTAAGGAGAATACCTTCACTTTTCTCTTACGAATCATCATCTGACAATTTTTTACTGACTTTTGGAAAATTAACTTATCCATCTATATGTAGTATAGAAATTTCTAGTGCTGTTTACCCCTCTGTCTGCATGCTGTTTACCCCTCTGTCTGCATTGTTTTCTATTATAGATGATAATAGGGGTTGTTTACTCTTATTATACTATATATCTATATACACCTTTAACAGCTGCTGAATGTTCTGCATTTACTAGTGCAGATTTAGAGTGCTGCTTGTCCTAGGATTCTGTCCACTTTGTGTTCAGTATTTTGGGACATTCTACTCGCTTGCACATATAACTAATAATGCTTATGTGTTAATATACTATTTTGTGTACATAAATAGCAAGATCAACTTTAACGTTATAGTTTTTTTTAAAAATATTTAATTTTTGAATTTTTTTTCCATCAATGTAAAGTTGGTAATTGTTCTATTTTCAATGTTAAATACATAGAACTTACAGAGAGCTGTATGCTCTATATATTTTTCATTTTTAAATTATCAATTGCAAAATTTTAATTTCATAATTTAATCATTAATTCTTAAAAAGGAAATGTAACACAATATTCAATTTTGTAATATAGATTTTTTATAAAGAATAAAAAAAAAATATGGAAGAGTTTTTTGCATCTGGCCAAATGTTGGTATGAAGGTGTTTGAGGAAAAGAGATCTAACTTTAAAAAAATAAAACATGATGACAAGTATATATATATCAGTCTTTCTTCTATAATATATATTGTCAATAATAAAAAAATGTATTTGATCTATCTATCTATCTATATAGATAAATTGATAGATCAATAGATCAAATAATTTTTTTAATAATTGGCAATATACTGTATATTATAGAAGAAAGACATATCTATAGACACACACACACACACACATATATATATATATATATATATATATATATATATATAGACTGACAGACATAAAAATTAAAAGATAAATAGATAGAAAGGGACATAAACAGAGTGAAATACATTTATTTATACTGATATTGAAAAATCAGTTGATATATAGACAGAAATAAAGAAATATAGGTAGACCTAAAGACTGTAATACATACAAATATAATACCTAAGAAATATATAAAAAATACAGACAGCTAAAAACAGAGATAAAGGAAAACAATTAGATAGATAGGTGGATTTATAAAGATCAATTTATAGAGATCAAATGACAAAGAAAAAAAATTAATATATATATATATATATATATATATATTGACAGATATTTAGATTGATACATATAATTAAAGATATATTGAATAATAGAGATATATATAGATAAAGATAGTTAGATAGATAGATAGACAGAAAGAAAGAAAGACAGACAGAAAAATATATAGATAGATGGATTTATAGATGGAATAGAAACTGATAAAATGTGATTTATCAAGATAGCTTGAAAGACAAAGAGATAGATACAATGATATAAATATAAATATACATAGATAAGTAGAAAGATAGATAGCTAGTTTGATAAGTTGACATACATACCGATAGATATACAGATAAATATAAAATAAGAGACATATAGATAGGCAGCCAGACAGAAAAACACATATATAAACAAATAGATATAGAAATAGAAACAGAAAACAAGAAAAGATAGATAGATAGATAGATGATAGATAGATAGATAGATAGATACAACACTAGAGAGAGATTTACAGATATATAGATATATAGATAGATAATAGACATAAAGATATATATATATATATATATATATATATATATATATATATATATATATATATATATACACATATATACAGTATCTCACAAAAGTGAGTACACCCCTCACATTTTTGTAAATATTTTATTATATCTTTTCATGTGACAACACTGAAGAAATGACACTTTGCTACAATGTAAAGTAGTGAGTGTCCAGCCTGTATAACAGTGTAAATTTGCTGTCCCCTCAAAATAACTCAACACACAGCCATTAATGTCTAAACCGTTGGCAACAAAAGTGAGTACACCCCTAAGTGGAAATGTCCAAATTGGGCCCATAGTGTCAATATTTTGTGTGGCCACCATTATTTTCCAGCACTGTCTTAACCCTCTTGGGCATGGAGTTCACCAGAGCTTCACAGGTTGCCACTGGAGTCCTCTTCCACTCCTCCATGATGACATCGCGGAGCTGGTGGATGTTAGAGACCTTGAGCTCCCCTATCTTCCATTTGAGGATGCCCCACAGATGCTCAATAGGGTTTAAGCCTGGAGACATTCTTGGCCAGTCCATCCCCTTTACCCTCAGCTTCTTTAGCAAGGCAGTGGTCGTCTTGGAGGTGTGTTTGAGGTCATTATCATGTTGGGATACTGCCCTGCGGCCCAGTCTCTAAAGCTCTGCTTCAGTATGTCACAGTACATGTTGGCATTCATGGTTCCCTCAATGAACTGTAGCTCGCCAGTGCCGGCAGCACACATGCAGGCCCAGACCATGACACTCCCACCACCATGCTTGACTGTAGGCAAGACACACTTGTCTTTATACTCCTCACCTGGTTGCCGCAACACACGCTTGACACCATCTGAACCAAATAAGTTCATCTTGGTCTCATCGGACCACAGGGCATGGTTCCAGTAATCCATGTCCTTAGTCTGCTTGTCTTCAGCAAACTGTTTGCGGGCTTTCTTGTGCACCGCCTTTAGAAGAGACTTAATTCTGGGAAGACAACCATGCAGACCAATTTTATGCAGTGTGCGGCGTATGGTCTGAGCACTGACAGGCTAACCCCCACCCCTTCAACCTCTGCTGCAATGCTGGCAGCACTCATACGTCTATTTCCCAAAGACAACCTCTGGATATGACACTGAGCACGTGCACTCAATTTCTTTGGTCGACCATGGTGAGGCCTGTTCTGAGTGTAACCTGTCCTTTGAAACCGCTGTATGGTCTTGCCCACCGTGCTGCAGCTCAGTTTCAGGGTCTTATCAATCTTCTTATACCCTAGGCCATCTTTATGTAGAGCAACAATTCTTTTTTTCAGATCCTCAGAGACTTCTTTGCCATGAGGTGGCATGTTGAACTTCCAGTGACCAGTATGAGAGAGTGTGAGAGTGATAACACAAAATTTTATTCCAAATAATTTATCACGTCGAATTGTGAATTAAACCCTCCTGGAACCAATGTTTTTAATTTATGGATCCAGTAGCTTTCTTGTCTCTCAAGTATTTTATGTTTACTACCACCTCTTTGTGGCGTACATACTGCTTCAATCGCATTCCACTTAAATGTTTCAACATTTTTATTGTGTATCTCAATGAAATGTCTTGAGAGTGCTGAACAATGTATGTCATTAGAAATGTACCTTAGATGTTCCTTAATCCTTGTATATATATTTATAGGGAAATAGATATATAGATATAAAATTATATAGATATTGAGAGAGAGAGTTTCATAGCTATCTAGACAGTCTTTATATATAAATATAATATTTTAATATAATATATATATAATTAATATAATATATAAATATATATAAATATATATATATATATATATATATATATATATATATATATATATATATATAGATAGATAGATAGATAGATAGATACATAGATAAATATAAATATATATATATATATATATATATATATATATATATAAAATTATATTTTAGAATAGATAGCTAGGCAGAGATAAACACTGTCTAGAAAAATAGTTGCTAAACAAAAAAAAAATGTACAAAGAGACATACAGATGAAGAAGATGTTTGATAAATACACACACACACACACACACACACACACATATATATATATATATATAGCTAGTGCAAACTATTTATTATATAGGTAGATGTTACTTAGATTGATAGATAATGATAACAGTATATATAGATATATATAGATGATAGATAGATAGATAGATAGATAGATAGATAGATAGATAGATAGATGATAATAGATAGATCGATAGATAGCTTCTGATAAAAATACATTTTTATATAGATAGATGTTAGATACTGTAAGTAGATATATAGCATATGATATAATGATATTTATATATATATAGACAGATTTATAAATAGATAAATGGATAGATACTATAGATGAGTTATTAAAGAATGATATATATATATATATAGATCTTTGATAGACAGAGATAGATATATAGATAGTTTAGGCTAGAAATATAATTTATATTTCGATAGATGCTAAATAGATAGATAGCTTTAGTTTGATAGAAAAGTTGTATTTAAATTGTTGAAATATAAATAGCTTCAGATATAAATATATTTATATATAGACAGATTGCAGATAGAAAACAGAATGATAGAAATATTTTTAATTATAGATAGATGATAGATAGATAGATAGATAGATAGATGGATGATATATATATAGATAGATAGATGATAGATAGATAGATAGATAGATAGATAGATAGATAGATAGATAGATACATGATATAGATAGATAGATAGATAGATGATAGATTATATATATATATATATATATATATATATATCAATAGATAGATTGATACAAAGTTAGATAGCATATGATATAAATATCATTTAGATAATTGGTAGATGTTATATAGATAGAAATATTAAAATGAAAAACATTGTATATAGATATTTGATATATATATATATATACATATATATATATAGACTGATGATAGATAGATAGATAGATAGATAGATAGATAGATAGATTCTAATACAATATTTTTATATATAGATAGATGATAGGTTTGGAGAGAGAAAATATAAGAATTAAATAAAAAAATAAATATATAGATTGATTATTTACAGAGATATAAATATCTATATAGAGAGATTGATAGGTAGATAGAAAAAAGGTCTTTAGGGAGCATTTAAAGGAGGAAAGGTTAGGGGAAAGTCTGACAGCTCGAGGAAGTGTGTTCCAGATGGTTGGTGCCGCACGAGAGAAGTCCTGTAATCTAGCATGGGAGGAGGTAATGGTAGAAGATGCAGGTCATTGTTGGATCTTAGGGGGCGGGCTGGAGTATATTTGTTGATGAGTTAGGACAGTTAGGGGGGCTACATTAATAAGGGCTTTGTAGGTCAGGGTGAGAATTTTGAATTTAATTCTGCTGTGAATGGGGAGCCGGTGAAGGGACTCGCAGAGAGGTGCAGCAGATACAGAACATCGGGAGAGGTGGATTAGCCTAGCAAAGGCATTTAGGATGAATTGAAGAGGGGAGAGGCAGGAAAGATGGAGGCCAGTTAGTAGTATATTACAGTAGTCAAGTCGGGAAATTACCAGGGAGTGGATTAGCTGTTTAGTAGTTTCAGCACTCAGAAATGGATGAATTTTGGAGATATTGCGTAGGTGGTTGCAACAGGATGAAGAGAGAGAGAGATGGATGTGGGGTATGAAGGACGGATTGAAGTCAAGTGTAACTCCTAGGCAGAGAACCATGGGGTGATGGGGAGATAGTGGTGTTACCAACAGTGATTGAAAAGTTAGAAACTGGGGTAGAATTAGAGGGGGGATTACAAGGAGCTCAGGATTTTTAGTTGGTGAGAGGCCATCCAAGAAGAAATGCCAGATAAGCAGAAACTGATGTGAGAAAGGACAGATTGAGAGAGTGCAGGGGTGGATAGGTAGATCTGAGTATCATCAGCATAGAGGTGATAGTTGAAGCCAAAGCTACTGATAAATTTACCCAGTGAGGAAGTATAAATAAAGAAGAGTAGAGAACCCAGAACAGAGTCTTGAGGTACTCTAACAAACAGAGGCAATGGAGAGGAGGAATCACTAGCAAAGGAGACAGAAAAAGACCTATTAGAGAGATAAGAATGGATCCAAGAGAGGGCATTGTCAGAGAGCCCAAGGGAGCTGAGAGTCCATAGGAGAAGAAGATGGTCATCGGTGTCAAAGGCTGCAGACAGGTCAAGTAAAATAAGTATTAAGTAGTGGCTGTTGTTTTTAGCAGAAAGAAGATCATTAGTAACCTTTGTAAGGGCAGTCTCAGTTGAGTGTTGGGGATGGAAGCCAGATTGTGAAGGGTCAAGCAACGAGTTGGAGGACAAGAAGTGGGTTAGGCGATTGAAAACTAGTTGTTCCAGGACTTTTGAAGCTAGTGGAAGCAGTGATATTGGGCGGTAGTTTGCAGGAGAATTGGGGTTGAGGGAGGGTTTTTTGAGGATGGGGTGACCTTTGCAAGTTTGAAGGAAGATGGGAATGAACCGGTAGTGAGGGATAGGTTGAATATGTAAGTGCAGAGAGTGGTGGAGTGGGTGGCCATGGGCAGAGATGGAAGGTTGCAGTCTTGTGTTGGGATATTACTTTGGATGGTAAGTGTTTTGTTTAAAAAGTAGTCTGCCAGGTCTTGAGCACTAAGTGCAGATGAATTGGATGGTGCAGGCGGATAGAGACTATGGCTATATATTTCTTTTTCAAAGCTTGGTTGATGTATACATTAGTATTAAATACAATTAAAATTACATTTATTACAATTTATATGTGTAAAAGATAATTGTTTGCTGTCCCTTTAATTTTTCATGGCATAGATTCAACAGGATGTTAGAAACATTCTGCAGACATTTTGGTCCATATTGATATGACAGCATCACGCAGTTGCTGCACATTTATCAGCTGCACATTCATAATACAAATCTCCCATTACACCACTTTCCAAAGGTGATATATTGGATTGGATAAAGATTAAATCTTAACTACATATTAACTGTTATGATGCGTCAACACAAATTATGTTAACAAACATAATGCAATATACTGAATTAAAAAAAAGCAGACCAATTGATTTCTCTATTTATACCATTCGGTTCCAGAGTATCCAACTGGAAGATCCAATAGGTCTCACGTTGTTTAAGCAGTAAATCCCTATTGCCACCCCTCCTGGGAGTCCTTACTTGTTCAATAATCTGGAACCAAAGTTGGTTGATTTGATGCCCAGCTACCAAAAAATTATGAGCAGCGGGTGCTGTAAGCACTTTACATCTTATGTTGCTTTTGTGTTCTGTGATGCGATCACGGAGGACTCGCCCACATAAACACGCCCACAAGGACACTTAATCATGTATACAACGTAATTGGTGTTGCATGTAAATTGATCTCTGTACAAATTGGCCTATTGTCTTTGCTCTCCTTTATATTACAGATTTTGGGGTATTGATTACTGTATTGTGTAGAAAAAACTATTTTATTTTCTGGATTAGGACACACTTTTATCTTTCAATAAATCTTCTCTGTCCATTAGGCGCACCTCTCTGAGTGTATGTTCAAGTTGGTTCTTATTGTACCCTCTATTTATAAGTCGCTTTTTAAGTTGTTCTGCATCTGTAATATAGTAAAGAAATACTTACCAATACTAGAAAAAGAATCAGCACTTGACAATATTTCTGTAGATGGTGTAAAATTTGTTTCAAGGAGAGCAAAGACAATAGGCCAATTTGTAAATAGAAATTTCTCTGATTCCATCGCACATAGCAAAGACAGAGTAACTTGGTTAAATCCAAAAATAGGCACATTTAAATGTGGTGTAAGACCCTGTAAAAGCTGTCATTACGTAAAAATGGGGGGAAAATTTACATCACATACCACTGCACAAGAATTTTCAATTGAATCTCACTTCAACTGCCAGTCAGACTATGCAGTATATTTGGTTTCATGTACTAAATGTGGTAAGCAATATACAGGTCGCACAATAAGGGCTGTAAAGGAACGAATACGTGAACATCTTTTGTCTATTGAGGCAAAGGAACCTAAAACTCCAGTAGCTAGACATTTTGCAACACATAGACATGGAACCAATTATAACAAAAATATGCAAGAAGAGATACTCAGAATGTTTCAATTTCAAATTATAGACAGAGTGCCAAATAGAATATCTGGAGGAGACAGGTTAGCAAAACTAAATAAAAAAGAGGCCTTTTGGATACACAAGTTAAGAACAGGATTCCCCAATGGGATGAATAAAATATGGGACTTACAGCTATACACTGGCAACTAATTGACCAAGATGGGAAATTATATTCAAATTCAAGAATAGCAAGTTTTTATATAGATAGCTCAAATTAATTTTATTTTAACTAAAAACTTGTTTTCAAATCAGTAGATATTTGTTGCCGAATACATATATAAGACCAATTTTATCATAAATTCATAACAGGCTCAATAAACTAAAAGTGATATCTAGTGTTTTCTGTTTTGAAACATAGAGCTAGCTCCCAGTAAAATAATCACTATATATGTTCCTAAGTCCAAACACGCTTGCTAATTAAATGAACTAAAGTTACTACTATAGTATGTAGAAATAGCTCCTAGAACAACACTTAGGGGCGACATCCTTACCATTTGAAACTCAAAATTTAAAAATCTGCATAAACATTATTAACCATTTTTAAGATAGTTCATAGGGTAGTAATTATACATATTACCTGTTCCACTACTAATACTTAGTTGTCATTGAAGATCTAACATAATTCATTTGAATTTATAATCTACAAAAACGAACATATTGTGAGAAATACACAAAGGAAATTGAGTTGGTATGTGTATTAGCACATAGCATATTTTCCAACACATGAATAAATCAAGTACATATGTATACTTTGTAAATTTACTATGTAGATACCATTATTAACGGTCACATATGTAGGCTAAAAAGATATAAAAGCATTATGACTATCTAGAAAATGTCTATTGTAAGATTAAGCACTTTCCATTAACAATTTAATCACATCTTTCTTCCAAACTGCAAACAAATTATGTTAAAATTGTTTAATGTAAATATTGTAGAAACTTATGTATCATTTATGTTATGAAAAGGTGAGATTTGTTGGAGTTGAGGACTTATAATCCTTGTTCAGTAACAATATTTGTTGAAAAGATGAACTGAACATGTTTTTTCAAAGTGTAGTACACGAAGGGTTAAATTTTTCGACTCCAATAAATAGTCTAGAAGGGAGACACCTGCCATCCCTGATGAAGTGCTCAGTTTGAGCAGGAAACGCGTCGGAAGGCAGTCTTTCCCCCTGTGTGTTTGGGTAACAATTGTTTCTGTGCTTGTATCAGTTTTAAATGATTTAATAAACTTTACTAATTTTTAACTAAGTTGTGCTGCCTGCATATACCTCCACTAACTTCTTTTGGAATCTTTCATGCATTATGTCAGCGCAAGGAAAACGCTGAGGAGGGGTGTATGCTACTTATGATCAGTGTGCCTTTCAAAGCAACCAAAGCCTGCATAGCAGACAATCACTGAGCTACCCTGCAGGTGTGTACAGCGTGTGAGGACAACTAAGAAGAATCGACACGGATCAGAGCTTTTACCACTAACACTGAAAATTGCCCATCCTGCGGTGAGTAGGACCGGAATCTATGAAATTATTCACTGTGATTACCAAGTCAGTCGTTTGATACCGGTGTGGGTACTGTGCATTGTGGTATTAATTATAATCTTTGAAGTGAACATAAGGATATACATCTGAACATACACACGCCATTGAAAAGATATACACACACCTGTGATAGAATTATATAAGTGGATGCCGGTTCATTAATAACAAAAACGTTATCAAAATTGAATATACAATCATACCATTAAGTGCTCCACCGGAGTGCATAAAATATCATAAAGCTTGCTGATTCATATTGCTTTGGAATATAACGTAAACACTGTCATTTAACATTCCATGGGACCTATTGCAGTCATTGTTTAGAGTCTAATGTATGAATGTTGGCTGTTTTAGATGCCTATTTAAACAGGTGTGTTCTATATGCAATATATTCACATGATTAAGGGGCATTGTCCCTGAAACATTTGTGTCTGTATTTTTTTTATCCTGTCCTGGACACTTGAATGGAAAAAAAAAAAAAAAAAAAGCATAATTTGAGACCTTCCTTTGTTATTTTCTACTATATTATGAGAGTAAGGTAGTAGCTCTCGGTGGCTCTACTGGTTAACTGGGTGCTGGACTCCACTTGTTATTCTGGCTCTGACATCAACAAGGCATTTCCATCTGAACATCTGCTGCTCACTGGATTTTTTCTCTTTTTCAGACCATTCTCTGTAAACCCTAGAGATGGTTGTACGTGAAAATCCCCAGTAGATCAGCAGTTTTTGAAATACACAGACCAGCCCGTCTGGCACCAACAACCATGACACATTCAAAGTCACTTAAATCCCATTTCTTCCCAATTCTGATGCTCGGTTTGAACTTCAGCAAGTCGTCTTCACCACGTCTAGATGCCAAAATTCATTGAGTTGCTTCCATGTGATTGGCTGGTTAGCAATTTGTGTTAACAAGCAATCTAACAGGTGAACCTAATAATATATAATAGATAGATAGATAGATAGATATACACACATTTATTTAAAAGAGGCAATGTAAAATATATATAGCGAAATGAAATGAACTTAGTAGAAATGAGTGTAACACAATCTGTGAAATATACTATGGTATTATTTCAGTTTACTAGACTCAAAACCTTATCAATTTTATCTTTATGACAGACCAAAGAACAGATAGATAAAATGCAAGCCTTTGTTTAAAATACATGAAACACTATGAGATTGTAAAATAAAAATTTTAGGGCTAGATTATGAGTAGAGAGAACGTTTGCACTCAAGGAATATAGGGTTTACGCTTGAGTGCAATTGCTATTTACGCTAGAATGATTACCGCAATCTCAGAGCTGTGGTTAACTGTTTCATGAGAATAAAAAGTGTCACATAAAGCATAAAAAATACATTACAAGAACACACTCTCATAATAACACTGTCTAATAAAAATTATTACAAAAATAAATGCACAAAAAAGTTATAAGGGCTCAAAGATATAAGGTCTAAGGTGTTAGAAAAAAGGCAGGCAAAGGACTTTAACAATGAGATACATAAATACACATCTTTAAACATGTATATATATATATATATATATATATATATATATATATATATATATATACAGGGAGTGCAGAATTATTAGGCAAGTTGTATTTTTGAGGATTAATTTTATTATTGAACAACAACCATGTTCTCAATGAACCCAAAAAACTCATTAATATCAAAGCTGAATAGTTTTGGAAGTAGTTTTTAGTTTGTTTTTAGTTATAGCTATTTTAGGGGGATATCTGTGTGTGCAGGTGACTATTACTGTGCATAATTATTAGGCAACTTAACAAAAAACAAATATATACCCATTTCAATTATTTAATTTTACCAGTGAAACCAATATAACATCTCAACATTCACAAATATACATTTCTGACATTCAAAAACAAAACAAAAACAAATCAGTGACCAATATAGCCACCTTTCTTTGCAAAGACACTCAAAAGCCTGCCATCCATGGATTCTGTCAGTGTTTTGATCTGTTCACCATCAACATTGCGTGCAGCAGCAACCACAGCCTCCCAGACACTGTTCAGAGAGGTGTACTGTTTTCCCTCCTTGTAAATCTCACATTTGATGATGGACCACAGGTTCTCAATGGGGTTCAGATCAGGTGAACAAGGAGGCCATGTCATTACATTTTCTTCTTTTATACCCTTTCTTGCCAGCCACGCTGTGGAGTACTTGGACGCGTGTGATGGAGCATTGTCCTGCATGAAAATCATGTTTTTCTTGAAGGATGCAGACTTCTTCCTGTACCACTGCTTGAAGAAGGTGTCTTCCAGAAACTGGCAGTAGGACTGGGAGTTGAGCTTGACTCCATCCTCAACCCGAAAAGGCCCCACAAGCTCATCTTTGATGATACCAGCCCAAACCAGTACTCCACCTCCACCTTGCTGGCGTCTGAGTCGGACTGGAGCTCTCTGCCCTTTACTAATCCAGCCACGGGCCCATCCATCTGGCCCATCAAGACTCACTCTCATTTCATCAGTCCATAAAACCTTAGAAAAATCAGTCTTGAGATATTTCTTGGCCCAGTCTTGACGTTTCAGCTTGTGTGTCTTGTTCAGTGGTGGTCGTCTTTCAGCCTTTCTTACCTTGGCCATGTCTCTGAGTATTGCACACCTTGTGCTTTTGGGCACTCCAGTGATGTTGCAGCTCTGAAATATGGCCAAACTGGTGGCAAGTGGCATCTTGGCAGCTGCACGCTTGACTTTTCTCAGTTCATGGGCAGTTATTTTGCGCCTTGGTTTTTCCACACGCTTCTTGCGACCCTGTTGACTATTTTGAATGAAACGCTTGATTGTTCGATGATCACGCTTCAGAAGCTTTGCAATTTTAAGAGTGCTGCATCCCTCTGCAAGATATCTCACTATTTTTGACTTTTCTGAGCCTGTCAAGTCCTTCTTTTGACCAATTTTGCCAAAGGAAAGGAAGTTGCCTAATAATTATGCACACCTGATATAGGGTGTTGATGTCATTAGACCACACCCCTTCTCATTACAGAGATGCACATCACCTAATATGCTTAATTGGTAGTAGGATTTCGAGCCTATACAGCTTGGAGTAAGACAACATGCATAAAGAGGATTATGTGGTCAAAATACTCATTTGCCTAATAATTCTGCACTCCCTGTATATATACCAGTGGATATAAAAAGTCTACACACCCCTGTTAAAATGTCAGGTTTCTGTGATGTAAAAAAATGAGACAAAGATAAATCTTTTCAGAACTTTTTCCACCTTTAATGTGACCTATAAACTACACAACTCAATTGAAAAACAAACTGAAATCTTTTAGGTAAATGGAAATAAAAATAAAAAAAACTAAAATAATATGGTTGCATAAGTGTGAACAACCTTAAACTAATACTTTATTGAAACACCTTTTGATTTTATTATAGCACTCATTCTTTTTGGGTATGAGTCTATCAGCATGGCACATCTTGACTTGGCAACATTTGCCCACTCTTCT
This sequence comes from Bombina bombina, assembly GCF_027579735.1. NCBI lineage: Eukaryota > Metazoa > Chordata > Amphibia > Anura > Bombinatoridae > Bombina > Bombina bombina. Next base: position 436,604,582 of record NC_069501.1, on the reverse strand, counting down.
TTGCAAAAACACTCAAAATCTGTCAGATTTTCGAGGGCATCTCCTGTGCACAGCCCTCTTCAGATCACCCCAAAGATTTTGAATTGGATTCAGGTCTGGGCTCTGATTGGGCCATTCCAAAACTTTAATCTTCTTCTGGTGAAGCCATTCCTTTGTTGATTTGGATGTATGCTTTGGGGCGTTGTCATGCTGAAAGATTAAGTTCCTCTTCATAATATTGTGCCAATATTGTCTGGTATTTGGAACTGTTCATAATTCCCTCTACCTTGACTAAGGCCCCAGTTCCAGCTGAAGAAAAACAGCCCCAAAGCATGATGCTGCCACCACCATGCTTCACTGTGGGTATGGTGTTCTTTTGGTGATATGCAGTTTTGTTTTTGCGCCAAACATATCTTTTGGAATTATGGCCAAAAAGTTAAACTTTGGTTTCATCAGACCAGAACACCTTTTGCAACATGCTTTTGGGAAACTTCAGATGAGTTTTTGCAAAATTTAGCCGGGTTTGGATGGCTTTTTTTGTAAGAAAAGGCTTCCGTCTTGCCACTCTACCACATAGACCAGACATATGAAGAATACGGGCGATTGTTGTCACATGTACCACACAGCTTGCCAGATATTCCTGCAGCTCCTTTAATGTTGCTGTAGGCCTCTTGGCAGCTTCCCAGACCAGTTTTCATCTCGTCTTTTCATCAATTTTGGAGGGAAATCCAGTTCTTGGTAATGTCACTGTTGCACCATATTTTCTTCACTTGATGATGTGTGTGTTCCATGGTACATCTAATGCCTTTGAAATTCTTTTGTACCCTTCTCCTGACTGATACCTTTTAATAATGAGATCCCTCTGATGCTTTAGAAGCTCTCTGCGGACCATGGCTTTTGCTGTAGGAATGTCAGGAAAGACCAACTAGAGCAGCTGAACTTTATTTTGGGGTTAATCAGAGGCACTTTAAATGATGACATGTGTGTACTGACTCCTATTTAACATGATTTTGAATGTGATTTCTTAATTCTGAACACAGCTACATTCCAAGTTATAAAAGGGTGTTCACACTTATGCAACCATATTATTTTATTTTTTTATTTTTATTTCCCTTTACCTAAAAGATTTCAGTTTGTTTTTCATTTAAATTGTACAGTTTATAGGTCACATTAAAGGTGGAAAACATTCTGAAATTATTTATCTTTGTCTAGTTTTTTTACATCACAGAAACCTGACATTTTAACAGGGGTGTGTAGACTTTTATATCCACTGGGTATATATATATATATATATATATATATATATACATATACATACAGAGAGAAGTGCACTCACAGGAACGAACAACTGGCTCAATAACATTGTTAGCCTGTTCTATAGCGATTTACCACCTGGGTGCAACTTTTTAGCCCAGTAATGCTTTTCACAGAGTAGAACTTTCCTGTAGTATATCAGTCTGATCCCGCCTATTACGATCAGTCCAGCGCCGAAATACCAGGCAATTCCTCTCTGAACAAGGAACA